>NC_043964.1:38042933-38372933 GCF_902148855.1 Sphaeramia orbicularis | reverse complement strand
CACCACTCCGTACCCCTCTCTGTCTGGGTACTCATCCGCCAGCACCTGGAAAACAGATGGAATGTACGCAGAGGACGGACAGAACGCTGCGTCCGTATCTGTCTGCGTCTTTAACGTTACTTGGAGTCAGCGTTACTTTTATCATCGTCATTTATTTTGAAAAATCTCCACACTCTTCACACTCCCCACACATTATTCCACCGCCGCGTACCTGCTGCACTGAACTGTGAATGTCACACAGCCGTAAGTGGTATCGTTGCATTTGTATCGGATTACTTTTACAAGTACAAATACAAGTACACACACTGAGTATCGGAGCTGATACCTGATACTCGAATTTGAATCGGTGCATCCCTAGTACTAATGTAAGGAATGATGTTCAAAGGGATAATGTGGATGTGGACAGGGGTCTGGATCAGCACTTATATTGGTCTAATGTTCTAAAATACATGTTCCATTCACCTTACATGTGCTTTTCTTGTATTTTTATATATTTCTTAGATTTTTTTTTTTTTTTTTTGCCACCTATGGGTAAGGAACCAAATACGGTAACTTCATTAACACTCATTTTAAAAGTCTTGTTATATCCTCCAATAACGCACTAAGGCTGAAAATTAGAATATCAGAGTATTTCTATGAGTGCCCTATAAAGGGTTAAACCAGCAGGTTAACTGTATCTGTTGTACAGTAAATGGTTTTACTGTATTTTATACATGAACAAAAATAACTTGTTTCCTCATTTCGTCGTACATCTGACACCCCCTCCTCCAAATTGGCCCACTTGTCGCTGTCCGTTTGCGTCCATCTCCCGCTCCCTCGTCATTTGCTCTCAGTGTCGGAGTGTGACACAGCGTTGACACCGAATGGTTTGAGACAGACAGACGAGCGATGAGATGAGATGAAAGTCAGATGTGATGAAAGCTGATCAAGCCAAAAGCAAAGTCATTTATGGACCAGGCTCTGGATTTCTAGGAAGATGTTTCATCAATATTTCCTGGAGTGTGACATGTGACAAAGCACTCAAGCTGAAATTTTGATTTGCATGATTAAGACCCATTAGTGCAGTTCTATACAAGGTTATAATAGTTTGGGATTTTTCATTATAGTTTAGTTTTATTTAGTTTAGACTTTTTTTCTCTAATTCAGTTAGTTTTAATTAGTTTTTATTAGTGCTGGGCTGCGATTAAATTTTTAAAATTGCGATTAATCGCGTGGATTTCTGCGATTAATCACGATTAATCGCAAAGTTGTTGGGGGGTTGAAAGCAACAACAGCGTGTATTGCCTTTCAGTGATATTTCAGACTGGAAGTACTCCGGTGATTAAAAAATAATTCCACATTGCAGTGCTCCCAAACAATTGTCCTTCTCAACCCCACCATCTGAAGACATTTAAAATGAAAATGTCGATGGAAAAGAACGGTACTTTAACACGTGCTTATGCCCCACCAGTCTATTTACAGTTGTGAGTGATTGACAGGAGTCTTAAGCCCACTAATGAGTACTAATACTAATAAGCCCAATAATATGTGATGTTCAGTTGTTCAAAGCAAGCACAAGGGGCCCTGAAGTGGTCAGAATAAGTTGCACTAACATATGTTTTGTCCTTGCGGTGTTCCCGTAGTCAGTTCAGACGTAAGAAGGAAGTAACAGACACGTTTCTTTCACTCTGTTTGTATGGCCCCAAAAACGTTTGCCTGTGAGTATTTTATGTTCAGTTGTTGTAAGAATGAATAGTATCAAATATCTCTGATGTGAACCTTTGTTGCTGGATAAAAAAAACCTGGTAAATCTTAAATTAAGCTGTAAATGCTAATCGTTAGCGTGTCTATGGATTTTCCCATTCAAGTTAGCATCGAAATAAATTGACTGCTAATACAACATTCACATCATAAATGAGTAAAGGTTAGTTCAAAGGCTGGCATATTATACCTAAACACAACCAATGAATTTACATAAACTTAGGATGAGCCTGCATAAAGAATTAGCAACCCATCTCCGACTGCTAGCATAAACGAATTAGCTTAAACATGTTAATAACACATTGTAATAAACACATCCAAAATAACGTCATAAACATGGAAAGTTTGCTCTTTTCTCCTCTCCGCCGGCACATACACACAGCACCGGCGTGTGGACTGCCAAAATAAAAGCATGAGTTTCAAAATAAGAGTCCCCATGTATAAATCAACTAAGACTTGCTTGAAAGGCAGAACAATAATAAAACGGCATTAACATGAGACAAAAAAAAATTGTCGGCGTTATTTAATGAATGCGTTAACGCGGTAATTACGCATTAACTTGCCCAGCCCTAGTTTTTATGCTAGTTTTTGTTATTTTCTAAATGCTTAGCTTTAGTTTACTTTTAGTTTCTTTATATCTTTTATCTTCTTCATTGTCGAATTCAAATAAATCCCAGACAGGACTCTACTGTTTTCCTCCAAATTTAGTCTCCATGTTTCCAGGTAGAGTAGGGACCAGAAGACGACTAAACGACAAGTGACAAGAAGTGATGGACAGTTAAATATCATATGGTGCCAGCAGCTAAAATTGCTTGAATAAATCAATTTTATATCAAGCCGACATTGACAAAGACGAAAACGAAGGGAATTTTATCCACGATTTTTATACGTTTTA
The DNA here is from genome assembly GCF_902148855.1 of Sphaeramia orbicularis. NCBI lineage: Eukaryota > Metazoa > Chordata > Actinopteri > Kurtiformes > Apogonidae > Sphaeramia > Sphaeramia orbicularis. The sequence goes on along the minus strand of NC_043964.1, from coordinate 38,370,298 downwards.
GTTAGTTTTGTAAACACACAATACAGTTTCAGTTATCGTTTTTTCTTTTAATTATAGTTTTTATTTATTTCAGGTAACGAAAATGTTTTTACAATTCAAGTTTTCATCATTTCATTAGTTTTTGTTAACGATAATAACCTTGGTTCTATTGCAAAAAAGTAGATCTCATGTGTTTGATGAAGTCAACTGCAAAATACTAAAAGCTCAGTAAAAGCTTAATCAGAGCAACAAAACTGTCTGGAGGAACTTCTCTTTCCAAAATAGTTTTTTATACCTTAAAAAATGAAAAGGTGCGGCATATCTCATGTAGTTCATTCACAAATTTTCTCTCAAAAACCAAAGTAAAAAGCAGTTATTTTCTGAATGTTTCACAGCGCTTATGTTGTAAAGTTCAAAATAAACACCAAAACTTTCACAAAACACTTGAGATGTTCTAGTGGGAATATAAACGAAGCACTTTTTTCCTCCCTGTGTCTTTTGTATGTGTCTGGTCGGCTAAAAGAGTTTGGTCTCAGGCAGAACTGCACAACATTAACAGTAGTGCAGTAAGTGACAGGAGCAGAATGAAACCGGAGCAGGGTCATTCATCCCAAATCAACCAGATTTCAGAAAGTGCTCCACATGACCGCCTCAGCCAGGTCTGGGATATCTATAATTATTCTATCTGAACCATCATGGAGTTCCACACCCTAGTTCAAATATCTCAAGTATTATCATAACTTGTGCAATAATCAATGCCATTCTACTGTTAAAAATGTCATTTACACCTATGTTTGTATACAGTTTGAAGAAAATATAGTCATGTAGTAAAAGAAATATTAAAAATAGAACCAGTTCTATCCCAAAGCTAAAATTTTGTGCACAACATCTTGAAACATATATGAAGACATGGTAAAAATTTCAAAATTTTTATTAACTGGCCACATGGTAATTTGGGTGCTCAAATAAAGAGTATTTTTGTGAAAAATTGAAATCGACCAATTTTATACATTGCCTCACAGCAACACTTTCCATTGAAATGTAATCTTTTTGCAGGATATTGTTGCATCTTGATCATAAGAATCCATGCAAAAAATGAGGTCTCTACATTCATCCATTATGGCACAGTGCAAGCCTGAAGAGAGAGGACATTTGGAAGAATGAGCCTTTCCGCCTGATTTCAAGGCCCCATGGACCAAACATGAAGGCACCTACAATTATTTTGAAGCAAAATATGATCTTTTCAGGGGGATTTCACCCCAGACAGTAAGTTTCAGCAGTGTGGCTTGAATACCTAAGGACATATAGCTCCTCAAAGTTGGCTGAAAAGCAAATTTGCAAAATAAAAAAAAAAAAAAACAGACATTTTCAAAGGGCTGTATCACCTAAACTATTACAGATATGACATTAAAATTTTTGGATGTGTTCATTTATCTGGTAGGTAAACAAGTGTAATTTTTTTCAGAATTTTCTGAGGGGGTCATGTGGGGACCATTGGTTGAATTGCCATAAAATGACCCTGCAGCTTTGTTTTTGTGTTGCTCCGCCCATGCACATGACATGATGCTGTTATTTGCTGATGCTGTTAACAGTTGAAATGACAATACAGGCACCACACACATTGAAAACAATGAGTATTATATGAGTACATTTGCTTTTTTAGGAAAGTCTCACATACTTTGCCTTGAAGATCATGTTGGAATTTAGGTGAAGGAAGAGGGATGACTCATGTTTGATCCTGGTTCCATCCTGTTACCATTTACACATGTAATTTTATCAATTTAAACGACAATTTTATGAGCTAAGAAAGTCATTGTTCATGGCAAAGATAATCACGAATCATCCTGTTTCTGTTAATGAGCTTAACGGACTGTGAGTTACATCATCTCCACCAAAATGGCCGCTGCCTTGACACATTTGACCTTAATCTTCAAGAGCAAAGTGAAAAAATCGCTACAATTCTCGTCATGTTGAAGCTACACAGACTGACTGTGAGAGTGAGTATTTTTCATGTGTATTTGTCAATTGATTTTGTGACTGTTGGGGCATCCACAACATTCTATTTTATTTAGGGCTGGCCACTTTAACGCGTTATTACCGCATTAACACATTCATTAAATAACGCAGACAATTTTTTAAAATCTCACGTTAATGCCGTTTTATTATAACTCATATTATTCTGTCCCTGCTTGTGTCCATGTAGCGATGTCTCAGTTATGTTCATTCCCTTAGTACATTTACATGGCATTATATATTTAAATGAATGGGAAAAAGATCGCTAGCTCGATGCTAACTTGAATGGGAAAATCTATAGACACACTAACAATTAGCATTTACAGATTAATTTAAGATTTACAACGTCTTTTGATCCAGCAACAAAGGTTCACATCAGACATATTTTATGCAATTCATTCTGACAACAACTGAACATAAAATACTCACAGGCAAATGTTTCTCGGGCCATACAAACAGAGTGAAAGAAACGTGTCTGTTAGTTCCTTCTTACGTCTGAACTAACTACGGGAACACCGCAAGGACAAAACATACGTTAGTGCAACTTTTTCCAACCACTAGAGGGCCCCCTTGTGCTTGCTTTGAACAACTGAACATCACATATTATTGGGCTTATTAATATTAGTACCTATTAGTGGGCTTAAGACTCCTGTCAATCATTCACAACCGGAAATAAACTGGTGTGGATATAAACATGGAGAAAAGTACCGGTCTTGTACATGGACATTTTCATTTTAAATGTCTTCAGATGAGGTCCTGGGTTCGATTCCAACACCAGTCAATGGGGGGTGGGACCTTTCTGTGTAGAGTTTGCATGTTCTCCCCGTGTCTGCGTGGGTTCTCTCCGGGTACTCCGGCTTCCTCCCACCATCCAAAGACATGCACTGATAGGTTAATTGGTTAATCTAAATTGCCCATAGGTGTGAATGTGAGAGTGATTGTTTGTCTCTATATGTTCAGCCCTGCGATGAACTGGCGACTTGTCCAGGGTGTACCTCACCTTCACCCCTATGTAGCTGGGATAGGCTCCAAGCGACCCCTGTGACCCTAGTGAGGATAAAGTGGGTTCAGAAAATGAATGTCTTCAGATGGTGGGGTTGATAAGGCCAAAGTTGTTTGTAAGCACTGCAATGTCGAATTATTTTTTATCACCGGAGTACTTCAAGTTTGAAATATCACTTAAAGGCAATACACGTTGTTGAAGCCCCGCCCCCCCCCCCATAACTATGCGATTAATCGCGATTAATCACAAAAATCCATGTGATTAATTGCCATTAAAATATTTAATCGCTGCCCAGCACTAATTCTATTCTATTCTATTCTATTCTATTCTATTCTATTCTATTCTATTCTATTCAGGATTCTATCTGGCAATTCATGATTCCACTTTTTACTAATTTTAGATTTTTTCCAGAAACTTTACCTTTAACTTTAAATTAATTAATTTATTTAGAAATCCCCCCCTCCACACACACACACACACACACACACACACACACACACACACACACACACTTTTTCTTTTTACCTAAAGTGGCCCTAAATTCTTAATGACTTTTTATTTTCTCATGTGCCTCCTCAGAGTGTACCAGAGTGTTTCTCTGCAACAAAGAAAAGAAAAAAAACAAACTCTTGTATAGTTCTGACAGATGGACACACACACGCACATTAAGAGCAGAGATTTCTGCACCAGTGAGTGGTTTCAGCGAGCAGAGACATGATGTGTGTAACGTGTTTGTTCTGTAAAGCAGAAATAAATTTAGGACAGTGGGTGAACGCAGGCGTGCATGTGTGTGTTTATCTGGTAGAGATGGAGAGTTCTTCTCACGTCATGCTGAAAATGTAACACCTGTTTCCTCTTCTGTCCTCTGGTGTCCAGACCTCTGCGTGGCTTATATACGTACCTCAGCCTCTGTTTTTGTCTGTTTACTGTGATCTTTGTGTTTACGTCACGTCGCAGACTGTCTGAGGCAGACTGTCTGAGGCAGACGGTCTGAGGCAGACGGTCTGAGGCAGACGGTCTGGCTCATCTCTGGTCTCTGGATCAGGGGTGTCAAACTCATTTTAGTTCAGGGGCCATGTTCAGCCCAATGTGTTCTCAAACGGGTTGGACCAATAAAAAAATAATAACCTATAAATAATAATCCAGAATTTTTACTTTGTTTAGTGTGAAAAAAGTCAAATTGCATTATGAAAATATGAATAACTTCAATAATACATTAATAATAATACATTTTTAAAGCAAAACAAGTGCAATTTCTTCAACCCTGTTTCAACATACAATGAATCTTTTATTTTTTTCAAATGTAACTTTTTTTCTTTTTTTTTTTTAAAGTTAAGGTTCATATTTGCTCAGGTTTTTCACATTTAATTGTGAGGATAGTTGGGTCAATATATAATTGCGGGACTTTTTGAGTTACCTTTACAGGCTAACAGTTGACAGGTATCATCGTTGATACCTTGATAGTTGATTTTTGCTGTTTTCAGGCCTAAAATCAACATGGCTGCCTATAACCATAACACCACATGGCATTTTTACAGACAGATTCTTCTAAATATTATATATACAATTGAGTAAAATTGAAAAAAAGTTATTTATAAAGATGTTGTTGCAACACTGTTGACATGTGATAAATCCGCACTTGACTCACACACTACTTTAGATTAAATAACTAAGAAAGCGGACACAGAACATATCTTGGAGTCTTGCCAGTGTTTTCTTCAGGAGGAAATGACATCATGTGGAGCAGGTCATGTGATTTGGAATTAACACACTTCCTTGAGAGGTGTTTTTGTAATGGGCAAATGAGATGAAAGTGATTTCTCGGACACAGATACAATTTGTTATTTTCCATATAATATTGATATACAGTGGTCCCTCGTTTATCGCGGGGGTTACGTTCTAAAAATAACCCGCAATAGGCGAAATCTGCGAAGTAGTCAGCTTTATTTTTTACATTTATTATATATGTTTTAAGGCTGTAAAACCCCTCAGCACACACTTTATACACTTTTCTCAGACAGGCATTAACATTTTCTCACATTTTTCTTTTGTTAAAACACTCTCAAAGTTCAAATCTTCGTAGATTTTTAAAAAATAAGTCCAGTATTATAGAATGAAATGGTGCCCTACAGCCACGTAACTTCCAGAAGTCCAACTTTTTGTGCGATGGTTAGCGTCTTCCTCTGCCTTTTGGGTGCGACCGCAGGTGCCTTTTTCGGTGTAGAACGTTTCATCGACACTGTGGGTTTTGTCGGGGAGAAAACTTGCAAACATACAACACTTCAGAGTCACACTGCTAGCGATCGAACATTGATGTAAATTTGGCAAGAAGAACGCATTCTGTACTGTACAGGAGACACGGCACGGAGGAGATTGATTGACAATGGTCTACAGTCCCTTAGCCAATCAGGACACAGAACACAATACGCTTTCATACGCTGTAAAAAAAAAAAAACAAAGCATGAAAAATTGCATTAAATAAAATCTGTGAAAAAGTGAGGCCGTGAAAGGTGAACCGCGTTATAGTAAGGGGTGACTGTATTGCCAAAAAAGAAATATCTGTCATGATTATCTAAACTTAATAAAAAGAATACAGCCAAAACACTTTTTGAATAAGCTCATTTTATTATTGCTTAGCTTATTAGAAGGTGGTTGTTATTAACCCTTTCATGCATGAATTATGAGGACCTTAATCAAGATTTTTTTTCCCGAGTGATTTTTATTCCTCTTAGGGCATGACCCCCCCCCCCCCCCCCCCCAAATAAAACAAAAAACAAAAAAACAATGCGATTGATTTTTTTTTTTTTTTTTTTTTTTTATTATGAACCTATTTTTTTTTAATGTCCACTCACCTGGACACCATGTGTTTAATTTTAGAAACAAAGAAAACATGTAATTACTGATATACTGTGTGAAAACTATGAAATAAAAACATGTTTAACCCTTTCATGCATAGTGGTCACCACACTGGACAGTTATTCTACAGCTGTTCTTTTGTATATTTATTAATTTTGCTGTTTTAGTTCCATATCAGCCGACACAGTGGACACTTATGCATCATCCTATACACTGCAATTCATACTGTTATTATAAATTTGCTGTTCTTTATAAACCTAATCTGCAGTGATATGTTTAAGTGTAAAAAAATTGCTTGATATCATTATTAGACTGTAATTAACAGCTTTTTTTTTTTAACAAAAAGGTGGGTTTTTTTTGTTTTTTGTTTTGCATATTATTTCCATGAAGTGAGTAATAACTAGCACTAGAGTATGTTAAAATGTGACAAAACATCAGATTACCAGTATTAAACATGTTTTCACACAGTATATCAGTAAATACATGTTATACATGTTTCTTTGCTTCAAAAATTAAAAGCATAGTGACCAGCTGAGTAGATATTTTTGCAGCTCCATAAAAAATAGGTTCAGAATTTTTTTTTTCAATTGCATTGTTTTTTAATGTCTAAAGAGGAATAAAAATACTCAGGGAAAAAAAAAAATCTTGATTAAAGTTTTCATAATTCATGTATGAAAGGGTTAATGCTGATAATCTGATGTTTTCTCACATTTTAACATAGTCTAATACTGGTTATTACTCACTTCATGGAGATAATATGCAAAAAAAAACAAAAAAAAAACCCCAAACCTGTTAATTACAGTCTAATAACAATTAGCAGGCTTTTTTTTTTTTTTTACACTCAGACATGTTACTGCAGGTCAGGTTTATCTAGAACAGCAAAGTTACAGTAATGGTATGAATTTCAGTGTATGGGATGATGCGTAAGTGTCCACTGTGTTGGCTGATATGGAACTAAAACAACAAAATCCATGAATACACAAGAGAACAGCCTTGAACAACTGTCCACTGTAGTGACCATTATGCATGAAAGGGTTAAATTTGAATGGTTATTTAGGTGACATTTTAGTATATCCAGTCTTTTTTTTTTTTATTAATAAGTGATTGTTTTCATAATTAAATACTTATAGAATTTGTAAAGACATGATCATAATGAACATAAAAAGTATTTATTTATAATTATATTACAGTATTTATTTATTTATTTATTTTACTTTTAATAAAAATGTATGCAAGATATAACCCATGGACTTCAAAAGTCCCACAATTATATATTGATCCAGTTTGTAAATGTAAATATTTTCATAAGGCAATTTGACAGCTTTGACTTCAGTATCATTTTCACATTTTGCCAACTTATTCAGGCCACATTGGAACCTTTGGCGGGCCGGTATGTTTGACACCCCTGCTCTTAATTTTACTGAACTAAAGGCAAAAAGTCGAAGGTGATTGATATGAAACTATGAAATCCTTAAATCCAAACAGACAAGCTTGTGAACATTTCCCATGATTCATTAATTCCTAATAAAACCGACTATTCTTTGGACTATTCAGGTTTTTCATTATTTCAGGTGTTTTGTTAATCTGCTTTGTCAAATTTGATAGAAGCACAACAACATATGTGGAAAGAAGCTGAAGTGAATTAGTGCATTTTCTGTCATTTTATGTCCCTCTAAGCCATAAGCCTTCAGTTTAGTAAACTACCTCTTCTGAATCTAAATGATTATCCCCTGGAATTTCCAAAACAAAACAACCTCATTCTCTTTCTGTGCATGGCTCGGCTTTATCACACATTATCGTCGCAGGGACACAAGAAACACAAACACATTAGAAAACACTAGCTTTGACCATGCATCTCTTATTTCAGCTTGTTTGTTCTTGTACTTGTGAATGTAAGCCTCGCCGGTAGCTTATGAAGAAAGAAAAGTACCTGAAATATAAATGTAGAGGCAGCCAAACATGAGGAAATCAGAATCCATTTTCGCATCCCAGATTTGAATCATTTGAATGTTTTCTTCTTCTTCTGTTTAAATGTGCTGTTACATCATCATGTTTTATCCGTTCTAGTTTTTGTGCAGTCCATTTTGTTTGTGTTGAAGTAAAACACACAGCTGTTTAGTAATGCAGAGAAAAAGCACTGCAGTCTGGAGCTGTAACTGAAGCACTGCATGTACCTGATTATATGAGGTAACCATGTTGATTTTGCATATTTGTGGTGATCATGTGGTGAGCATAAGAACATCATTTAATATTCTGTGAGTTTCATTCTTATTTCTACTGAACAATGTTCTTTTAACCCATAAAGACCCAAACATCCACCATCGACCAGAAGCATCTACTAATGTAAACTGTTTAATACATGTTGATCCACTAATCCTACCAATACATGTAAATAATTGGTGTAAAATGCAGTTTGTCATCTTTTCATGGTCATCAGATATCCTCCTGAGACCCAGGAAAGTACTGGTTTTGGCTTTTATACGTTAAATAATTGCAGTATTTCATCTCTGCTCTTTGCAGATGACGTTGTCCTGTTGGCCTCATTGAACCTGGACCTTCAGCGTACCCTGGGGCAGTTTGCAGCTGAGTGTGAAGCGAGTGGGATGAGGATCAGCACCTCCAAATCCGAGGCCATGGTTCTCGACCGGAAAAAGGTGGTCTGCCCTCTCTGGGTCGGCGGAGAGTCTTTGCCCCAAGTGGAGGAGTTTAAGTATCTTGGGGTCTTGTTCACGAGTGAGGGAAGGATGGAGTGTGACATTGACAGATGGATCGGTGCAGCGTCTGCAGTGATGCGGTCGCTGTACCGGTCAGTTGAGGTGAAGAAGGAGCTGAGCCGAGAGGCGAAGCTCTCGATTTACCGGTCAATCTACGTTCCTACCCTCACCTATGGTCATGAGCTTTGGGTCATGGCCGAAAGGACAAGATCCCGGATACAAGCGGTCGAAATGAGTTTCCTCCGCAGGGTGGCTGGGCGCACCCGTAGGGATAGGGTGAGGAGCTCAGTCACCAGGGAGGAGCTCAGAGTAGAACCGCTGCTCCTCCACATCCAGAGGGGCCAGCTGAGGTGGCTCGGGCATCTGTTTCGGATGCCTCCTGGACGCCCCTCTGGGGAGGTGTTCTGGGCATGTCCCACTGGGAGGAGACCTCGAGGAAGACCCAGGACAAGTTGGAGAGACTATGTCTCTCGGCTGGCCTGGGAACGCCTCGGGGTCCCTCCGGAAGAGCTGGAGGAGGTGTCTGGGGAGAGGGAAGTCTGGGTGTCCCTGCTTAGACTGTTACCCCAGCGACCCGGCCCCGGATAAGCAGTGGATGGATGGATGGATGGATGGATGGATAATTGCCTTTATAGGAAACAGCATGATGCACCAGTTCTTTCCGATGCATTTTTAAAAAAATTTTATGGAATGTCCTTTGCAGTGGACAGCGTTTTTTTTTTTTTTTTTGTTTCTCAATAAAGCTGTGAAACTCTTGTCCCCCACAGAGGACAAAAATGCATCGCTGGGTCTCAGAAGGATATGACCCATTTGGACCTTCAGAGGCTCCATAGTGACCGTGGAAACACTGTCATCTTCTACAGCATTAATTGCTTTTCCATTGAACATCTGTGCAAAACTTTACCGATATTTACTAAATGACGAAAAAAAAAGAAGTGCATAAGGTCAGTTTTTCCATTAAATCACAAATGCGATGATTTGTTTATTTATTATCGCGAGATGACAAAAGAAGTCATCCCATAAACATGGCGATGAACGTAAATATGGTGTAAATTTACAGATATATTCATTATTATCATATATTACCCCTCTTTCTCATACTAAATTAAAAAAATGATTAGGTTTCCTGGTGTGTCCACACATACCACGACATGTTTCTTCTTCTTCGCTTTTTGTAACATCCGCCAACATCTGTGTTTTTTAATTCACCTGATTAATTGCGAAAAAGGTCTTTCCATTGCAGTTTTGCATGATATACCATTTGCGCTACACCTGAAAAACTACCTCTTGCCAGCGCAAAAACTTTTAATCGAAAATTAGACTTGTGGCGAAATTGTCATTTGGTAAATTTTTATGCGCAAGTTGTATTTGTGCAATTTGTGGGACTACTGTCATCTTCTACAACAGTGATTTACCAGTAAAACCCATGGAGTTTGAAACTGGATGGACACACTTGTTTTCATGTTCAGCTATTGATATATTTTGCTGAAAAAGTTATTTTTCTTCAGTTTTATCTGTTTTTGATATAATAACCCTTAACTTTAATCTGAGCTTTTATGAACATCTATATGATCAGTATAGGAAAATACCTGATTTTCACTGAAAAGACTAAAAATTCTGAGGATAATATTATAATAAATAGTGATAAATTACTTACAAAAGGTTAAACAGAGAGAAAAAAACAATTCGGGAACTACCATAAAGTAGCACTGGGTCTTTATGGATTAATGGTATCATCTCTTTGCACCAACAACTATTAATCTTTCAATTTTTAAAGTTCTAGTACACAGTATTTTAGCTTCATGGGTTTGCCGTTGGTTGCATTTTGATTTTAACCCATAAAGACCCAAACCGCCACTGGCGACCGAAATCATCTACTGATCTAAACTGTTTAATACATGTTGATACATTAATCCTATCAATACATGTAAAGACTTGGTGTAAAATGCAGTTTATTATCTTTTCATTGCTCTTAGATGTAACTCATTTGGACGTTCAGTGGCTCCGTAGTGAATGTAGAAACACCATCATCTTCTACAACATTGATTCACCAGTAAAACCCATGGAGCTGGATCAATGACAGTGGATGGACACACTGAGTTTATGATAGATTTGCTGAAAAAGTCACTTTTTCTTCAGTTCTCACTGTTTCTGATATAATATCCCTAAACTTTAATCTGAGATTTTATGAACATCTACATGATCTGTAAATTAAAATTAGAAAAATACCTGATGTTCACTGAAAAAACACAAATTACAGAGGATAATATTGTAATAAATGGTGATAAATCACTTAGGGTATGTTAAATAGAGAGAAAAATTAATTTGGGAACTGACACCAAAATAGAGTCTTTATGGGTTAATGTAAAAATGTAGAAGCTGGTATCTCGTAACTTGCTAAAGGGGCAGGACGTTTCTTGGATTTAAAGATGAAGAAGAAAGAAGAATAGCGGTCAAATTCTGCAACATGACAAATGTTCAGATCCACCTCTTCACTCAAAACATCAAGAATAGAGAAACAGCCAAGACCGTGATTCCACCCTCACAGTTGGCTGTTGTTAAAGCTTATGTTCAAGTGTCTACATATGAACATGATACCAGATGGTGCATGTTAACAGACAAGTTTAACACAGTACAGAGCCAAAGAAATTATGCCTAATATGGGTGAAAAACATGCAGTGTGCCAAAAAAAGAAAGAAATTGATAGACAGTAAGGTTTATATCATTTTGAAAAAAAATCTGAATCTATCAGGCAATGTCCAAATCCCTATTTATTATCAAAAAGCAAACAGAAGTATAACAATGAACGAAAAAACCTCCTATCTGAAAAATGAACTTTGCTGAGAAAACTAAAAAAAAAAGCTCGCTGTTTTCTTGTAGAATGGTATTTGGTAATGACACCCAATGAATAATACACTATTTTTGGACCAGATTACCTTTTACAAATAGTATTTTTGCAAGAAAATAACAGGATATTCTCAAAAAAATAGAATTTTCAAATAGGTTTTGTTTTTCTGCCATCAATAATTTATTATATACAGTATGTGCCAAAATTCTATGAAACAAATGCTTTTCCTTGTTTTGAAGTGTACACTCCAAATTATTTGATTCTTGCCAAGATAAAAAAAAAAAAGAAATAGAGAGAGAGATTTAGAAGTGTTAGATAACACTGGTCAACAACAAATTTATTGTTTAAGTTTTTTGAGCTGATTTAGGATAATTTTGGTGTGCTGAATCCAAAAATCACATTAATTTTGCCCAATCAGGTGAACTTTCTGAACTATGCTACATATTGGCTTTTTAACATTTTTGCTTACATTTATGGGCATTTTCACATCATATATACAAAATTCTTTCATATTTCTTGCAATAAACGAGTTCTGAAGATTTTACTTTTGCCAATTTATGATTAATGTTTTTTTTTAAATATTACAGGTGAATGAAATGGCTTCGACTAGAAGATCTTGCAAAAAATAAGCCTGACGTATTCTGCTACATCTGTGGTGAATACACCATTGTACCTAACAGGAATCAAGTCACAAGTTTCATAAAGTGTGCTTACCAGTCTTATTTTGGTATTAATTATTATATTTTGTGAGAAGATCAAATTTTTCAAAATCAAATTAGCAAAAAAAAACTGACCTGATTGAGAAAAACAGATGTCATTTTTGGATTTAGCGGTGCAAAATGGTCCTAATTCAGATGAAAAAACCTGGACAACTTGCAAAAAAAATTTTTTTGTAACCCAGTGTAATGACAATAAAGATTATTCTATTCTATTCTATTCTATTCTATTCTATTCTATTCTATTCTATTCTGTTCTGTTGATCTTGTTTGAAGTGTTCATACATCTGTACACACGCTTGTTTCTAGATTTACAGTGATTTAGTGATTTATTCCGAACATGCTATGAAATTTAACATATATGCACTAGCAAAACATACATAATAATACAAATATCAAGAATCATAACAATCTTAGTCAGAAGAAAAGCACAATAATTCCATTTACATGCCTGAAAAGGGGTGGGAAGAAGTGCAATTTATTTAATCCCACCCCCTCTCCCTACAATATTATTAATAATATATGTAGGGATGGGAATCGAGAACCGGTTCTTTTTGAGAACCGGTTCCCAGTCACTCGATTCCTTGGAATCATTTGCCTGCCTGATTAACAATTCTGCTTATCGATTCTGCCTTTGTTGTGCATGTGCGATGACATCACACGTACGCTGCATTGTTTTGGTCAGAACGTGGCCAACATGGCGTTGAGGCAGAAACGGTCTAAAAAGACGACACCAGGTTCACTTACTTGGAACACTGTCAAAGCTTCCATGTCTTCAAAAGGGTGGAATCCCTCCAATATCCTCAAACATTTGTCCACAGCATGTGAATCATTTACAGGAATGTTGCATAGTTGATACGCTACTTTCACTTTGCTACTTGTGAATGTAGCGGCAGAGTGAACGCCGGGCCGGTTCCGGTGTGGGCAACAAACGTTGTAACTCCTCAAATACAAGTTTCCGAAGGTAAGAAGGGAAAGTAAAATGAGGTGCACAAGAACGGGAGACAAGCCGAGCCGAGTCGAACTGGTTCAATGTAGTAGAAATGTGGCAACAGAGGAATTAGTAAAGCGTCTTTAGTTTCACTTTCACTGTTGTCCCCCCCCCACAACCGGGCCCGGCGTCATCTGTTATTATTATTTGTACATACTGTATATGTTATATTTTCTGTGCAGAGATGGAAATATAAAAGACAGTTAATGCAAACACACCCATTTGTACTCTTTTATTCCCTCACCCAATGAGAATCGATAAGGAATGGGATTGATAAGCAATATTGATAATGGAATCGGAATCGTTAAATTCTTAATGATTCCCATCCCTAAATATATGTCCCTCCTCCTTTTACATTACAATCTTTATTCAAGTGAAGTGAAATGATCTTGCTGCATAGACAGATATTTCACTTGTTTTAAGTACCTTTTCCTTCAGATTTAGTGTTTTTATCTTGTTTTTAGACGCCCCGTTTTTGCAGTGCACATAACCTATTATTAGACTTGAAGTAAAGTTCTTTTCTGTTATTTATGTCATGATTCATCTTCAACTCATGTTTCAATATCGTAGCCTTATCTGACAGTAGCGTCCCCTCCTTTATTCAGATCTTCCACAGTTAATAAGTGTGTGCATGTTGCTCTGTGACACTGGGTTATCGTCCCATCACAGATGTTTCATCTAATTAGTTGCACAACTTCAAAAGGTTTACAGTCACTTTCGTTCCCCCTCCACAACCAGTTTACTCAACAGAAACAGCCACGGTGGGTTCCTGATCCGTGTGGCTCAGCTTTTCCCCTTGATTACAACATGAGGTCACAGATAAACAAGCTTTACATCCTCCACTTTTAAGATCTGTGCATGTTTGTGTCCTTTAATGAACTCTGTGTTCGTCTGTTGTTGCACTCCCTTTCCAAGCTCATAATAGAATATCAGAGAATAGAATAGAGACAGTAGAACAGCTTTGGATTTTTGTGGATAAACCGACTACAAACTTCCCCACGGATGTATAGGCTAATGAAAGCATGTATATAATGACAACAAACAGCACAAAACAGACTCCAACACCAACTTTACAAAAGCACACAACCACAGACTAGTAACAGAAACTGTACCTTTGATAAAAACACACTTTAATGGACTTTTCTTTTTTTTTTTTAGAAAGGACAGGATATAACACTATAAGGCTATGTTCAGACAGTAGGTCTTAATGCACAATTCAGATGTTTTTGGTGAAATCGGATTTTTTTGTGCGCTCATTCATGTCACAAATTAAATGCGACTTTTATCAGTTTTGAGTATGACCTGAGTAGTCGCTTTTCCATTGGACATCTGCGCAAAACGTTACCGATATTTACTAAATGTCGAAAAAACAGAAGTGCGTAATGTCGGTTTTTTTCATTAAATCACAAATGCAATGATTTGTTTATTTATTATCGTGAAATGACATGAGAAGTCATTCCATAAACATGGTGACGAACGTAAAAATAGGACCAATGGCCCTGTAGCTTACCGGCCAAATTAAAAGTTTTGGGAAATGTATCCAGATGGCATTTATTATCACCCAGTTCTGTGTAGTTATTCTATTACAGAAATAGCCCATGTTTTGGTCATATTCCAATCAGATCTGTAAAAAATTCAAATTCCAACTTGATATCATTGATACTGCTTTTTTGGATCAATCCACTTCCTATCTGTTATAATGGGAAAATGTTCAAAGTTGCACCAAATCCAGAATCAGATCCGGATGGAAATAATGTCAATACCTTGTGTTGACATCATCATACAGAAGCTGTATACCAAGTTTGAAGTCAATCAGAACTGTAGTTTCGGAGAAAAAGACGATTGAAATGTTTTCCCCATCAGAGCCCATGTTAAATTTTCCGTAAGTTCCCAGATCCAGAAGAAGATCCTGATCAGCATGTGGTCATTATGTTTTGGTCATCTCCCCATCAGGGCTGGACTGTAGAAATTTACACTGGATATCATTTATATTTACTGAGTTATTGCGTTGATCCACTTCCTATCTCTTATAATGGGGAAATTTTTCAAAGTCGCACCAAATCCAGACTCAGATCCAGATCCAAATAATTTCTCTAACTTTTGTTGACATCATCATAAAGAAGCTGTATACCAAGTCAATCGGAATTGTAGTTTCGAAGAAGAAGATGGTTGAAATTTTTGTAACGGACGACAACGACAGACAACGACAGATGACGACAATAGCTTACAGCCTATCGGCCAGTAAGCTAAAAAATGGTGTTGATTTACAGATATATTCATTATTATTATATATTACCCCTCTATCTCGTACTAAATTAAAAAAATGATTGGGTTTCCTGGTGTGTCCACACATATGCAACATGTTTCTTCTTCTTCTTCGCTTGTTGTAATGTCGGTCAACATCCGTTTTTTTAATTCACCTGACTAGTCTTTCCATTGCAGTTTTGTGTGATATACCATTTGCGCTATGCCCAGAAAACCACCTTTTGCCAGCGCAAAAACTGTTAATCGAAAAATGAGACTTTAGGCGAAATTGTTGTTTTTCCATTAGGTAAATTTTTTATGCGCAATTTGAGGGTCAATGGAAAAGTGACTAATGTGACCCTGAAGTTACCCGCGTGCGCAAAAGAGGTCCTTATGTAAACGTGACCACCAAGGCATGCACTGTTTACGGAAGTAAATATGTTTTTCCCGCCGCTTCTCCTCCTGGGACACTGTCGCATTGCAATGATGTAAAGGTTGGATAAATGCAACCTGGCTGTCTAGGCAAGGCAAGGCAAGTTTATCTGTATAGCACATTTCAGCAACAAGGCACTTCAAGGTGCTTCACACAGGACAATGAAATACAACGACAAGGGAAAAAGAAACACATTTAAAACATTATAGAAGAAACATGTAAAAGGTGATTAAAAACAGCAAGTAAGAAAACAACACATAAAACCCAAAAATATTAAAGTAAGAGTTGCAGAGCAGAGTTTCAAAAGAGAATATAAAATTGAAAAAGTCAAAAGCCTTTTAGTCAAAGGCAGCAGTGAACAGGTGAGTCTTTAACCTTGACTTAAAAGAACTCAGACTCTCAGCAGACCTGATATTTTCTGGTAGTTTGTTCCAGATATACGGAGCATAGAAACTGAACGCTGATCTAGACTGAAGTCGCATTGGAAAAAATCATATACATGTCAGATTTAGGACCACATATGAAAGTGGCCAAGGTCGGATTTGAAAAAATCAGGTTTGTGCTGTTCAAACTGTCTTTAACAGATCAAACACAGGTCACATATGGGCAAAAAAATTGGATTTGGGCCACATTTGCCTGTAGTCTGATCATAGCTTAACATCCTCCTGAGACCCAGGAAAGTAAAAGATTTGGCTTTTTTACATTAAATAATTGCCTTAATTGGAAACAGGGTTTTATCAGGTACATTTTTTTTTTTTTAGGGATTTTGTCCTTTGCAGTGGATAGCATTTTGTCTTTGTTTGGAGGTTTGGAAGCACTGAGTATAACCACAAGTTAAATCAGATTCCTCCCAGTTACTGAAAATGCAATCATTAATAGGTGTTTTAATAAATGACTGCTGATCATTAGGAATTAAAGCATTCTGGGACTTTTGTAATTTGAAATATTGCAGTTTTTCGTAATGTAAAATCTGTATTAGTTTATTCTTCACATTGTGGTAAGATGGAAAAAGACAAAACAGATCTATGCAATGATATGAAACATGATGAAAAAAAAAACATAATTGTAAGATTGATTTACACAGTATGGTGTTAAATAATGTACAGCAATGTACAGTAAAAACAAATCTTGAATTAAGCAAAAAAATCTAGCAATGGAACAAGTGAAAATTATCTTGGTAAGATTTCTTGAAATAATAATAATGGATTGGATTTATATAGTACCTTTCTAGACACCCAAAGCATTTTACATTATTGACCCATTATTCATTCGCTCTCACCTTCACACTCTGGTGGTGGTAAACTACATTTGTAGCCACAGCTGTCCTGGGACAGACTGACAGAAGTGTGGCTGCCAATTTGCGCCTACGGCCCCTCCGACCACCACCAAACATTCATACACCAGTGTGAGTGGCACTGGAGACAAGGAGGGTGAAGTGTCTTGCCCAAGGACACAATGGACTGACTAGGACAGAGCGGGATTCGAACCGCCAACCCTTCTGTTATTGGATGACCCGCTCTACCACCTGAGCCATGGCCACCCGATTTTCAAGATCTATTGTCTAAAAATAAGTTCTTATATCTCACTGAAAAGTTACTCCTTAGGTGATTATGTCTTATTTTAAGTGTGATGAGATATTGATATTGATAGATATTGATAATGACAAAAATACACTTGATATGATGTTGATCACAGGTGCCAAACATGTGGCCCGGGGGCCAAATCTGGTCCGTCAAAGGTTCCATTCCGGCCTGCAGGATGAAAGTGCAAAAATGAACCTGAACAGTCAAGGTTGTCCAAATCCTTTTGGTTCAGGTTCCACATACAGACCAATGTGATCTACAGTAAAAATAACAACATAATAACCCACAAAATTTCTTTGTGAAATATGAAGTGGAAAAAATTTCAGTGAAAAAATTAACATTACACTGTGAAAATATTTCCATTTACAAAACTATTCTTTCACAATAAAATGCAAATAAATACATAAATAAAAACAAAGATGAACAACCTGAAATGTGCAATTTTAACAATATTCTGTCTGTTACTAAACGTTTTGTGCATTTATGGATCCACTGTGATCTGTAGTTGTGTTAATAATAACAGATGTAATATTGTAGAAATTGTTCAAATTTTAGTTCCAAACTCCACAATTTTAACAATATTCTACCTGTTACCAAATGTTTGTGTAACATTGTGTGTAATGTGCATGCATAACTAATAAGTCGAGGCATAATATTGTTAAAATTGCACAAATTTTTCAAATGAAATTTCGTTTTTTTCAGATTATTCACATCTTTTTTGTAAAATGGAAATATTTTCATAATTTAATTTTTTTTTTTTTTACTAAAACAAAATGAAAAACTTGGATTTGTCATTATTTATAGGTTATTAAGTCATTATTTTACTGGTCTGGCCCGCTTGACATCAAATTGGGCTAAATATGGCCCCTGAACCAAAATGAGTTTGACACCTCTAATGTTGATTTTTGCAGTGTATGAACTATTATAGCCCCCAAATGCACAAATAAATATACCAAATTGGGATTAACTAAATATGACCCCCTTAAATGATCTTCTTCAGTCCGGGTTAACAGCTGCATTAACTGTTTCAATAAGTCACCAGTGGCCTGAATTACAGAAGCAAATCTGGTAAAATACTCCACTGTGAGTCCTAAACTGAACATCTGCATCTTTATTTTTTTGTTTTTGCTGGAGGCAGTGTTTCACTTCTCTTCATCAGGCAGTGGGGTGAAATGTTTTCACCCATTGGGTTTTTGGTTCAAGTCAGTCCCAGGAGAGTAAACATCTGGTCTACTGAAGAGTCCTTGAGCAAGACACTGCACCCCTACCAGCTCTGTGGATGGATGTTGTGCAGCTGAGCCACTCTGACCTGTGTGTGGAAGGAAATCCATTTCAGATATTCAGTCGGTTAAAGGCGCTTCATGAGGAACCGTATCCCTGCTGTGGTTCTTCACTTTTAACAGAACTGCAGCTGTTCTGGAAAAGACTGGGAACGCCCCGACTGTTTGACCTATCCAAAAATGCTAAACTGTTTTGGTTGCTGTTGTAGTTAAAAAAAAAATTATCAGCTTTACTAAAAAGCCACCAGTGACCAAAAGCCCTACTTATATTTATCTACTGATCTAAAATATTTAATAGCTTTTGACCCACTAATCCTATTAATACATGTCAATAATTCTGGTAAAATGCTGTAAAATGTTTCTCAGCTTTTCAGTGACATCAGATATGACCCGTAGTTACCATGGAAACACCATCATCTTCTGCAGCATTGACTCACCAGTAAAATCCATGTAGTTTAACAAACAGTAATGCTTGTAGACATTTGTTTTTATGTTTAGTTACTGATCCATTTTACGAAAATAAACTAAAAAAGTCATTTTTTCTGTTTGTTGTAACATATTAACCTTTGAATTATCCCTGAACTTTTATGCACGCCTTCATTATCAGCGAAAAATATTGAATATAGGGGCAAAAAAGCAGATTTTCATTCAAGAATGCAGAGAAATAAAAATAATTAATAGTGATAAATCTCTATATAATAACCTTTGAATCTACTGTGAGCTGAGCAGTTAATTAAATATAGACAAACACATGATTTCCACTGAACAATGAAAAATGCAGGGGATCATATTAATGTTATAAATCACAGTTTTCATTTGAAGGTTCTATGACTCTAAGGGTTAATTTTTTTCATCACTTGATATCTTCACAAATCACTGCAGCATTTCAAAGTGGTAACATGATTAGATTTGCGGCAGGTTTGCTTATGTTGTAAAAAACTGTTTCTTTCCTTAGAAAAAAAAAAAAAAAAACTCACTTTTTCTGTCTGTTGTGACATATTACACTGCTGCAAAAATCTAAATCTTACCAAGTGTATTTTTCTAATTTCTAGTCAAATTATCTCATCACACTTAAAATAGGACATAATCACCTAAAGAGTAACTTGTAAGTGAGATATAAGAAACATTTTTTGACATGTTTTTGCTTAATTCAAGATGTTTTTTTTTTTTTTTTTGCTTAATTCAAGCAAGAAAAAAAAAAAAATCTGCCAATGGAACAAGTGAAAATGAGCTTAGTAAGATTTCTTGAAATAAGATTTTCAAGATCTTTTGCCTAAAAATAGGTTCTTATATCTCACTGAAAAGTTACACTTAAAGTGATTATGTCTTATTTTAAGTGTGATGAGATATTTTGACTGAAAATGCGAAAAATACACTAGGTAAGATTTGGATTTTTGCAGTTTAACCTTTAAATTACCACTAAACTTTTATGCACGCCAACATGATCAGTGAATTAAATAGATGAGAAAGCTGATTCTCATTCAAAAATGCAGAGAAATAAAATAATAAATAATGATAAATCTTTATATAATAACCTTTGAATCTATTGTAAACTGTGCAGTAAATTAAAAACAGAAAAATAGAAAATTACATGATTCCCACTGAACAATGCAAAATGTAGAGGACCATCATTATAATAAATAGTGATACATATTTTTTTTTCCTTTGAAAGTTCTATGACTTTAATGGTTAAGTTTTTCCATCACTTGATATCATCACAAATGACTGCAGAATTTCAAAATGGTATTATGATTTGATTTGTGGCAGGTTTGCTTATGTAGTAAAGAACTGTTTCTTACCTTCGACAAAAAAGTCACTTTTTCTGTCCAATGGTAATTCAAAGGTTACACTGCAAAAATCCAAATCTTACCAAGTGTATTTTTCTAATTTCTAGCCAAAATATCTCATCACACTTAAATAGGACATAATCACTTAAAGAGTAACTTGTAAGTGAGATATAAAAACTTATTTTTAGACATTTTTTTTGCTTAATTCAAGAAAAAAAAAGGATGAAATGTTACTCTTTTGGTGATTCTGTCTTATTTTAAGTATGATGAGATATTTTGACTAAAAATGAGAAAAATACACTAGGTAAGATTTGGATCTTTGCAGTTTAACCTTTAAATTACCTCTAAACTTTTATGCGCACCAACATGATCAGTGAATTAAATAGATGAGAAAGCTGATTCTCATTCAAAAATGCAGAGAAATAAAATAATAATGACAAATCTTTATATAATAACCTTTGAATCTATTGTAAACTGTGCAGTAAATTAAAAATAGAAAAATACACTGAATCCCACTGAACAATGCAAAATGCAGAGGATCATCATTCTAATAAATGGTGATAATTTTTTATTTTTTTTTCCTTTGTAAGTTCTTTGATTTTAAGAGTTAATTTTTTCCATCACTTGAGATCATCACAAATGACTGCAGAATTTCAAAACAGTATTATGATTTGATTTGTGGCAGGTTTGCTTATGTAGTAAAGAACTGTTTCTTACCTTCGACAAAAAAGTCACTTTTTCTGTCCAGTGGTAATTCAAAGGTTACACTGCAAAAATCCAAATCTTACCAAGTGTATTTTTCTAATTTCTAGCCAAAATATCTCATCACACTTAAAATAGGACATAATCACCTAAAGAGTAACTTGTGAGATATAAAAACTTATTTTTAGACATTTTTTGTGCTTAATTCAAGAAAAAAAAAGGATGAACTGTTACTCTTTTGGTGATTCTGTCTTATTTTAAGTATGATGAGATATTTTGACTAAAAATGAGAAAAATACACTAGGTAAGATTTGGATCTTTGCAGTTTAACCTTTAAATTACCTCTAAACTTTTATGCGCACCAACATAATCAGTGAATTAAATAGATGAGAAAGCTGATTCTCATTCAAAAATGCAGAGAAATAAAATAATAATGACAAATCTTTATATAATAACCTTTGAATCTATTGTAAACTGTGCAGTAAATTAAAAATAGAAAAATACACTGAATCCCACTGAACAATGCAAAATGCAGAGGATCATCATTCTAATAAATGGTGATAATTTTTTATTTTTTTTTCCTTTGTAAGTTCTTTGATTTTAAGAGTTAATTTTTTCCATCACTTGATATCATCACAAATGACTGCAGAATTTCAAAACAGTATTATGATTTGATTTGTGGCAGGTTTGCTTATGTTGTAAAGAACTGTTTCTTACCTTAGACACAAAAAAAAAAAAAAAAAGGTAAAATCAATACTGTGTACTTGGGGACATCTCCTGCTCGCTAGTTTGAACAGATAAGAAGCAATGTCAGAATCCCCTGAACACTGTATTTATGGTACGGTAAGCTTTTTTGAATAAAAGTGTCAACTAAATGGTTCAGCAGGTTTCCATCCAGACTTCATTTACAGCTGTGTGAAGCAGAATGAAACCCAGCCACCATTAAGCATCTCAAATCAGCCGCAGCCTCTTTTGCTCTGACATGAAGCGTTTACTTTGGTTGGAACAGAGTTAGAGCGGCGCTGCAGTACCTGGGTTTGAGCTGTAGAGGGCAGACCATTCCACTGTTTATGTGAAGAGGAGGAAAAGGGACTGCAGAGGCAAAGAGAGAGAGAAAGAGGAAAAGACTGACTACAGTGCATCAATCAGAGGGGGAACAAAAAGCCCTCTGAGCCCGAGTCCCCAGCGGAGCAGAAATACTGGCGTGGTCAAAATCAAAGGGCGTCTTCAAGGTCGGCTGTCCAACTGGACTGATTGAGACCAAATAAGAAACAAGTATGAGTGTATGTACATGTGTATGTGTGTGTGTGTGTGTGTGTGAGGGAGTGAGGGAGGGAGGGACTATGTGTACTTTTTTGTGTGAATGTCTCAGGAAGAAAGAAAAAAAAGACAAAGCTAAGGATCTAGTCCAGGGGTGTCCAACTCATTTTAGTTCAGGGGCCACATTCTGCCCAATGTGAGCTGAAGTGGGCCAGACCAGTAAAATAATATAAATAACAGGATAAAAACCTATAAATAATGTAAGCTTCTTTGTTTTTGAGTAAAAAAAAAAAAGTCAAATTCTGTAATGAAAATGTTTACATCTACGAACTGTACTCGAACATAACATGAACACATGAACAACTTGAAAATTCTAAAGAAAAATAAGTGCAATTTTAACAATATTCTGCCTCAGTTTATCATTTATACATGTACATTATAACATACAGATCACAGTGGATCTACAAATGCACCAAACATTTCATAACAGGTAGAATATTATTAAAATTCCACATATACTCAGTGCCAATGAAAACGCAAGTCTTGAAGATTCTTATATTTTTTTTTAAATCAATGAGGATTTTTATTCCATAAGCTCTTTGGAATTAATCATAGGCCATTTCTATACAGTAAAAATAAAAAAATCACATCCAAATTTGTTGACAAAAAATAAGGATAAGGAAAGAAACTCAAGGACCCCCAAAACCAAAAGTCACAAAGCGGTCCCGGAGGTGCTGCAGTTCAATGTAGCGATCCTGCTGTGGCGTGGTCACACGTGCTCGTCCAGGGCGAGGTCTGTCTGCACTTGAGCCAGTTTCTTCATGCCTCTGTTGCATCCTGACTATGGTGGACACATTGCATCCAAAACGGCGCGCCACCTGCTGAGCAGAGATTCCGGCCTCCAGGAGCCCCATAGCATGGCATCTTAGGTCACGTGTCAGTCTAGGCATCGCTAAGTTATTGCAAATGATTTTGGTGCTTTTCAGTTTGCCTTTATATACAGAACATGACCACTCCTTAACTGACCACAATTCCTTAAGTTGAGCAGTTCATTGCTGAGCGATGAGAAAAACAAGTCTTATGAATGCAGACAAGTTCATTCAAGCGTGACAATAGCTCAACCTGTCTCAGGTTGTTAAGAAATTGTCTGGGATTATTTTACACAGGTGAAACTGAAACATACTGATGCAGCTCAGGAACAATAAAACACATTCAAGTGTTGCTTTTTCATTGGCACTGAGTATACTTCTCTTAAGACATTTCAAGTTGTTCATATTTGTTCTGGTTGTTCATATTTTTTGTAAAAGGGCCAGTCTAAATGTAAACTTTTTTGTGTATTTAACTTTTTTTTTTTTTACATTAAAATAAAGAGGAAAAAATGTGTTTTTCATTATTTATAGGTTACTATGATAGTATTTTACTGGTCTGACCCACTTTAGGTTGAATTGACCTAAAATGATTTTTACATCATTGATTGTTAATATCCCTTTCATGCATAGTGGTCACTACAGTGGACAGCTGATCAAAGGTGTTTTCTTGCATATTTATGGATTTGTTGTTTTGTGCATCATCACATACACTGCAATTCATACCGTTACTTTAACTTTGCTGTTCTAGATAAACCTGATCTGCACTAACATGTTTGAGTGTTAAAAATGCTAATTGTTACTAGACTGAAACAAACAGTTTTGTTTTGTTTGTTTTTTGAAACAAAAGTTGCTTGTTTTGTTTTTTTTGTTTTGGTTTTTTTTGCGTATTATCTCCATGCAGGTATGTTAAAATGTGAGAAAACATCAGATTAGCAGCATTAAAAATGTTTTTATTTCATAGTTTTCAACCAGTATATCAGTAAATACATGTTTCTTTGCTTCTAAAGTTAAACACATGGTGTCCAGCTGAGTGGACAGCTTTGTAATTCCATGAAAAATAGGTTCATAAAAAATCAATTGCATTGTTTTTTTTTTCATGCCTAAAGAGGAATAAAAACACCCCGGAAAAAATCTTGATTAAGGCTGTCATAATTCATGCATGAAAGGGATATATTCAGTATAATTTTTGCATTTCACAAATTTATCCCACGGGCCGGATTGGACCCTTTGGTGGGCCGGATTTGGCCCCCGGGCCACATGTTTGACACCTGTGATCTAGTCTGACAAGGCAAACGTCTCACCAGCCAAATGTACAGCGAGACGGACCAATCAGCTTCAACAGAGACAGTGGGGCCGGGGAAACCGAAACAAGGACAAGACAGATTAAAAATAAACAAGCAAACAAACAAAAACAAAACAGGACTAAGGGGGAGTGTTTAGCTCCTCCAGATCTGTAGTTGGAGAACACACATCTGAGCTCAGAATCTGAACAGGTACCAGTGTGACCTTCCTCCAACTGTCCAACAGTTTTATAGAGCTGCAGCTGTCAATCAATCTAACAATTATTGGAATAGACAAAAAAAAAAAAAAGAGTAAAAATGTGAAATCCTTTATTCCTTTAGTCCTTTATTCCAGAACAAGCTGAAACAAGAAAAAGTATAAAAGTAAAAGAGACATTTTAAAGCATATTTATATAAAAATAATAACAATAACAGTATTTGTCGGCCTGATCACAATCAAACCAGAAAGGGTGCACATATAGATAAAAAATAATAATGCTCCATCAAAAAATCAGACAGGCCATTTTATTTGTCTGATATTTCTCTTTTAAAGTCCAAAATATTTTTGTATTATGGTGTCTACTAAAAATTTGGCAGCCTTGTACCCCTGTCAAATCAGAAATTATTGGGTGTACGGACACTCCAGCCTAATAGCCTCCATATTTAATGCCTACAAAGATATACAAATGTTTCAGCACTCAGGATAATCATACATTGTTTATTGCATAGATGTTGTGTCCAAAGCATGCGTGCCGAAAAATTCCATATATTGACAGAAACAATAAAATTAGACCCACGTATTTTGAATATGGTGTACGGACACTACTTGGCGTATGGACTCTACAAGGTTGGAATGGAAATCTGGCTTACCACATGGATCTGTAACTAAGTCTTCCTGGTACTGGAGGAAATAAACATTTGGGAACAAGTTATAACAATATATCTATGGATGAAAGCCCATCACCTTCAGCTGAACCTGTCCAAAACTGAACTGCTGGTCTTCCCAGCTAAGCCAACCATACAGCAGGACATCTCCATCAGTATTGACTCCATACCTCTGGCTCCTACCAGTGTAGTACGTAACCTGGGAGTCATGATTGATAATCAGTTGACCTTCACAGATCATGTTGCTTCTGTCACCCAATCATGCCGTTTCACTCTGTTCAACCTAAGAAAGATCAGGCCATACCTAACCCAACAGACCACCCAGCTCTTGGTGCAGACTATGGTTATCTCCCGTCTTGACTACTGCAATGCTCTTCTAACGGGCCTCCCAGCTTGTGTTGTCAGACCACTACAGATGGTCCAGAATGCAGCAGTGCGTCTGGTCTTCAATCAGCCTAAAAGGGCACATGTCACCCCCTTACTCATTGAGTTACACTGGCTACCCATAACTGCCCGCATCAAATTCAAATCTTTAATCCTAGCCTACAAAATTCTCAGTGGGTCTGCTCCTGTCTACTTAGGTGCACTAATAAAAGCTTATGTCGCCCCACGACCACTCCGCTCGTCTGGGGAACGTAGTCTGGTGGTCCCCAGACCTTGTACAAGACAATCCAGGCTCTTTTCATGGGTCGTTCCATGTTGGTGGAACGCCCTACCAAGTGCTACAAGAACAGAGTCATCCCTGCCTATCTTCAAGAAGCTCCTGAAGACCCAGCTCTTCCGAGAGCACCTCCTGTCCTAACACTTTCAAACATCCCATTTTAAATATTCCAATAGGGTTTTTCCCAGGATTATCACAGATTCTTCCAGGATTATATCTGGACCTGCTGCGGTGGTCCTGCCTCTTCCCTGCCCTCATCATCACCACTCACTTATCCTCAACTGCCTCCATGTGTCTCCCCCTACTCCCCCCTTTTCCCCCAGTCTCTATCTCTATCGCTCTCTCTTTTTCTCTTTCTTTACCCTCTCTCTTCAACCCCAACTGGTCAAGGCAGACGTCCATCCTCCAGGAGTCTGGGTCTGCTCAAGGTTTCTGTTGTTAAAGGGAAGTTTTTCCTCGCCACTGTCCCCAGTCACAAGTGTTTGCTCCAGGAGGATTCTGTTGGGTTTCTGTAAATTGGCTTAGAGTCTGGTTTTTGACCAACTATATATATACAGTGTCATGAGATAACTTTTTTTGTGATCTGGCATTATATAAATAAAATTTGATTGAGTGATTTAATTGGTTTTCCCCTGTAAGTCGCTTTGGAAAAAAGCGTCTGCCAAATGCATAAACATAAACATCTATAAGGCATATATGTCATATTATTGATGGAAGTATATTGGTGTACGAACACTACATAAATTTTGGTGAACAATGCACCACTGAAAACATGCGGTTCGACATAAACATCCGTTTGCCACATTGTTACCAAATTTTCTGCAGCCAGGGAGCATACCAAAATCTGTCTAGTTGTGCATATTTAGTCATAATAATACTGAAATAACAGGTTCCCATTCTATTATTCCAATTAAAGGGCTGTAAAAGAAGGGTTTCATAACTAAATGGTTGATT
Source organism: Sphaeramia orbicularis (assembly GCF_902148855.1). Taxonomy (NCBI): domain Eukaryota; kingdom Metazoa; phylum Chordata; class Actinopteri; order Kurtiformes; family Apogonidae; genus Sphaeramia; species Sphaeramia orbicularis. Next base: position 38,343,240 of record NC_043964.1, on the reverse strand, counting down.
GTCTTAATACTGAAAATAAGAATTGATAATCAAACAGCTGTTCAACAAAAATGATCAGTAAATGAAAAGCAATGTGATGTGTGTATTCTGTACTAAAAAAGACACGGGAGTTGTGTAGTAATTATTTATTGTGTTACAAAGCATTATGTACAATAATTTTGCTTTCTTATAACAATAAAATTGTGCACATATTTTCACGCTCATTGGGTCGCCATTTTATCAGTTTTTATCCGATTTTCTTCAAATTTGGAGGATTGCAAGATCTAGTAATAAGATGGCCAAAGAAACATTTTGGGAATGGTTTTGGGGGTATCTTTTTGCAATACTGATTAATAACTGATGCAAATATACTTGTACACCTTGATTGTGATCAGGTCGTGTCTATCTATCTATCTATCTATCTATCTATCTATCTATCTATCTATCTATCTATCTATCTATCTATCTATCTATCTATCTATCTATCTATCTATCTATCTATCTATCTATCTATCTATCTATTTAAAACATTTGGTTAAAGGTGTGTACGTGAAATGACATTTACAAACAATATGTGCACTGCAGTCTTCAACAAATCTGTATCCAACTTACTAACTTAAGATGTTACTAACATACAACTTAAAAAACAAAACAACTAAATCAAATTTTTTTTAAATGTTTGTGAGAAATATTAAATTCTCAAAGAAGTAAGCGATGGTTCCAGTGAAGAAAAATGAGTTTATAGACATTCTCTGCCTTTTTGTCCTCATCTCCATGTTGTTTGTGTTGATCCTAGCGTCATGTGCGTCACATTAAGTGTCCGTGTGAAACACAACAGCGGAAGCAATGTTTAGTGACAGTGAAATTAAGGAAACCAAACTTCGATTCAGGAAAATTGTGATTGAATATATTGTTTTTTAACCCATTTGAATCGATGAATCGTTTTAGCTCTACATTCTTTACACACAGGCCTGTTACTACACTATTGATGTCTGCGTTAATTATTGCAGTAACCAACTATTTTCATTCATCATTCAAAAACAATATAAAAACTGAAACAGGTCACAAAGAATAACCACACAGCATCTGTCTCTGTGTAACAGTTTGTTTTGTTTTTGCCAGTCCTGCATCAGCCCAAAATTCCAGCAGAAACGAGCAGATGTTCCCAGTTAGAAAAGCTCAAATATAAATATATATATATAAATAAACCCAACATAACACTGTGTATCACACACCCAAAACACACACATCAAATCAGTGACCTACTGGTGAACACAGTCTAACATTTAGCAGCTAAAGCCCACAAGAGACAGAAAAAGAGTGTTTGGTATCTTTTTTTTTTTTTTATCATTTCCTTTCATGCATAGTGGTCACTCCAGTGGACAGCTGTTCAAAGGTGTTCACATATATATTCATGTGTTTTATTGTTTTAATTCCATATCAACCAACACAGTGGACACTTATGCATCATCCCATAAACTGTAATTCATACCATTACTGTAACTTTTTCTGTTCTAGATAAACCTGATCTGCAGTAACATGTTTGAATGTAAAAAAAAAAAAAAAATTCTAATTGTTATTATTATTTTTTGTTTTTTTAAACTTTTTTTTTTTTTTTTTTGCATATTGTCTCCATGAAGTGATTAATAACTAGTATTAGACTATGTTAAAATATGAGAAACATCAGATTAGCAGCTTTAAAAATGTTTTTATTTCATAGTTCACACACAGTATATCAGTAAATACACATTTCTTTGCTTATAAAATCAAACGCATGATGTCCAGCTGAGTGAACATTTTTGTAACTCCATGAAAAATAGGTTAATAAAACAATTCGGTAAAACTTTACTTGAAGGTCTAGTTTATAATGCATTAAGCACACATTCATAAGACATTATAATGCATTATAAAAGTCATTACAACAGTTTATGATCATGTACAACAACTTATACCAAGGTTAATAAAGTATTATAAGTGTAGGCATAATGTATTATAAATTCAGCTTTCATAATGTTTTATACATCCATACCAAAGCAGTGGGAAGGAATTTATTTTTTTTGGTGGGGAACTTTTGTTAGGTTTTGTCACTGGTCCCTATACCCATCTATTTTAGGGATTTCATATTTATTTAAAAAAAAAAAAAAGTATGTGTTTGAATTAACAAAGATTTAGAGCTGCCACATTACTTTTTTATTTATGTATAAAGCAACATGTAACACTTCTATTTACTGTCTCTGTTCTTTTAATATTTTGTTTTTGCAAAATAAAGAGTTATTAAGAACACTTTGATGTATAATTTTTTGACTAACACTTTACTTAGAGCCAGCAGATACTGTTCATAAGTCATCATACTTGTGTTATATCACACAATTGATAATGTGTTCTGTAACCCAGGACCTGAGATTCTTCCTACAAACACTGTTGTCACTTTGATATGGAGATATAAAACATTATGAAAGCTGAATTTATAATACATTATGCCTACACTTATAATACTTTATTAACCTTGGTATAAGTTGTTGTACATGATCATAAACTGTTGTAATGACTTTTATAATGCATTATAAATGCATTATAATGTCTTATGAATGTGCGCTTAATGCATTATAAACTAGACCTTCAAGTAAAGTGTTACCAAAAATTCAATCGGATTGTTTTTTTGTTTATTTTTTTCATGCCTAAAGCAAAATAAAAACACTCAGGAAAAAAAAAAAAAATCTTGATCATGGTTCTCATAATTCATGCATGAAAGGGTTAATTTGCCAGATGGGTGCGATACAACCTCAAAGCAATGCAAAAGTAGATGTTCTGTCGTTCAGCTACTGTTTTGAAGTTTGAATTGGTGCCATTTTGGCTTTTTGGAGGCAGAAGAGACCATATCTTGAGGAATCATTAAAAAAAAAAAAAAAAAAAAAAAAAAAAGGTGCTCCTTAGATGGAAGAAATAAAGCTAATAAAGCTAATGAGCCCAGAGTGACTCATGAAAAAAAAAAAAAGTGTGAACTTAAGCTAGCACCTTGTGGCCATTAGTGGTATTACATTTGAAGATACTTCCCTTTGGCTAAACTTAAGTCCTTGAATTATAGTCACATGATGCTCACAGTGAGAACAAAATGCCAACCTGCCCACGACCAAATGTAAGTGTGTATGTGTGTGTGAGTGTGTGTGTGTGTGTGTGTGTTCCCTTCCTTCTTTACAGCCTACTTTCCACCAACTAGGTCACATCATGTACAGTGCCTCACCCATAACCTCCGTCTGCTGCAGTGTGTGTTGAAGAATACACACCATCTAGGTGTGTGTGGCACAAGCTGCATTCACAGTAACTACCTATTTATACACACTGCCCTGTCCCAAAAAAAAAACAAAAAAACAAAACAATACTAGCTCTATAGCTCTCCCTCTTTCCTTTTCCCTCCCCACCATCTGCCCTGACTTCTCTTCTCTTTTCTTTTCTCTGTACTAACCAATTTCCTGCTCTTTTGTTCCATCACTCATATGGTAAGTAGGTGTTTGACAGTGAGAATACGATATAGACAAGCAAGGAGAAACACAGTAATTGGAAGGGAAAAAAAAGTTTGAGATGCACAAAACGTGAAATTAAAAGTGTCCCATCCAGTTTCCAGCATGACAAAAAAAAAAAAAAAAATCTCTTTTCTTATGAACATTTTGTCTGCTGGGAGTCTGTTAATCTGCTTCTCTCTGTTCCTGTTTTTACTCTAGCTCATCATCCAACCTGTGAAATAGACCCCCCTCAAGGGTGCAAGTCTATCTCCTTTTTTTTTTTTTTTTTTTTTTTTTTTGCATTATCTTAACTCTCTTCCTCTCTGCCGTTCATTATAAATCCCAACTTGATGAAGAATGAAGATGAAGTCATGGGATTCACACATTATATGCATCAATCAGTTCTCCTGCAGGACCCGAGGATGATCTGCCGTTGGACCACCGAGAAAATAATGTTTAAACATTAGCTAGTGGCTGTCGATCATGCATATGATTGAAACTTCCAAGCCAAATTGCTTTTGTAGAAGGCAGTGTGTGTATGTGGTGTGTGTGTGTGTGTGTGTGTGTGTGTGTGGTATTTTTGTGTGTATGTCAAGTCTAGACTGTAAAATGTACAGAGCGGTAGAATGGAGGTGGAAAGGAAACATCACTACCACGGCCGTGTTTAATTTCACCCTTAACCCTTTGTTTTAATTTGCTGCATTTATTTATTTCGGTCTGAAGAACAAACACAACCCACGGATCCATCCAGTCCATAAATCCAACAAATTACTCCATGAGAACGACAATTTATAAAACAAACTTCACTAATTAACCCTTTCATGCATAGTGGTCACGACTGTGGACAGTTATTCTCCAGTTGTTCTCTTTTATATTCATGGGTTTTGTTGTTTCAGTTTCATGTTAGCCAACACAGTGGACGCTTATGCACCATCCCATAATACACTGACATTCAGACCTTTACTGTGACTTTGCTGTTCTTGATAAACTTAATCTGCAGAAACATGTTTGAGTGTAAACCACTTGTTTTTTGTTAGACACAAAGGGTTTTTTTGCATGTTATCTCCATGAAGTGAGCAATAACTAGGACTGGAATATGTTAAAATGTGAGAAAACATCAGATTTGTAGCATTAAAAATGTTTTTATTTCATTGTTTTCATATTACTTTCCTATGGAAAAGGATTAGGGCCACGGGACTTTAAACTCAGAATTCTGACTTTAACTCAGAATTCTGACTTTAAACTCAGAATTCTGACTTTAACTCAGAATTCTGACTTTAAACTCAGAATTCTGACTTTAACTCAGAATTCTGACTTTAAACTCAGAATTCTGACTTTTTTTCCTCAGAATTCTGACTTTAAACTCAAAATTTTGACTTTTAACTCAGAATTTTGACTTTAACTCAGAATTCTGACTTTTTCTCCTCAGAATTCTGACTTTAAACTCAGAATTCAGATTTTTTTTCCCCCTCAGAATTCGGACTAAACTCAGAATCCTGACTTTAATCTCAGATTTCAGCCTTTTTTTCCTCAGAATTCTGACTTTAATTTCAGAATTCGGACTTTTTTCTCATAATAATAATAAGAAATGTTTATTGGACCTTATTTTATTTATTTCCTTTTTTCCCCTGTGGCTTTAATCCTCTTCTGTACTTTCTGATATTGGGTTTTAAACACACATTTCTTTACTTCAAAAATTAAATGCATGGACATTTCTGTAACTCCATGAAAAAAAAAAAAAAAAAAAAAAAAAAAAAAATTGATCAGACTTTTTTTTATTTATTTATTTATTTTTTTTCATGTGTAAGGAGGAATAAAAACACTCAAGAAAAAATCTTTACTATGGTTGTCATAATTCATGCATGAAAGGGTTAAATAATTCATTTGTACAGTCAGACTTCAAAGGATGGGCTGAAGCTTTATGCTTATTTTGCCTACACTTTATACGTTATCTTACAGCAACTTTGACAAACGTAACATATTCACATACCAATATTGACAACAATAGACTTTTTTTTTTTTTTTTTTTTTTTTTAATCAATTACTAGAAATTTCAGGTGACCCCATTTGAATTCCAGGTGACCCCATGTGGGGCCCCGACCCCAAGGTTGAAAAACACTGCATTATGGCCTTTAGACAATTTTTTTTCTTTTCTTTTTTTTTTGGGGGGGGGGGGGGGGGGGTAGTGCACTATAGACCCCTGTTTCACTGCCTAAGCTTTTGTCCTAATGTAATTTTTTCCCCTTACATTTCCTTTATACTTTAAGTAGTTTTGAAACAAGTACTTTTACGCTTTTACTGGAGTAAACAGCTTGAGTTGATTCAACTTGTACAGAAGTCTTTTAAAACCCTAGTATCTATACTTTTACCTGAGTAATGAATGTGAATACTTCTGACACCTCTGATATTTGGTCCCATTTGTTCACACATTTTACACAGTTTGTCCCTGTTTCGCATCTATTCACAAGTTAAGTGTCTATGCAGAGACTTCACAGGTGTACCTGCTCCACAGCTGATGTTCACAGATTCTTCTTGGCGTTATTTGTGTTTTAACAAGATTTCACTGATGGAAGGTTAAAATCTGTTTAGTTTCTGATGATGTATGAAAGTATGAAAAGTTTTTGGGTGGAAATTCAGGAGGTTCATATCACGATAAAACATGAAAATTCACTGAAAGAGCAAAGTTAAAACCTTCAAAAGATTTAGGAGATGGATGACATGCATGACAGCTGCAGTGAAGAACATCTTTCAACAGTTATCTGTAAGTGCTGAACCGGCTCTTGACATCAGAACTGAGGAATAATGTCAGTCAGTCTGAGGTAAAAACAGATTTCCCTCACCCTACATGAAACACAGACTAGTCACGTGGTTAAACTAGTCCTGTGTCCTGCTACTTTATACACGTATGACTCTTTACGTATTACAAGTTCATATATAAAGAGTTTTTCCTTTCCTTTCCTTTCCTTTCCTTTCCTTTCCTTTCCTTTCCTTTCCTTTCCTTTCCTTTCCTTTCCTTTCCTTTCCTTTCCTTTCCTTTCATTTCCTTTCCTTTCCTTTCCTTTCCTTCTGTTACACTTCTATAATTTACTGTCATCATTAAGTGCCATTATTGTGATAATCTGACTCACTCTGTACTCATACCTCTATCCACATAATACTGTAAAATTCAAGAAAATTATTTTGTCAAACCACATTTAACAGATTCACGTGTTATTGTTCCATCTCCTGACACATCTTAAAATAAGTGATGGAAAAAATTTTTGGGAATGGCACATGTTTTGTTTTGTTTTTTCTTACTATCCACATGCTTCTGTCACACATTGAACAACAATAAAAAGAATTGTATAGGCTACAAAAAAATCAATGATAAATGTTTCGTTGTTGGTATTTATTAGCTTTGTAGTTTTTGGTTGTGTATCTTATTTGTGAATTCCCCCAAAAATGAGTAGATTCTTCTGGGATTTGCACAGGCAGGTCGTGAATATACAGTTCACCTGTTGTTTCAGTTAAATACTGCTTTTTAATATGAATCTTTCTGAGATATAATGGTATATATAACTGTTATTCCATTCATATCATTGACAGTTTTGGATGGATGGATGGATGGATGGATGGATGGATGGATGGATGGATGGATGGATGGATGGATGGATGGATGGATGGATGGATGGATGGATGGATGGATAGATAGATAGATAGATAGATAGATAGATAGATAGATAGATAGATAGATAGATAGATAGATAGATAGATAGATAGATAGATAGATAGATAGATATACTGCATTGATCCTAAACTGGGAAACTACAGAATCCAAATTACAGTATGCTAAGTGTTCTCTTTTTATATATTTAAAAAAAAAATATTTAGATAGATCGTTTATAGTTTTAGATTTATTGTATATATTGATAAGGTGAGTGTGTGCATTGTGTTTGTTTTCATTGTTGCTAAACCAGAGAACTGTTAACTGTATTTCATTGTTTTTTGTTTGTTTTTTACTGGATAATGGTGATAAATCTACTATTCTATTCATATATTTTCCTTCTCAGTGTGTTCCTGTCCGTCCTCAGTGTTACAGGTCGTGTCATGTTTCCATCATATCCTCCTGGGTGTGTTTTCATCTCCTTTTCTGTCCTGACTCTCACTAGGGATTAGTCTGTGACGTCACGTGTCGGCATTTCTCTTACTCATGTGCATCCATGTATGTTTGGTGGGATCACATACTCATCTTTTTTTGTTTTAGTTAATTCATAGACTTCACTGGGCCACAGCTGTGTTCAGGAAAGCTGGAAAAATGTGACTTTTGTGAAGGCTACTGCAGTAAATGGAAGGAACTGAAAAGTTATTTAACACAGAAAACAGTGACAATGATATTTGTAATGATGACTGTGATAACTGTGAACATTTAACCAGAACACACTGCTCTGATCACTATATTTGCATTTATTTGATAATATTTCTCTCTTTTTTTTTTTTTTTTTTTTTTTTTTTTTTTTAATTACAGCACCTTTAGTTAAATAACCTGTAATATAGAAGGTGACTTTAAACCTCTTGACTCTTCTCAGTACCTAAAGCAACTCATTCCATTTACAAGCACGTACACTCTACTTGCACACGTCCTTGCTGAAAGAGCTGGGTCTAGAAAAAAACACTGGTAAATCCCAGAGCAGCAGGACAGAATTCCCAGGTGGACATGTTTTTGTGAACAAAAAAAATAAAAAAGCTGCATGAATGCATCTCTAGGGACAAAACAAAACAAAATGTGTTCTCTGTGGATCACTGTACATTGCTTGCTCTTCACGTGGCACTTGCACAGCCTTTCATTCATGATAATAACAGAATGAAAGTGGGAGATTTTTCTCTCCGAGGGACCAGTACAATTTGTGCAATTACTTTGCACAATTAGGAATGAAATCCAATTATCTTTATTGTTTTTTATTGGACTATCTGAGCTTGGAGACACACCATTAGTCAAGATTTTAATGCTTTGAATATATGTTATCAGCAGCATGAGAGGACGGTTTAACAGATTTTTTTTTTTTACTAAAAGAAGTTTTTAATAATATAATTTTTTACATTTTGTAATAAACACCCTTATGACAGATGCAGAGCAGATAGTTTACATTCAAAAAAGACAGATAATGTCTTGGCAATTTAGTGAAATAGCCAATAAAGAATGCTAATATGGATAAAAGCTATCCTGATATGTTTAACAATTTTGTATTCGGCTAAAATTTACTTAGGGGGTCAAATGAGTGGCCATTTTTGTCAAAAAAAAAAAAAAGTTGTAAGAAATGCATAGAACTGTGTTGAAATAATGCTAATACATTTGTGCACAGACTACTGATATTATTTGACAGTGGAAGCTCTATTTTCAGAAATATTGGATTTTGAATAGCACGTGTATGTGAAAACTTTTGCTGGTGGACGGACATGACATTACCCATGATGATCTGGTCAGTACCAGTACTTTATTAGTAATAAACTTATATACTTACTATTGCTAATTCTCCTCTTCTTCATAAATGTTAGTATTGTGGATCTAAAACAATAACAGCTGACACAAAAACACAAAATGTGGCAGTGGACGGATGTGACATGGTTGTTACAGATCCCATCATACTGATGCTCGGCAGCCATGTCACCGTTTACACTAATGATCCCTGTGCAAAAACTAGGATCAGAATTATTTATTGTATAGTTTATCATCATACTAAAGAGTAAATAACAAAATAGAATTATTTCTTTATAAAAATGCTTATTATTAGAAAAGTGTTGATTTAAAAAGTGATGTGTGACATTCTTAATGTATGTATTGGCGTAACATAAGCAGGATGGATCAGCACCATACTCCATATTGAACCTGTAAAAATAAAACATGTGATATGTAGGATAGAATCTTGTAAGAAAAATTGGGGAATCTAAAAGAATAGAACATTTGTTTTTCAGGTAAATTCAGTTCAAATGTAACTTGTCCATTTGTGACATGAAGATATAGCATTAATTGCGATGAAACTGGACATTTTTGAGCTGAAAACATAGTTCATATGACCATCAACATGTTGCAACAGAACTGAAATCCTGTAAATTTGCATAACTTGCATTTACCAACACAAAGTTCCTTTGGGGATTCACTTAGATTGATTTCTTCTGCGCAAAGACATAAATAAGACCTCTAAGCAAATTTTAGCTGGTTTTGTGCCCAGTCAGAACTTAGTCTGACATGTGTAGGATTTTTGAGTTACTTATGGGATCTGACATATGAATTTAGGGTAGGTAGAAGGATGTGGTAAAGGGGCAGGAAATTATAAATTAAACTTCATCCCGCTCCTTTATGAATGTTGCGCTTTCTTTTATATAATCCTTTTGTTGTTTGGTTTTAATGCTAATTCAAAATAAATACATTTTATTTTTTTTTTAATTTTATTTATTTGCACATCATAAACATTAAGACAAAAATAAAAAAACAACAACAACATTCAAACAAGTAGCATCATTGTGCAGGAGAGGACAGAAGCCAAAAAAGTCTAATGTGAATACCTCCCCAGAAATAAACAATACACAGGAAAAATAAAAAAATAAAAATAAAAATACGATATAACTGAAATAATAATCTAAAGTAAAAACAGTAGAAATACAAATCAAATTACAAATCAAATGATATACAGCCTTACATTGTTATAAACCAACAAACAAACAAACAAACTAAATATATGGGATATGACTCTGAAATATTATGATGAAACAGAAGTAGACAAGTCAAAAAAAAAGATATTGAACATATTCCAATGTTGAAATGTTACATATGGGGAGTTTGAGTACTTTATTACAGCAAATACAGTAATATTAATGAAATAAATACATTTTATTTTTTATTTTATTTTATTTATTTGCACATCATAAACATCAAGACAAAAATAAAAAAAACAACATTCAAACAAGTAACATCACTGTGCAGGAGAAGATAGAAGCCAAAAAAAAAAAGGCTTATGTGAATACCTCCCTGGAAAAAAACAATACACAGAAAGAAGAAAAAAAAAAAAAAAAACTAATAAAAATATGATATAACTGAAATAATAGTCTAAAGTAAAAACAGTAGAAATACAAATCAAATTACAAATCAAATGATATACAGCCTTACATTTTTTATAAACCAACAAACAAACAAACAAACAAACAAAATATATGGGATATGACTCTGAAAAATTACGACGAAACAGAAGTAAGCAAGTAAAAAAAAAGATATTGAACATATTCCAATGTTGAAATGTTACATATGGGGAGTTTGAATACTCTATTACAGTAAATACAGTCATATTAATGAAATAAATACATTTTGTCAGTAGTAACAACAAGTGTGTATGCAAGGAATGTGACTGAAAAAACAATCTGTAGGTTCTGATTGAGAACTAGTAAAGGTAGAACCGTTTGCAGCGGCACATCCCGCAGAAGGCGGCGGTTTATTCGCTCTTGATGGAAACGATTGTCCACCTGAAAATGACTTTGACAGAACTTTGTGCGCACACAGCTCCACAGTAGATGAAACACTCTTTACCTCCAACCTCCGCTGCCCTGGGGATCCACTGTCACTGCACATATTGAGACTATTTTTCTCCCCAGCTGTCGATACCATCTACCACATGGCAAAATAACTCATTGAAAAAGTCTGACCTTGGTAACGGAGGGAAACACCCGGGACTGCTTTGCAAGGATTCTGTCAGGGGTGTGTGATTTTTACTACAGAAAAGGAACACATTTTCTATCTCCTTTTTGACAAATTGCATACCACTTTTCAGTCTGAATGCTAGTCTCTAGTGTTTTTGTGTAGTGACTGGTAACACAACACACACACACACACACACGCACACACACACACAGACACACACACACAGACTGGGTTAGTGTGTGTTTTTGTGTGTCCGGCAGTCCAAGGTGAAATGAGCTGATGTCTGATGGCAGGTGGAGTGCTGACAACACAAACAATTCACCTTTCCCTTCTTTACTTTGCACACTGTTTTTCTCTCTCCTGTTGCACTGATGTCCTTTCTCGACTTTACACCGTGTCACACTTTGCACAGTGTGTAACCCTGAGATGTGCACATTCTGTGGCACTCAGTAACAGTTTTACAACAGTCTGCAGTGTGTTACATTCATTTAACCCCTTTAAGACTGACATTATAACAGACCGCCTAGATGTCTTTGTGTTTACTTTGTAATAAAAGTGTCAGAAAATGTCTTTTTTGCCAATTCTTTTGCACTTTTGTTTTCAGGAAGAACTTAACTTTTAATATCTGGCCTTTAATTATCATTGTTATAAATAATAAATGCTTAAAACAGTCTGTTTGATTGAAAAGTCAAAAAGGAAAAAAAAAAATGACTTGAAGTATTTGGCATATTTATTATCACAAACAGTATCAGAAACTGTAAATGTCTATAACATATGCAAGAGGATTAGGGACACTGAAAAAAAAGTCAATTTTTTTGTTATCATTATTCTAAGAAAAAAGTCAGAATTCTGAGATTAACTTTTTTCTCAGAATTCTAGAAACATTCTGACTTTTTCTCAGAATTCTGACTTTTTTCTTAGAATAATGATAAAAAAAAACTGACTTTTTTTTTTCAGTGTCCCTAATCCTCTTGCGTATATTATGGACATTATCATTATTCATTATTATGGACATTATCATTATTCTAAGAAAAATGTCAGAAATCTGATATTAACTTTTTTCTCAGAACTCTAGAAACATTCTTTTTTTCTCAGAATTCTGACTTTAATCTCAGAATTCTGACTTTTTTCTCAGAATAATGATTAAAAACGTTTTTTGACCTTTTTTTTACCCAGTGGCCCTCATCCTCTTCCATAATAACAAAACTTCTTGAGATTCCAGAAGCAAACTTTCAGCTCAAACATCTGCTCAAACATGCTTTTTGGACTTGAACATTCAGCATCCATATTATGGTTTCATATTTTTTGTTGTTTCCAGGTGTTTTTTTAGCCTCTGAAACAGTTCGTTTCTACTTGTAATTGAGTCACACATTCATTTAACGCTTTTAAGACTGCCACTATAACAGGCCCCCTAGATGTCTTTGTGTTTACTTTGTAATAAAAGTGTCAGAAAATGTCTTTTTTGCCAATTCTTTTACACTTTTGTTTTCAGGAAGAACTTAACTTTTAATATCTGGCCATTAATTATCATTGTTATAAATGATAAATGCTTAAAACAGCCTGTTTGATTGAAAAGTAAAAAAAAAAAAAAAAAAAAATGACTTGAAGTATTTAGCATATTTATTATCAGAAACAGTATTAGAAACTGTAAATGTCCATAATATACAGAAGAGGATTAGAGCCACTGCAAAAAACTAAAAAAAAGTCAATTTTTTTGTTATCATTATTCTAAGATAAAAGTCAGAATTCTGAGATTAACTTTTTTCTCAGAATTCTAGAAACATTCTGACTTTTTTCTCGGAATTCTGACTTTTTTCTAAGAATAATGATTAAAAATGTTTTTTGACCATTTTTTTTACCCAGTGGCCCTCATCCTCTTCCATAATAACAAAACTTTTTGAGATTGCAGAAGCAAACTTTCAGCTATTTAACATCTGCTCAAACATGCTTTTTGGTCCTGAACATTCAGTATCTATATTATGGCTTCATATTTTTTGTTGTTTCCAGGTGTTTTTTAGCCTCTGAAACAGTTCCTTTCTACTTGTAATAGAGTCACACTTTGCTGCCACAAAGTGTGATACAGTGTCAGAAAGCTCAGGATCTCAGCTTTCTGATGCCATTTGAATTCTGTGGATAGTGTAAACGGTTCAGGAGTTATAGTCATTTGAATGCTGTGAAGTGCAAACTGCAGCACCGGAGAGATTTCAGTTGTTAAAGGGTTAAACCAGTGTCTAACTCATTTAAGTTCAGGGACCACATGCAGTCCAATATGATCTGGAATGGGTCAGACCTGAAAAACAATAACATAATAACCTTTAAGTAATGCCATCTCCACACTTTTCCCTTTGTTTTAGAGAGAAAAAAAATAACATTACATGAAGAAATTGTTTACATCTACAATGTCTCCTTTAAAAAACGGAATAACCTGAACAACCTGAAATTTCTTAAGAAAAATAAGTGTAATTTTAATAATATTGTGCCTCAGCTTATTGTTTAACCATCCATCCATCCATCCATCCATCCATCCATCCATCCATCCATCCATCCATCCATCCATCCATCCATCCATCTTCTGTTTACAGTTCATAGTGGATCTGCAAATACACAAAACATTTAGTAACAGGCAGAATATTGTAAAAATTGCAATTATTTTTCAACTTCTTTCAATCTCTTTAAAGACACACATATTTGCACTGACTTTTAATACAAGTATGTGAATTTTATTTGTTGTATCTTCTGGTTGTGTTTTAGATACTATTTATCCTATTACTGTGTATCCATTTAAAAAAAAAAAAAAAAATCAGTTTTAGTATATCTTGTATTCTTATTTTACTAGTTTCAGTATGTTGCATTTGTATCTGCAGACTTGTACAACACTTTGGGCACTTTGTTTTATATGTGTTATATAAATGAACTTGACCTTAACCTTCATTTATAATAAATTAAAGACATGCCTCTCACTATTGACTGCAATAGAAATGAGGTTCAACCTGGTTATATCATCTTTCTATAGGGGTGAATGTATTGTATTGCATTAGTAATTAATTACATGCGTCTTTACTGGATTGATTGGAATGCATTAAAACCCATCTTTTGTTGGCCTTACTGACAGACGTGCACATCCTTACTGTAGGCTCGTCCATGTGAAACAGTCTGCTCAGGTTTTCCTAATTGCAGACAGAGAACATGACAATGATCATCTATCTAGAGTCTATTTTTTTCTACAGATTTGTCACTCTTCCTCGGTATGCTTCCCTTCCTCTCTCCATCATCTCCCCTTTTATTTCCACCTCTCTTTCTCTCTTTCTCCTGGCCAGATGACATGATTTCATGCTTGGCTGTTGGATGATATTCTCATAATTACCACAGAAAGAAGTGAAGGCTAACAGATTCCTCCTCCGTCTCTCTCTCTCTCTCTCTCTCTCTCTCTCTGCTGGTCAAACACAGAATTAATACATGAAGATGGTGATTCATTTAGGTGGTTAAACTGCATTTTACATCCAAAATTGGAGCTTTTAAACAGCAGATATCCCAGTTTTGGCAACTTAGTCTGTTGATAGTGATTAATGGCTGGAATCTAGAAACACAGGCATCAATTTCTCCTCCTCGCACCTTTTCCTAATGCCCTCTCTGCTTCTGCCACTTTTGCTCACTCATCTTTTTCCTCTTCCCGTCTCATCCTCTCATTCCACCGGCCACTCCATTAACCAGAGGGTCACTTTTCCAGCTGGTTAGCCCAGGCCAGATCTCCATCAGGTCGCCGACGTCCGAGACTGTCCTGCCATCTGTGTGTGTGTGTGTGTGAAATAGAGAATGTGTGTTGAGATAGACGGGTTCATTTGTCAGTTTTACTCCAGTCGTGTCCTCCGGTGCGTCGTCGTAATGACCCGAGGAGGCCGAGACAGACAGGAGAATGACATGTATTACTGCCTCCAAACCACACACACACACACACACACACACACACACACATGCACACAGAACTATTGATGTGTGGGTTTCCATTGATCAAGCAGTATTTTTCACCTAGTTACTGACATGTTATATACATATAAAGACAATCACAAAATTTGTACATATATATTTTTTTAAAACACTGTTATTTTGTATGTCGTAGGAAGTATCATATTTACTCAGCATAGTACCTTTTTCTGACACTATCAAATTTTCAGGAAGTAAAAAAAAACAGAGAATTAGCAGTTTCAATTCATTATATAGAACTTTTTCCACAAATGCACTTCTTCTAATTTACTTAGGTTTTGTCAGTGAGCTTCTGTCCATGATGCACTTTTTATTGCTGTGTTTGTCTTATTGAGTTTCATTTAATGAAGTAATTTTCTCTGTGAAAGGAGGTGGGAAAACTATACAGCAGGACTAATATACAACTGTCTCTCTCTCTCATTCACCATTTTGTTAAACTCTCTGTCTATTCACATATCCATCTTTCCACTGCTCCTTTCATTCATCCTGTTTAGGATGGAAATAAGTTTCCCCCTCAAGCAGAAAAAGTATGATTATTATGATTAATGACTGTGTGAGTGCGCAGAAATGCACATGGGTAGAAAAAAAAACAATTCAGCAAAAGAAAAAAAAAGAAACCATCCTTGAACAGAGGGTAATTTCACTGTTTTGGAAAATAAGAAACTCAGAAACAGGAGAGATGGCATATTTAAATAAATATCTACATTTCTGCGTTTTTGTACAGTTATGACCCTGGGTCATAATTTGTCTATTTATATGTATATGTATATATGTTTCTGTATAGTGTGTGTGTGTTCTCCCCCGTCCTGTAGGAGTGCCGTGCCCTTTTTGTGTCTGTTTGTGTTGCAGGACGCTGATTGGTGGAACATAATTGCCCGGCCCCTTTAAAAATGGCCCTGGAGCTTCAGCTGGGTCTCTCTCTTGCCTCCTGCCGGCTCTCAACCCTGTGTTCTGTGTGTGTGACCGTCAGTCTTCGTGTGCTCGTGTGAAATTCGATTGTACACTGAACAAAAATATAAATGCACGACTTTTGTTTTTGCTCCCATTTTTCATGAGCTGAACGCAAAGATCTAAAACTTTTTCTATGTACACAAAAGGCCTATTTCTCTCAAATATTGTTCATAAATTTGTCTAAATCTGTGTTAGTGAGCACTTCTCCTTTGTCCTTTGCTGAGATAATCCATCCACTTCACAGGTGTGGCATATCAAGATGCTGATTAGACAGCATGATTATTGCACAGGTGTGACTTAGGCTGGCCACAATAAAAGGCCACTCTAAAATGTGCAGTTTTACTGTATTGGGTGGTCCAGGGGGGTCAGAAAACCAGTCAGTATTTGGTGTGACCACCATTTTCCTCGCAGTCTTCTTCATGAATTCTCTGAAACAGCTTTGGAGATGGCTTATGGTAGAGAAATGAACATTCAATTCACAGGCAAAAGCTCTGGTGGAAATTCCTGAAGTCAGCATGCCAATTGCATATTCCCTCAAAACTTGTGACATCTGTGGTATTGTGCTGTGTGATAAAACTGCACATTTTAGAGTGGCTTTTTATTGTGGCCAGCCTAAGTCACACCTGTGCAAAAATCATGCTGTCTAATCAGCATCTTGATATGCCACACCTGTGAGGTGGATGGATTATCTCAGCAAAGAAGAAGTGTTCACTAACACAAATTTAGACAGATTTGTGAACAATATTTGAGAGAAATAAACCTTGTGTGTACACAGAAAAAGTTTTAGATCTTTGCGTTCAGCTCATGAAAAATGGGAGCAAAAACAAAAGTGGTGCGTTTATATTTTTGTTCAGTATATATAGTTGTAAATAGTTTTTGTAAATTGAACCTTTTCCTGGTAGGGGAGGTCGGCTCTTTTGTTTGTCTCCTGTTTTTTGGTTAGGAAGTTCAGGTTAGTTTGCTGTATTTTATTTCTTGCATTTATTGTGGTTAGGTAATGTAGTTTGAACTCCACAGAAGACATTTTGTTTGTTGTTTTAGCCGTGCCCTCCCCTAACCCTCCTTTAGTTGATTTAAAAAATAAATATTGTGAATTTAGTTTTGACTGACGTGTGTGCTTGGGAGCTGGGAGGGGACAAAAGTAGAGCATATTATGTTCGCCCTGGTGAACCCCTAGGTGAACCCCGTAACAGTATGTTTTCAATGTTAATGTCTAATGAACGCTAGACTGACCTCACACATCATAATTCCATTATTTCTGATATTCACAGGAGTCTGATTAGTTTTGTTCTTGTGGATGTTGCAGGATGACTTCGTTGTGTTTCTTTTCCACCTGTCCTGTTAAGCACACTGTGGTGAGCATGGCAAAATTTGTAAAGTCCCAGCACAGCTTTAATATGAAATTATCAACAGTTATTATCTGACTCTGCAAGGCATGAGGTACTGCAGTCGCCGTAAGGCTCTATAAAGAAAGCAATCCACAGAACATAATGTTATCATGCAGCTCCTGCAGACTGTGGATGTGGAAGCCACTGAACAGCCCTTTAGGTAAAGTTCAACCTCATTTTCAATTGTTAATGTCCTTAAAGGTACAACAAGTTTTCACTGTGCAAATATGCAACTGCAGTCAGTTTACTTGCCTGACATTTCACTTTAAGCTTAATCACCCATTCAAACAAACTGCACATTACAGTACATTTGAACTGATTGATTAAGTCAGATTTCCTTGTTTTGCGCATAATCACACAAAGGAAAAGAGAAAGAAAGTGGACTCAATAAATATTGTTCCAGGAGCGAAGTCATCTGACATTTAAGAATCAGCCAGCCGTGGCCAGGCAGAGCGGTCTGTGTGCTTCGGAGAGAGAGGGAGAGTTTGTGCACATTTGTGGGCAGACAGGAGAGCCCAGAGGGCAGGCAGCTCAGACAGAGTCATTATTTAGTGACACACAGACGACGGCGTGGCCTTAACAGGGACTGCAAATGTACACAAACTCACAGACACACACTGCACACACACACGGAACGCACACGCAGACATCACATCTATAAGGCTTGCTGTGTCAGGATTTTAACAAGAAGCATCAGTAACATTACCTGTTGCTTCAGCTGCTCTGTCTTCCTTCTGGTCCTGAAAGAAAAGCACATGCTGCTAACAATGATTGATCGTTAAAGCTGTAGGTTCACCCATAAAAGCCCAGCGCTACTTTTGTGTCAGTTTTAGATTTGCATAAGGGTGTCTCAAAAATCACTTTTTTCTTCAGATCACGGTGTTGTTTAAACCAGTTAATCTCCAACGTGATAATAGCCCCCTCAAAAATTTCAGCAAAAGAAAGCTAAAGAAGTACCAATAGAAACCAAAGCAGCCATGGAAAGACAACTGCAGGCCAACCCCAAACCTGCAGTATTCACTAGAGGCATGGACAGCAACCTGACCTGGATGATCTTGTGGGACCCCAGTCCTGGCTGATATTTGACCTTCTACACCACAGATGTCAAACATGCGGCCCGGGGGCCAAATCTGGCCCGCCAAAGGTTCCATTCTGGCCTGCAGGATGAAAGTGCAAAAATGAACCTGAACAGTCAGGGTTGTCAAAATCATTTTGGTTCAGGTTCCACATACAGACCAATGTGATCTACAGTAAAAATAACACAATAACCCATAAATAATGACAACGACAAATTTTCTTTGTGAAAAATTATGTGGAAAAAATTTAAGTGAAAAAAATAAGATTACACTGTGAAAATATTTCCATTTACAAAACTATTCTTTCACAATAAAATGCAAATAAATACATAAATAAAAACAAAGATGAACAACCTGAAATGTGCAATTTTAACAATATTCTGCCTGTTACTAAATGTTTTGTGCATTTATGGATCCACTGTAATCTGTAGTTGTGTTAATAATAATAAGAGATGTAATATTGTATAAATTGTTCAAATTTTAGTTCCAAACTCCAAACTTTTAACAATATTCTGCCTGTTACCAAATGTTTATGTAACACTGTGTGTAAATGTACATGTATAAATAATAAGTCGAGGCGTAATATTGTTAAAATTGCACTATTTTTTTCTAATGAAATGTCAGTTTTTTCAGGTTATTCACATCTTTTTTGTAAAATGTAAATATTTTCATTGGTGGGGGTGGGGGGGCTTGTACTAAAACAAAAAGAAAAACTTGGATTTGTCAATATTTGTAGGTTATTAAGTCATTATTTTACTGGTCTGGCCCGCTTCAGATCAAATTGGGCTAAATCTGGCCCCTGAACCAAAATGAGTTTGACACCCCTGCACTAGAGGCATGGACAGCAACCTGACCTGGATGATCTTGTGGGACCCCAGTCCTGGCTGATATTTGACCTTCTACACTGTAAACCCGGATAAGTAGAGTTTACTCAAAAAAATTTGAGGCAAGTGATTGCACTTAAATGATTTGAGTAATGATCGACTAATCAATTGGTTTAAGTAGGTTCAACTTTAATGCTAAAAGTATTGAACTTAAACTATTAAGTAGAAAACACTAAAAGACAAGTTATTTGTACTTTAAATCTGTTGTAAAACAACCCCACCATCCACCCATTCAGCTCAGCATTTTAGGTTACACTGACTAATTTTGTCAATTGCTGTCAAATTACTTTATCATTGATTAAACAACTTCTGTTAAGTTAATCAAACTCAAAATCCTATTCCTGATCATAAAAGTTATGAAGTTCTTCAATGTCATATATTATGGCATGAATGGAAGTTAGCTCAGTGTCACTTGTCAGTATAGGAAATGCTTCTAATTTGACAAGACATTAAAATTTCTATTGCACAATATCTGTGTTAGATAAACAGTAAAGCCATAGTTCTTCCTATGGCTCTGACTCATGGTGCAGCTCTACAAAAATACAAAAACAAACACAAAAAGGCAAATAAACACTGCCATACACACATTAAATCCAAATTAACACTAACACCACAACCCCGCTGAACCCCTGCACATAAAAATAACACATTTTCAACAACATGCCCAATACCCACAATGCAATGCGGAGATAAAAACGTGTGGTCATGACAAAAACTTAGTGATTTAATTCCATTCAACTTAAACTTTTTCGTACTTTCAACTATGTCTACAAATTAGTAGAATATACAAAACATTTTATAGTAACATCATAAACCTTAAATCATTTAAGTGCATTGTAATTAAAGCATTTTAGTAAATACAAATTCCGGGCTTACAGTGTAGGCATGGATGGGGCATGGCTGGAAGCACCCCCAGAGCAGTGGGAGGAAGAGCCACAGTACAGAGAAATGAGGGCTATTGTCTCGGAATATCATCTTAGTGTCTGGTTCCAAGAGAATCAAGCTACCATAGTGTCTCAAGAATGAAATGGAAGAGAAACTACAGAGCGAGTAATACCTGAATAAATTGTGAAATGCACATGTATAAAAGTATGTCCAGATTATCAGAACCATGTCATCATTAAAGTCTTTGATTTATGCAACCTTAAATCTTGTATTTAGCCTTATTATTTAAGTGTTCAGCTATATTTGTCTTTAACTAAAACCTGCATTTTGCTTAAAAGGCGGTTAAAAAAATAGACATTGTGTTCAACTAGATTTACTGTTCTGAACTTCTTTCTATTTCACGTTTGTAGCCTATAATTTAGTCATTTTATCTTAAAATCACCTTATTTTCACTTATATATCACCTGATATGATAACCTATGAAGCTGATATTACAGGGATGCTGTAAAATACCAGAAAAAGCAATTTGTGGACACTTAAGACCTTATTATATGTGATTTTCTGGGTTAAAATTAGTGTTTTTTTTGACGGGCCCTTCATACTTTGCAGTGGGGGGGGGGGGGCAAACATTGACGGATTTTGCTGAAATTTTTTGGGGGGCCTATTATCATGTTGGAGATTAACTGGTTTAAATAACACTGTGATCTGAAGAGAAAAGGGATTTCTGAGATGCCCTAATTCACATTTACATTTAGTGATTTATTCCGAACATGCAATGAAATTTAACATATATGTGAGCAAGTAAAACAGAAATAATAATACGAAAATCAACACTTAAGACAATCTTAGAAAGAAAACCAGCACAATAGTTTCATTTACATGCCTGGGAAGAAGTGGGAAGAAGTGCAACTTTCTCTGTATCTAACCTTGAGAGATTTATCACCATTTATAATAATATTATCCTCTGTATTTTGCATTTTATCGGGAAAAATCAGGTATTTTTCTGTATTTAATTTACTGATCATGAAGATCTTCATAAAAGCTCAGATTAACCATTCCATGCATGAATTATGAGAACCTTAATCAAGATTTTTTTTCCTGAGTGTTTTTATTTGTCTTCAGGCATGAAAAAACAATGTGACTGATTTTTCTTTTTTTTTTTTTTAATGAACCTATTCTTCATGGAGTTACAAAAATGTCCACTCAGCTAGACACCGTTCGTTTAAGTTTTGAAGCTCAGAAACATGCATTAACTGACATACTGTGTGAAAACTATTAAATAAAAGCATTTTTAACCTCCTAAGACCCAGCAATACATTTTTGTCCTCTGCAGGGGACAAAAGTTTGACAGTTTTACTTAAAAAATATGGTCCATTACAAAGGACATTCCATGAAAAAAAGAAATAAATAAAAATAATTTTTAAAAAATGTCTTGGGAAAACAAACAAACAAACAAACAAACAAACAAACAAACAAAAAAAAACTGTTGTATTATGTAGTTTCCAATCAAGACAATTGTTTAATGGAAAAAAGTAAAAAAATTTAACTTTCCTGGGTCTCAGGAGGTTAATGCTGCTAATCTGATGTTTTCTCACATTTTAGCATACTATAACACTAGTTATTACTCCCTCAGATAATATGGAAAAAAAGAAAAAAAAAGACTCTGTTAATTACAGTCTAATAACAATTAACAATTGATTTAGATAAAAGAACAGGAAAGTTACAGTAATGGTATGAATGTCAGTGTATGGGATGATGCATAAGTGTCCACTGTGTTGGTTGATATGGAACTAAAACAACAAAACAAATGAATATACAAGAGAACAGCTGTAGAATAACTGTCCACTGTAGTGACCACTATGCATGAAAGGGTTAAAGTTAAGGGTTATTATATCAAAAACGAGAAAAATATATCATTAACTGAGCATACAGTCACGGAAAAAATTATTAGACCATCAAAAGTCATCAAAAAGAATAGTTATGCAATCAACTACTAACTCCTGTGTGTATCATGTGACTAAAACAGACAGAAAAGAAAACATGGGATGTCTGAAAGCACTGTTTTTGTCAGTACAATGTCACAGATATTGATGTAAGAACTGAAGTGATTTTGGTTATTATCAAGAAAACATGGAAAATGGATAGATATCAGCTCTGAAATTAAACTCTTATGAGCTATTTTTGTTGTTATCATTATATTTGACCAAACAAATGTACCTTTAGTTGTACCAGACATTAAAATGAACAAGAAATTGCAGAAAACAAGGGGTGGTTTCATAATTTTTTCCGCAACTGTAAACCAAGTATTTCCATCTACTGTCATTTATCAAAATCTATGGGTTTTACTGGTGAATCAATGCTGTAGAAGATGACGGTGTTTCCATATTCACTACGGAGCCTCTGAACATCCAAATGGGTCATATCTGATGACCATGAAAAAACGACAAACTGTATTTTACACCAATTATTTACATATATTGATAGGATTAGTGGATCCACAGGTATTAAATATTAGATCAGTGATGCTTTTGGTCGACGATGGATGTTTAGGTTAAGAAATAAAAGCTTTTTTTTTTTCCCATTATTTTTCTGCTGGTCCCTCATCACATTGAAAACATGCCATATTAAGCCACTACATGAATAAATACACCACCTGCACTATTTGCTGAACGAGCAAATCCCTTCTTTTAAACTTCCAGTATATTACTGGCCTCTCACCAGCATATCAGATGAAACCTACATTCCCAAGGCTGAGATTTACCTGTGGCATTAAAACAAAATGACTTATTTATTGGTAGTGAGAAAAGCCACACACACATACACACACACACAGCCTTAAAGCATGTCTTCTCAAAGAGCAACGAGAGCTGAGGGGGGCATGTGTATTAATGTGGGAACATCAAAAACCATTACACACCTTCCCTGTCTTGCGCAAACCAACCATATCAAAAGCAATATCATAGCTCATTAGGGGAACATGGTTTCAGATAGAAGACAACACCTTTACATCTTTCCACACAATCAAATTGCAAATGCCTTCAACATCCTTGGCAGACATTGTTACGAGGCCACTAAAGAAGTCTTATAAATTTCCACTGGAGGTTATGTACACCGAGGCAAGGTTATGTATGTAACCGGATGGAAACCTTCAGAACACTACAATGTGTCCATTTAAAATAACAACAACAGGCTGTAAATTGAACAAAAACGTAAGAGCCTTCCATTGGATAATTTCATATTAATAATCTTTTTTAACCATAATCGATGCAGTCACTACGTTTCTTAAACAACCATCAGTTTAACCCAGGGGTGTCAAACTCATTTTAGTTCAGGGGCCACATTAAGCTAAATTTGATCTGAAGTGGGCCGGACCAGTGAAATAATAACATAAAAATATATAAATGTCAACTCCAAATTTTCTTCTATGTTTTAGAACGAAAAAAGAAAAATTATGCGATGACAATGTTTGCATCTACCAACTATCCTTTTAAACAAGGGTGTCAAACTCATTTTAGTTCAGGGGCCACATTCAGCCAAATATGATCTCAAGTGGGCCGAACCAGTTAAATAACAACAGTGAAAAAAGTAAAATTACATTATGATAATGTTCACATCTACAACATTTCCTTAAAAATCTGAATAACATGAACAACCTGGAATGTTTTAAGAAAAACAAGTGCAATTTTAACAATATTCTGCCTCAGTTTATCAGTTTATCATTTACACATGTACATTACAACTTATAGTACAACTACAAATACACAAAACATTTAATAACAGGCAGAATATTGGTAAAATTGCATATACTTCTCTTAACACATTTCAGGTTATTCACATTTTTTGTAAGATAGTTTGTTATTATAAACATTTTAATGTAATTTTCCTTTTTTTTTTTTTTTTTTTTTTTTACACTAAAACAAAGATAAAATGTGTAGTTTTCATTATTTATAGGGTATTATGATAATATTTTACTGGTCTGACCCATTTGAGATTAATTGTTCTGTCTGTGGAAATTGAATTAAAATTATTTTTACACCACTGATTGTTAATATCTTCAGTGTAATTCATCCTAGGGGCCGGATTGGACCCTTTGGCGGGCCGGATTTGGCCCCCAGGCCTTATGTTTGACACCTGTGCTTTAAAACAATGTGAATAACATGAACAAACTGAAATTCTTAAGAAAACTAAGTGCAATTTCAACAATATTATGTCTCAGTTTATCATTAACACATGTAAACTACAACTTACAGATCACAGTGGGTCAACAAACACACAAAATATTTAATAACGAGGCAGAATATCGCTAATCTTACACTTCAGATATTTCAAATTTTTCATGTTTGTTCAGGTTATTCGTGTTTTTTTGTGAAATGATCATTTGTTTAAGTGCAAATACAGTAAAATGAGACAAAAATGTTTACATTTAGAAGAGGAACATTTGGAGTTGTGAGTATTTATAGGTTATTATGATAGTATTTTACTGATCCGACCTACTTGAGATTAAATTGATCTGAATGTGGAACCTGAACTAAAATGATTAATATCTTCAGTGCAATTTTAGCATTTCACAAAATCCTCCCAAGGGCCGGACTGGACCCTTTGGCAGGCTGGATTTGGCCCCTGGGCCGCATGTTTGACACCTGTGGTTTAACCCATAACATCCATCACCAACCAAAATTAACTACTAATCTAAACTGTTTGTAACCCAGCTGATTAATAGGGTTAAAAAGTAGAAAAAATATTAAATAGATTAAGTTAAAATTCTAAGAATAAAGTTCATAAGGATTAAGTTGTGTTTAAAAACATTATTTTGATAAAGTAAAAGTTTTACTGTATAATTTACACACATGTGCTTTTATTTTGAAATGCCAATGCTTCGTGACGCACTCAATTGTATTTCCTGTTAGTCAGAAGCAGATGGGAGTCCTATACCTTTCAAAGAATATAACTCAGTGATAAAAGTAATCCCATCTGGCTTACTTAATTTAATGAAAAGTCATTTATCCTTCTGTCAAGAAATTAGGCCAGTGGGCACGTCCGTGTTGCTTTTAAATGGTATCAATATACAAGATAAGAAATGTAACAATAAACATATAAGAGAAATTTTTCAACATAAAAATAGTTTTTCTCCATGAGGAAAATTTTATTGGCGCTCTTATTTCGAGGACATAGACTGGGAAAAAGCATGGATTTTACCTCACAAATACTGTATCCATAACAAAGTAAAAGAAATTCATTTCAAAATTCTTCACAAGATATATCCTGTCAACTCTTTCATTTCAAAGTTCAAGGATGTGGATAACTCCTGTGTTTTTTGTGAACATGCTGATGAAACTTTAAACCATTTGCTTTTTGAATGTAATATCACAAAGCAATTTTGGTCTAACCTTTGTTCTCATATCTTCACCCAAGTTAACGTGTCATACTGTTTTTCTCTGAAAGATGTTATATGTTATTATGAAGGACAAATGTCTCCAATATTTAGTTAATTTTTTTTATTTTATTTGGTAAATATTTTATTCATAAACAAAAATTTTCAGCCTCCAAACCAACCTTTCCTCATTTTTTAATTGAATTTAATTCACTTCACAAATCATTAACCCTTGTTAATAATAATTAAAAAAAAAAAAGACATTCCTTGATAGCTATGATAAGTTATTTAATGTTTCCTCTGACAGTTGATGAAATTTTAGGTGAGAAATTATGTATGTATGTAGGTATGTATGTATGTAGTTATTCATTATTTTTTGTATATGAATTATTGAAAATGTATTTCATGCATATATTGATTTTATGATTGTTTTTTGTTTTTATATATGTATTCTCTTGTATGTATTGTGTTATATGCTAAATGTTTAACAAAGTTTGTATAATGATATTTAAATAAAGTTAAAAAAAAAAAAAAAGCAGATGGGAGAGGAGCAGTCAGCCATTTCGCTCGTGCCATGTTTAGCCGTTTTCTTTAAGACTGAACTTTACGAAAAGTAAGGAGTAAGTTAATAAAAACACCGTCGGTTGTGGAAAGAACCTGTAAGGGATGAACTGTGACAGTGTGAATGATGTTAGTGAAGGGAAGTGTGGTAAACGTCGAGTTTCCGTCGTGTCACCCTGTCTCGGTAAGCTAGCTTGTTTCATTCCATGTGTTAGTGGCGGGTTAATGTTTTGAGTCACTCGTGCCTTAATTAGTTGAACTTGTGCTTAAAAATAGTTTCATAAAGATGTGAAATGTATGTTTTTGTGTTACTTTATCACATTTAGTAAATTAAAAGCCTACTGAAAGTATTTTATTGAAAGAAGCTTCCACTTTTAAAGAGAAGGAAAGGTTAAAAACATGTAACTGAATCTCAGGTTATGTTCATGTGTAAAATGCATGCCAAGTGCCAATGTGAAATGTTATTCAAATGTTTTAAGATGGAACTGTTAATATTTTTGGTACAATTGTAAGTTATAACAGCAGTGAATAGAAATAGTCTAACTTCCTTTATCAGTTACGTGTTCTATCTGATTACTTTATTTGGTTAACTGATTGGTATTCACTACTATTCAGCATTTAGAAGCATACAGGGTGGGGAAGCAACATTTACAATATTTTGAGGCAGGGATTGAAAGACAGTGTATGACCAATTAGTTTATTGAAAGTCATGAGAATTTATTTGCCACAAGAAAATGTACATAATAGAAAATGTTTTTATTCTATGTGTCCTCCTTCTTTCTCAATAACTGCCTTCACATGCTTCCTGAAACTTGCGCAAGTGTTCCTCAAATATTCGGGTGACAACTTCTCCCATTCTTCTTTAACAGTATCTTCCAGACTTTCTCGTAATAGTTTTGCTCGTAGTCATTCTCTTCTTTCCATTATAAACAGTCTTTATGGACACTCCAACTATTTTTGAAATCTCCTTTGGTGTGACGAGTGCATTCAGCAAATCACACACTCTTTGACGTTTGCTTTCCTGATTACTCATATGGTCAAAAGTTTCTGAAAAGGTATGGATAATAGTGTTAGGTATGATTATGACATCAATATATGTTTGGTTTCAAAACAATTGACGTAGTGCCAGCTGAGAAAAAAACAACTAAATGTTCATTGCAAATTTTGCTTCCCCACCCTGTATATATTTCTGTATTGTGAGATTCTGGCCAGGAAGTTATAATGTCAACATGTTGCCATGTGACTATGTTAACATTTGATAGATAAATATAAGTAACCTGCATAATGATAAAAGTTATAATGTTTACAAAAGGTTATAACCTGGTTGTAAAATGCAGGTCAAGTTTTGTTGGATTTGAAACTCCTTGAAGATTCACCGATCTCAATAGGTGGTGAGCCAACCCCACTGATGTGCTGAGAACTGAATCCTGTCCACTGACAGGCTGGATGCCCTATCTGCTTTGTGGTAGGATTGTACCAGTCATTCCGCTGGTCCAAAATTGGATGTCCACACTCATGACTTTGACTTAAATGACTATTTGACGTTCGATTTTACATGTACCCGAAGATCTGAAGAACTTTACTTCATACAAACTCAAGGAAACAAAAACTCAACGTCATCTAGAAGGACTCTTTATTTTGTTTTACATTTTTTATTTTCAAAGGGCCCATTTATTTTGTATGTTAATGTATGTATTATGTTCACATATACAATCTCCTAACTAAAGTTAGAGTAACTTTACCCTTGGTGTATGTGTTGCTTATTGCATCTGAACTCTGCTCCTCATGAACCTAGAGCGAGGTGTATTTACCAGGAGTGGGTTACATGTTTAATAATCCACTAAATACAGTTTATCATCTTCGATGTTCAGAGGCTCTGTAGTGAACATGGAAACACTGTCATCTTCAACCATATTGATTTACCAGTAAAACCAATGGAGTTGGATCAGTGACAGTGGATGGAGACACTTGTTTTATGCTCAGTAATTGATGTTTTTGCTGAATTTTTTGTTTCATCAGTTTTCTCTCTTTTGATATAATAACCATTGTATTTACTCTGAGTTTTCATGAACATCTGAATTAAAAATAGGCAATTAAATATAGGATAATACATAATTTACAGTGGAAAATTCAAAATATAGAGCATAATAATGTAATAGAAAGTGATAAATTGCTTAGGAAAGGTTAAATCAAGAGAAAAAGTCACATGGGAACTGACACAAAAGTAGCATTGGGTCTTTATGGGTCAATAAAGAACGTAAAGATTATACTGTTTTCAATGGATAAAGGTCATGTGGTCTGATGAGTCCAGACTGACCCTGTTCCAAAGTGATGGATGCATCAGGGTGTGAAGAGAAGCAGAAGAAGATATTACCCATAATGCCTAATGCTTATAGTCCAAGCCTGTGGGGGAGTGTTAGGATCTGGAGAAAAGTTTGTGCAACAGTTGGACTCTCCCATCATCAATACATAATTTTGATTACAAATGAACGCAACTTTTAAAGGAAATTAATCCTTTTTTTGTGACAATGCATTAGCAGTGTGTAGCATAAACTTTGCATCTTGTAATTAAAGCTAAAGGAAGGCCAGCACTGAATGAAATATTGTCCAGTCTTGGATTTTTCAGTCTACATCAACTCTCCAAACAGTAAATGGTAATGCATGTTAGAGCTGGATGTCACCAGCCATAAAGACAAAGACCTCTGTTAAAATAAACAGCTCATGCTTAGGCAACGAAAACACGACAGTTATCATTTTCCAGTCATTCGACACTATGAAAGTACAGTTATAAATATTCTATTCTATTTCTGCAATTCAATCCTCCCCACAAATACCATAGTATTATAATAATAAGTAGTATTAACAATAACTGAGGTGAAGCTTGTACAAATAAATGTACGTGGAATCCAAAGTCCAAGGATCTCAGCTCAAAAATGAAGCCAGTGAATGATGGTTACTGGGATTGGCTGCAATTCACTCCAAAAAAGCCCAGGCTCCCATAGATGTACACTGAACTTCTCTCTGAAAATACTAAGTCAATGATGTATTTCCAGGACTCTTTCCAGTGTCACCTGTTTTATATGGAACTTCTTCGGAACTATCCGGTCAACCATCTTTAGGTTTTTCCGCTGTTAATCAGATCTCAGGTCAAATACAAGCTTCTTCACTTTTCTGCTGAGTTGGACTTTTGGAGTTTCAATTCATTTAATAAAATGCATCTATTCCTAACACACAGCTCCACTGTTGTTATGGTTAAGAGTTTCCAGTGACATGACTATGAAGTGACTTTGTTACTCAATGCTTGATGAAGTTTACTTTAGCGTTAAGCATTAGCTCACTGTAGTGTTGTAGTCAAGACCACACCGTCCGAAACAAGACATTTCCGAGACCAGAGGGTTTTGAGACCGAGACAAGACCAAGACTTTTAAGGGTCAAACCAAGACCAAGGTGGGTAGAGACCGAGACAAGACCAAGACCGTACATACAATGAAAAATTATTAGAAGAGTGAACAAAGTGAGAATTCTCTCTTTGAGATTGATTTACAGCAGCGGTGGCTGCTCGTCTTTCAGAGAGGGGAAGCTTATTGTTGGCTTACATAAAAAAATGGTCAAGTTATTTAAACATAAATTCGGCCCTCTGCTCCTTTTTAAGAAAATGGTCAGTGACCTTATCGGACCAAGTAAACAAGAAAACGCTGAAATTATGTTAAATTGAAACAAGGAAGTACAATGAGTGTGTTTTATTTACAGTGCAAGAAATGAACAAGTAATTTCGTAGTGGTTTCTCTCTCGATTTCACAGCAGAATGTGCGACGGTATTAAACTGAACTGTGTCAGTGAAGGAGTAGATCTCAAAATAGCTGTCAATCAAACGGGATTCAGCCGTTCGACTAATCCTCCAATCAGCACATGGAAGCCCAGCGTCCAGCCCGGCCGAGCTCCGCCCACAGCTCCATTCACCCCCAGAGACGCCCGGTGTCCGGGGGTGGAACATTATCATGGCATTTATCCAATTACCGTCCAGTTTTGTGGCAATGAAAAAAACTGTTCCACTCAGTCCCATTGAAGTGCATGGACGCTGAGCGTCTACGGGCAAATGCACTGAGCAGAGATCATATGAGAAAACAGCGGAACGGGAATGTATGAGAAGTGAACAACATCGAGTCCGCTGATTTGTGATAAAGCTGATTCTGAACGAACTCGTCCTTGAGATGAACGTGTTCTAACACATTTGTAGTCAATGAAATGTCAACACAACCGTACATATTTAACCATTTAATTTTTGTAATTTTAGGGGAAGCCGAGCTTCCCCTGCAGTCTATGACAAATCACCACTGATTCACAGTAACAGTAATGGTGACAAACAGTTTCTACTCTTTTTTCAAAACACCACAATACAGAAAATCTCAATTCTTAGTTTATTTTTCTGTCAAAAATCCAGCATCCACCAACTGAACAGCAGCTGTTTCATTCACAGAATTACAGCATTAAAATGTTGGAAACACACCAAGCCTGAATAAAATGCAGTGACTAAACACTCAGACATCTTCACCATCCAAAACAAACCCATGAATATATATGCCTAATTTTTTGTCACAATTTTTGGTTCAGTTTGGTTTTGCATGTCGTTTTACAGATATATTCTTTGTGGTTTTGGAAACCAAACTTTATTGCTAACAAGTTAGCAGACATCACTACTGCCGGACATAAACACCTTCTCCTGGTCTACCTTCACTCTCACCGCATGCGTGAGGGAGGGCGTGGTGGAGGGGTGTTGTCACTTGTGCAGTGTGTCTGTATGCAGTCATTCCTGGAGAAACTGTGGGAAACAAATCAAGCAACCAATAACTGGTTGCTTTGAAATATATCCCTTTCCACTCTAATCAGTGGCATGAGCAAATAACGTAATGGTCTCAACCAGTCTCATCTTAAAATCCTGAGTCTGCACAGTCCAAGACCGAGACAAGACCAAGTAAAAATGCACCTGAGACCGAGATGAGACCAAGACGTTAAAAAAGCAGTCTCAAGAGCGATCTCGAGACCAAGACCAATCTCGCTAGCTCACCACTGACATCTCAGGGTCCTATAACTCCACCTCTTTCATCCAGATATAGTCACTTCTGGCTGTAAAAGGCCAATATGGTGATGGCCAGATTACAAATAAAACAACAGTTCACAAACAAATGAGTGACATGACGGTTCTTCTGTCCACTAGTTCTGTACAGTCTATGAGGGAGGACCTCTGTGTAAAGACGGCTTTATCCTGGAGTCACACACTACTGTGATGTTCTGTGTGTTATGATAAGATTTTGGAACGTATTAGTGAAGGAGTATGACTGTATGACCTAACCCTGGGAAAACTGCATGGTGAAATGGTAAACACTCCCTCCCTCTTTCTCTCTCTTTCTCTCGCTCTCTCTCAAGCAAACAGACAGTGCTAGAGGCAGTGGTTGATGTACACCACTCTGTGATCGTAAGCCAAAGGGGTAGGAGGGAGGAAGAGGAGGGGGCAGGAGGGGGGGAAGAGCCCAGAGAGTCAGCACAGCTAAAATTACAGCCCTGTCACACCAAATCAGTGCAGATGACTGTTTGTGTGTGCATGTGTGCGTGCTTTTATGCAAGTGAGAGAGAAAGTGATGTGTTGGGCCTTGCCTAAAGACATGGGGGGAAAGTAAACAAAACAGATATGCATATATAGATAAACAGATGAACGCATGAATACTGTATACACATATGCACAAGCATGCACAATTATGTTCTGCAGTCAATAGAGATTATGTGATGGGAGGATCACAGATGAGGGAGAGACATCTGTTATTACACACAGTTTAATCAAACTTTAGAAATCTGTCTGTTCAGAATAATAAGTGCGAAAGGAGAAATTACTTGCTATTGAGTATCGATTGGAAAGAGTTTCTTTGCAAAACAAAAGGAGAAAAAAGGACGTGTGATTTAATTGTGTTTCACAAGCTGATCAAACTAGATTCTTCCTCACACACGTTTGTGAATACACATTTTTTATGAGCTGCGACACTGTAATATGCTGGAACAGGTGGTTACTCTCACACTGCTCTCTGGATTAGCTTCAAAGAATGGCTTTCTCTTGTATTTTAAAGTCACACTAAGTGGGAATCATTAGTCTGGTTTCTATCGGTGGCATTGTTCAGCAGACTGCATTCCAGCCCCCCTATTTACGATTCAATTATCACTTCTGAAAACACAACTGAGGGCATGAATTAAGACAAACAGGTCGATGTATTCTGCCACAGTAGTCACTTTTCCATTGACCCTCAAATTGCGCAAATATAACTTGTGCATATAAATGTGCCTGATGGAAAAACGACAATTTCGCCGAAGTCTCATTTTTCGATTAGCAGTTTTTGCTCAGGCAAGAGGTGGTTTTTTGCAAATATATATATAGCGCAAATGCTATATCATGCAAAACTGCCTGGACACACCAGGAAGCCCAATCATTTTTTAATTTAGTACGAGATAGAGGGGTAATCTATAATAATAAAGACTACATCTGTAAATCAACACCATATTTATGTTTGTCTTCATGTTTATGGAATGACTTCTCGTGTCATCTTGCGATAATAAACAAAACAACGCATTTGCACTGTAAAAAAAATCCTGTTGTTTTTACGGAAAAAAAACTGGCAGCTGTAGTTTTCAGAACAATACTGTAAAAAACACATCCGACTGTAAACATATTTGCGCAGTAACATGTAGATTTAACAGTTTAAACATGTAGATTTAACACTGGATTTAAATGGTAAATGGACTGCACTTATTTAGCACATTTTCTACACCTTGATGGTGTCCAAAGCACTTTCCAAAACCACCAGGTTGTACTGGGAGCAATTTAGGGTTCAGTGTCTTCCATGGACACTTTTACATATGGACAGTCAGAGCCAGGATTCGAACCACCAACCCTTTGGTTATTGGATGAGCTGCTCTACCAACTCTACCAACCCATTAATTTACAAATTTAAAATGTTACATTGTTAAATGTTTACTTTTTTATAACTTTTATATATATATATTAAAAAGCAAATATGCTGTTATTTCAACATTATGGTCTTGCAATTTAAACGGCACCACATTGTATTTCAATTTACAGTTTTATTTTCTAAAAACAATAGAAATACAACATTTCTACATACAAATCTGGTTTTGTTCACGTACTCTTCCTGTAAAAACTACACCTATATTTGATTCAATTGTTAACACAAAAATCTTTTCAAATAAACAACTTTGCATTGTATTGTCACTTACAGTTTTTTTATGTTGCAATTTTACAACTTTTTAGTGTTAATTCTACAGTCATTTTTTACAGTGTGTGATTTAATGGAAAAACCGACATTACACATGTCTGTTTTTTCAACATTTAGTAAATATCAGTAAAATTTTGCACATATGTCCAATGGAAAAGCAACTGTTGACATGAATGATTTGACAGCTACAGGAGGTCGAATGCATGTCAGTTTTTGCCAAATCTTACAGGTATGTGTTCATCCACATACTGTACACACAGTGAAATGGAGTATGCGCTAGGTGATTCCCCTTCATTTATCATGATTAATTTTAAAGCTCTGTTTGGGAAAAAGCTCCACCTCTACACATGCCCTTGGTTTACAACTTCCATGCTAGTGCTGGTAAACAACTGACCCTGACCTCAGACCTGCCCATGGAAGTCAACATACCTTAATAGGATCTAAACTCCAGCTCGTGTCTGTCTTGTGTATATGCGTTTGTAAGTGTATGTGTGGTTATGTTTGTGTGACTGTTGACTCGGTGTGTGCTGACATTGATGAATGAGCCCTACATCAGAGCAATCTGCTACCATGGCTCTATAAAACAACCACAAATCACTTCAGGAAACATGTTTTTGAAGAGGGCCTCCAGTGTCAGATGTTGTCTTGTGTGAATGCATCTGTGCATAAATCAACGAGGATTTGTTTATGTGTGTGTTTATGTGTACAGCATGCACCGTTTGGGTGTGTGCTTGCTTCCGTGATTGGTTTGCAGTCTTCTTGTACTGTGTCCAATGACTCTAGTGTATCCAAAGGAAGTGAAGGATTAGACTCTTCTCACAATGGTTTACAAGCATCAACAATTTCTATTCAGCTCTGATGCAGTTTACCTCAGTCAAACCCCTCCCATTGAGCTATGCATTTAGAAAAATGTGTGTGATACTACAAAAGTTTTATTTTCACAGTAAGCAGTCAGTGGGGACAGAGTTTCATTGAACTCTATTTATTTCTCAAATACTGTTTGTAAGAGGCAACACAATCAGGTGGAAATTCAAAATGATTAAACATCTATGACCTTAAAATCAGTGGTGTAGTCTAGGGTTTACGGGGGTATAGGGAGTATACCCACTTATTTTTCAGTCCATATTGCGTATACCCACTTCTAAATCGCCCTGATGTGCACCATTCAGTTGTATCTGAGCCAAATTGCCCATGTTTTCTCCTACGATGGTGAGGCCATGACCCACCCTACCCTACCCTACTCTCTTACAACAAAACCAGCTCCATTGTTGGGGGTTGACTATGGTGGACACAGGAAATGTTTGCCCCCAAGAAATTTTTACTTGTTTTATACTGTTTTGCTGAAACATATCTATTACATTTTATATTATTATGTATATTATCTATACATATCTACAAGTATATTCTGCTTGAAATAAGAATTTTAGTGTTCTATAATCCTTAATTAATCTTTTCTTATTTTAAGAAACCTTGATAAGTGCAATTTTCTTACTGCACTGGCAGATAATTTTACTCGAAATAAGACATTTTAATCCAGAGTTTGATTCTCATATTTTTGCAGTGTGTATCTGCCTGTAAAAGTTGTGATTCTCTGTTTTCACTGCTGCTGTTCTTTTCTTTCAGGCATTTAGTTAGATGCAAGGCTCTCCCTCTCTTGGCCTCCTCCAAACTCAAACTGACTCCCATGCCTCTGATGAGCGTGGACGTCCAACCTCCTGCTCCAACCAAGTGTCTGCTGTCCAGGGTCTTCGAGATGGCCTCTTCATTGCTACACATGAGATCAAGGAGTTGAAGGAGGCAAATAGAGCTCTGAAAGAGCCAACTGGCCTCCTGGAAAACAGGCAAATAATGGAGAGCCAGCTCCAGCAGGAGTTAAAGGAGAATGACCTCCTGCAAAAGGCCACAGACACACTAAAGGCTCAATCCAAGGTCTGCAAAGAGACCCTGAACCTCTTAGGAGCCACCGTGAAGCTTTGCAGGCAGGCGTCATAGAGTGAATGTCTCAACAGGAGGAGGAGTTTAAGGTTAAGACTAGCTAGCGACATCACACGATCAATCTCCTCACCTCCAAAAATAAGGTGGCAAAAATATATGTATTATTTACTCAAATACTAGAACAAATACAGGGTGGGGAAGCAAAATTTACAATATTTTGAGGCAGGGATTGAAAGACAGTGTATGACCAATTAGTTTATTGAAAGTCATGAGAATTTATTTGCCACAAGAAAATGTACATAATAGAAAATGTTTTTATTCTATGTGTCCTCCTTCTTTCTCAATAACTGCCTTCACACGCTTCCTGAAACTTGCGCAAGTGTTCCTCAAATATTCGGGTGACAACTTCTCCCATTCTTCTTTAATAGTATCTTCCAGACTTTCTCGTAATAGTTTTGCTCATAGTCATTCTCTTCTTTCCATTATAAACAGTCTTTATGGACACTCCAACTATTTTTGAAATCTCCTTTGGTGTGACGAGTGCATTCAGCAAATCACACACTCTTTGACGTTTGCTTTCCTGATTACTCATATGGGCAAAAGTTTCTGAAAAGGTATGGATAATAGTGTTAGGTATGATTATGACATCAATATATGTTTGGTTTCAAAACAATTGACGTAGTGCCTGCTGAGAAAAAACAACTAAATGTTCATTGTAAATTTTGCTTCCCCACCCTGTACTTGTGCAAAAATAGTGGTACAAGTAGAAGAACTTACAAAACATCTATATTTGTAGTAAAAGTGAAAAAATACACAATCTGAAAAATATGTAAAAGTAAAAAGTAAACCATTGAAGAACAAGGTTTGTATTGGATATCTGTGAAAATGGAAGGGAAATGAGAAAAAAAAAAAAAAAATGAAAATAATGAACATCAAATTTAATAAGTGAATTGGTTTTAAATGTCAGCAGTAGAACATTATGATGCTTTTTTCCTGCAATTTTACCCTTTTCAGTCTCCTCTTGTGTGTGTGTGTTTTTTTTTTTTTAACATTGTTACCTCCACCAAGGAGGTTATGTTTTTGTCGCCGTTGGTTTGTCTGTGTGCAAGATAACTCAAAAAGTTATGGACGAATTTGGATGAAAATTTCAGGAAATGTTGATACTGGCACAAGGAACAAACGATTAAATTTTGGTGGCGATCGGGTTGGGGGGCCACTGATTTGACTTGGCGGAGGTCTGCGCTGTCTTTTCTAGAAAAGCACTCGTAGAGCATAGACCTCCGCCAAGGCAGATCAGTGGCCCCCCCACCCCCGATCACCACCAAAATTGAATCATTTTTTCCTTGTGCCTGTATCAACATTTCCTGAAATTTTCATCCAAATTCGGGGCACTGATCTGCCTTGGCGGAGGTCTGTGCTCTCTGAGTGCTTCTAGTTTTCGATGTTGCATTTCTTATGGATGGATGGATGGATGGATGGATGGACGGACTAGCAGATCATCTTTGTATGTGTTATGTACCCATCCATTTAGGTTTATGGTGGTCGGATGATTTCAGCTTAAATAGATAAAATATCAGGTTTTTTTAAAAAAATATTTTTATGCTTTTATGTGAAGTGATATGTTGAATACATATTTTGTCTTTTAATTTTGCTTTCTTTTTAATCTAACTTATTCGTAGCTATTTACACTGCATTCATTTACTTATTGTTAAAGTGGTATGACTGTTTCTATGGAGCGGTGACTATATTTTGAATTTCCCCTTGGGAATTAATAAAGTCTATCTATCTATCTATCTATCTATCTATCTATCTATCTATCTATCTATCTATCTATCTATCTATCTATCTATCTAATAAACATTTGAATTTTTATGTTTCATCATGCATTCAATAATTCCCCTCAAATGCAAGGATTGTAAGGACAAACACTGGTGGTAAAAAGTCGGAAGTCAAAGTAAAGATTTGTCAGAAAAGTGCAGCACTTGAGAACTTGACTTAAGTGCATTTGGAGAGTACTTGGAGTTGTACCTCCCATGTCTGAGAATCCAAACAAAAGTCTAAACGGTTGAATGTGAAATGACCAATGAACTGTTTCTCCTCTTTTAAGGGGTTTATCTTGAGAGTAGAGGGGCAGCAGATCAGCAACAGTAGACTAAAGGAGCTGAAGGAGGAAAATGAGGTTCTGTTGGAGAAAATTGGCCTCCTTGAAAACAAGAGGAGCAAGAAGAGCAGCTGAGCATCTCCTGGAGAGGGTCTTTTTTACAGGACGATGGCATCCAAAGGCTCGTACTGACACTTTTGCCCTGTTGGTGAAAACGATCAAAGAGTTTGACAAGAACCACTAGCATTGGAAGATATAAAATGAAGCCCTAGAAATGAACCTGAAGCAAGATATGTGGAAAAAAAACAAGTTACCAGGACGCTTCATGTCTACGAACAACCACATTTAGGTACATTAAACTGATTATTTACTTTCAGAATAAGGGCTTGAAGGATTCAAAAGGCTTATCTCAGGCTACTTCTGCACTCTTTTTCTCTTTTCAGGGGTTCATCTACAAAACTAAGAAACAGGAAGAGATGAGAGATGAAAAGGTGGAGGAGGAAGAGGAGAATCCCAAAGGAGGAGTAGGGTTAAACAAAATGGAAAAGTCTGAGCCATTCACTTAACCCTTAGGAGTCTGTAATATACATGTACATTTTTGCCATATCTGCTTATAGTCATCTTTGTAGAGACTTTTTTCTCAGTGCTAATAACAAATAGTTATGTCAGTAATGGAACAGGGGGGTCCATAGCTTTGATGTTATGACCCAGTGGGTTGACCATTTTCCCATGAATTACCAATGACTGGACTAAAGAACAACTACTTAGTAGTTGCTTTTCCACTGGACATCTGCGCAAAACTTTACAGATATTCACTAAATGTTGAAAAAACAGAGGTGTGTAATGTCGGTTTATCCATTAAATCACAAAAATGATGATTTGCTTATTTATTATCGTGAAATGACACGAGAAGTCATTCCATAAACATGGCGACAAACCTAAATATGATGTTGATTTACAGATATATTCATTATTTTTATTATATATTACCCCTCTATCTCGTACTAAACTAAAAAATGATTGGGTTTCCTGGTGTGTCCACACATACCACGACATGTTTCTTCTTCTTCTTCTTCTTCGCTTGTAATGTACATCAGCATCTGTTTTTTTTTAATTCACCTGGCTCTAGTTGCGAAAAAAAAGTCTTTCCATTGCAGTTTTGTATGATATACCATTTGCACTCCACCTGAAAAACCACCTCTTGCCAGCACAAAAACTTTTAATCGAAAAATTTGACTTTTGGTGAAATTGTTTTTTTGTTAGGTAAATTTTTATGCGCAAGTTATATTTGCGTAATTTGAGGGTCAATGGAAAAGCGACTAGTGTCTATGTGGATACAGTGCACCACCGACATAATGAAAAAATACACAAATATCAGTGGGGAAATACAAACAACACAAATAACACCAACAGCACAGCGGTGGTGTTACAAGTAAGATAAATGCAATTAATATAAGAAAATACTCAAAGAAAACACAAAAATTAAAATTTAAAAGCAAAACACTGACTGAACAGAGACCACAAATCAATTCAAGGTTTCCTTCTAATTTACCCAAAGAAACAAATTAATGAAACCTTTTTTTTTTTTTGGAGGAAAACATTTTTGGCCTATGTTATGGAAGGTTTAGAGTCCCTATAATTAAGCATCATATACTTAGCGCCATTAAAAACACAGGGGTCAGAATAACATGTATATTTGGAGAAACATTAAATCACAGGTGTCAAACATGCGGCCCGGGGGCCAAAACTGACCCTCCAAAGGTTCCAATCTGGCCCGCATCATGATGTTATGGAGTGCAAAAATTACACTGAAGACATTAACAGTCAAAGGTGTTGAACTGGTTTGTGTCCAATGTGATCTAAAGTCAAATAATAGTCTAATAACTCTGACAATAAAATGTGAACAACCTGAAAATTAAGTACAATTTGAACAATATTCTGTCTGTTACTAAATGTTTTGTGGATTTGTAGATCTGATTTCTAAGTTGTTTTCATAAGTTGACACATAATATTGTAGACATTATTTTAGTTCGACAGTCTAAACTTCAAAATTTCAACAATATTATGTTTGTGTAATGTGTAAATGCACACATACAAGTGATAAGTTGAGGCATAATATTGTTAAAATTTATTTTTCTTAAGAAATTACATTTTTTTTCTGGTTATTCACATCTTTTTGATGAAAAAATAGTTTGTGAATGTAAATATTTTCATAATTTAATGTTTTTATTGCACAAAAATGAAGAGAAAAACTTGGAGTTGTCATTATTTATAGGTTTTTATGCTATTATTTTAATGGTCTGGCCCACTTGAGATTGAATTAGGCTGAATGTGGACCCTGAACTAAAATGAGTTTGACACCCCTGCATTAAATTAATTGGTTTGGGGTTACCTTCATACTAAAGAGGGAAGCACTGGTCATTAGAGAACGAAATTTGGACAAGTTGTGATCAACTTAACACGTGTATTCAGTCACTGAATACAGGTACTCGAAAATTAAAAGTGCCATCATTCAATATCGAGTGCAGCAACGACGTATGGAACTGATAAGTCTCATGATCCTGTGTAACCGGTGGTGTCGGACTCTGCGTTGTGTGTTTTTTTCTTTTAATGACGAGACCTGCACGTGTGTCTTTGGAGGCAGTCTCCGTTTATTGTTCTAACAAAAGTGACAGAAAACATAAAAACCTCCGGTCAGTATCCTCCGTTAAACATCCTCCTACACAAACCAAAATGAAACAGAAATGTGTTTAAGCACATCATAAGCACCTGATACAGCCTGAACTAGCCGGTTCATGTAACAAAATTAAACTAACAGAGACTAAATTAAAAATTTTCACAAACTGTATGGCTGCTTAGCTCTCCCACAGAAATGCAGAACAAAAGGGAAGAGGCAAAGGCGCGAAAACTCCAGTTTTAAATTGTTCGCTGGGGAACAGACCAAAACCAAAAGTTCCACACACTGACCCGGAGGCCCACAATGTCAGGTACCAACCAAAAGAAATTAAAATAAAATGAACAGATTTTGTGTAATTATAACAATACACAATATAATATATATATATAGCCACATTGCTGCTAAATAATTGACCCTGTTACACCTGTCCTGACCGATCAGATCTGATCTGGCACTCAGACGACTGATTGTACTGCGATGACAGCGCAGACGGTGAGCGACTTCACCACGGCTCAGACCTGTTCGTAACACACCAATGGTACATTCTCTCTGTTGTATCGTAAGTCGTAGCATTTTGAGCTGAAAAAACATTTGGGCATTTTCTTTGCTGCCTTTATATTTTAAATTTATATCTATGGACCACACCTATTGTTACCAGTCAAGTGTGACTCTGTACAAGAGATCTGACTCAATGTCCGACATTAAAGCTATACCTACCGATGTGGCATTTCTCACAGCTCTTAGTAAAAGTTTGAACATGAACAACCCGCCTCCCTCCAAAGCCCCGCCCCCTTCCCTCTGCCTGAGCACTGAGGCTCCTCCTCCTCTCTCCTCCTCTCACCCGATGCGTGATGGAAATGGAGGAGGAAGCAGAGGTGGAGGTCCGGTCCGTTTTGGCGTGTCCGCGGACCCCTCCCTCAGTAATCAGATACATCATCCACCTGCCGCGGGCCCGCGGCTCCTGTTCCATCAGTAGACCTGGTCTGTGCAGTACTGGGTCAGTGTCTTCACTGCAGTGCCCAGGGGATGGGCGCGCGCACTGTGAACGTGCGGCCTCCGCAAATTTTCCGTGGAATTTTGAGGTTTCATAGTCCATACAATTATCATCCTACATCATCTTACATGTGTGACACCATGTACATGTACCTGTATGAGTCCCACCGTCAGAAAAGCTGAGCTTTATGCAGACCTGTTCAGTCCAGTACAGCTGACTTCCGGACTTTTATCTCCATCCTTCATTCATCAGACTCCCGTTTGTGCCCCTCAGTTGTCGTTTCTGTTCATAAATCCATTTTTTCCCTTCCACATGTGCATGTCAGTTCTATCCATACACATCCTAGACAGTAGACTGTGGTCAGTGACAGAAGAAGCAGCGCCAGTGAAGCGTCAGATTCAGAGGGACACATATCGGATGCTGGACGGCCGTAATGGATGATTGACAGGAGGCTCAGTCAGGTTTGGCCAATTATTTTATTCGGACCGACTAAAATGATTGGTCAGACTTTTATTAGAAATATATGAGAATTAAACATTTTTGAGTTTCAATACCTGGTGGATTTCTTTTACAT
This sequence comes from Sphaeramia orbicularis, assembly GCF_902148855.1. NCBI lineage: Eukaryota > Metazoa > Chordata > Actinopteri > Kurtiformes > Apogonidae > Sphaeramia > Sphaeramia orbicularis. The sequence continues at coordinate 38,301,440 of NC_043964.1, read as the reverse complement.
TTTAGTTTGACACACACTTATTAGGAGCATTTTAAGATGACAAAAGAAAAGTGTAAAAATGCCACATCATACGGTATAGCTTTAAGGGATTAGTCCAAACGCCAACACACATCAGAAATGAAAAAAATACCGCTGTTAACTGTGTTACTCATCTTGTGAGCAACAAATACAAAATAGACACCTGAGCCTGATGGGGAAAGGCTCAACCCAATGAGTTATAACATCAAAGCTATTGACCCCCTTGTTTCTATGATCATCACATCATAACACGATCTACATTTTTACTCTTCTTTTCTGGAAATTACACCATATTTGGACTGTGCATTTTTAATGGTGTTAAGTATATATCCTTCATAACAGCTACTCCATCTCCACTCCACTCAGTGACACAGTGTACTATGAGGGCACCAGTAGTCTTTTATAACACATACAATGGGTGGAATATGGGTTCTCAATGAAAACACAAAGCTTCATAGATGTCCAACAAGTAAACAAATAATTCCTCATATAAAAATCTGTATATATTTGACTCTTTTTACATTTGAAAATCCAAATGACCACATGTCTGGTGTGTGTGCTTATTGTATGAGCTAAATAATGTCCACTTTGACAGTTACCTTCACTCTGTGGTGAAGGGCAAAAGCCCAGCGTCGCTCAGCCCCATGGGAAATATTCCTGTTCTAAACCCTGAAACACAGTGGAGATTGTTCCCTCCATTTCCCCTCCTTTTTTCCTAACCTTTCCCTCATGTTTCACCAGTCTCCTTCTCATCTCTCTTGTTCCACCTGTAATTCCTGTTTTCTCTGCTGATCAGATCCTAATGGGACGAAGCTTGCAGATGTCGGCGCTGGTTAATTAACACCATCTTCCTCTTCCCTGGCCCAGCCTGTCTCCCTTCCTTGGTCTCACATACTTGTTATTTCATATGTGGGTGATGAGGAAACCCACAGTGCGATGAAAAGGGCAACGGTAACTATTAAAGGGGCAATTTGTAATAGTTTCACTCACAAAATGTAACCGCAATTAATCAACAGATATTTTAAGTTTGTCAAAGGCATCAGTGTATTATGTAAAAATTAGCCAATTAGCTAACTTTGACTATGAATAGTAAACTCTTTTACTCTTCTTTCACTTTTTCTTTTCTTTTTGACTGGTAAGTTGTGTAATAATAATCTAAGCTTTTTGTTGAGTTGCTCCATATTGAAATGTTCTGAGTGAATCTTAAAACCTATTATGCCCTGGGCCGCTTGTTTCCAGTAGGAATTATTTCAATGTAACACAAAACAATAGAGTAGCTTATAGCAGAAGTTTCCTTCATATAAAACCATGTTATGATCAGAAAACAGCAAAAAATGAAATCTAAAATCATCACATCATAACACAATCTACATTGTTGGTCTTCTTTAGCTTGTTCAGTGAGTTTTAGCCATAGACAAGTTATGCTAGTGTGAAGCTAGTGTTAGCCTAGCGCTGCAGTTAGTCTAGTTAGTCTGTTGTTTAATGAAATTATTCATGACATACGCTGGTTTTGGCCTGTTAGCTAACCCTAACCCTAATCCTAACCCTGTTAGCTTGGTTTCAACATTTGCCCATTTACATGCTTGATTTTTGAGTTTTGTTCTGTTCTCCAACAATTGCCTTCATTCAGTTTTCGACTGATGATCTTCTGGTAGCATTGATGTATAGACTGTGTATGCTGCTACAAGCATCCTGTATCATTACCATGGCAACACAGATGGAACTATAGGTTTAAGCGGCCACATACAACATGTAGTGTATATTCATTGTCTGAACCAGGTGAAATCCTCATTCAGATTCTAAGAGCGACATGACCGAGAGAACAGTAGAGACGTTGTTACAATTTATTTTATTTTTATTTTATTGGGGTATTTATTAGGGACCATGCACATTTATGAACATTGCTGTATAAAAAAATACACCCATGTAAATATGCCAGAATTAGTAAAAATAACTACTTTTCATCTGCAGTCCCTATAAAACAGTCAACATTAATGCATCACTTGTTTGCTATAAATTAAAAAATGAAAAAAAAACAACAAAAAAACACATAATGATGACATAGGCATCATCAAAACAAACAGACAAACAAATAAACAAAAAACAAATAGACATAGGATGATCACAGCGGCATTAGCCAATAACAAATGATAACAGAACAAATAACTTTAATTTATGAAATTAAAAAATACTATGTCTACAGTATTCCTACAGTATGTCTAGGGCTTTTATTGTGAAATGTAACAACAGATGTGATGGGTTTACAATCCAGATGACAATGTGTGAAGCAATAAAAACATGTCATCACAGTTCACATATTCTTACTTTAATATGTATCGGCACAGTTCATAACCTTCACTGACAGTTTATAATAGTGGCTAATTACAGTGTTAATATTTTGATAAGTTAATGGTGCCCCCATCTGTTTATATGTGGAGACGTGTGCTGTTGAACTGTATATTTACAAAGATAAATGAATACGTCATGGCAGCTGTAAACTTCCTTTTAAAGCTACTTCATAATTCATCCTAGAACTCTACATTAACTCTTTGACATTATGCAACAAGACAGTTTTGGGCTGTCATCTATCCAAACGGCTAATGCTTGGTAGCGTATAAAATGTTAATGAGGGAGTGCGATATTATTCTCGGTGACCCGTCCACAGTCCTGCTTTATAATTGCCCACAGTGTAGCCCCGCCAGATGCCTGTATGCATGAGTTCAACACACTTCTTGAACAGATTACATATGTTCATGCATGAGACATACAGTACATGCTAAATATCACATATAGATACAGTACATGTGTATATGTGCACACAGTCATACAGATATAAACAGGAATGTCCACATAGTCTTTACATCCACACTCACATTTTCCCCAAAGACACCACACTGTAATACGAGATGAGTCGAGTTTATTTAAAAAATTTGAGTAAACCGGTTGCCTTAAAAAATTTAAGTAATGAGTAATGAAAACTTGAGTGTATTAAACTTAAATGCTTGATTTGAATGGAATTGTAAGTACAACACCACACTAAATGCCAAGTTAAATTAACTTAAAATTCGTTGCAATGTCAATTGCTTTGTATAATCATTAGACTCAATATCATCAGGTCATTGTACTCAATTCCAAGCTGATATAAATTTAAATCATTTGCTATATAAATGGCTTTATGAAATTATTCAGCTTAATATATTGTAGCATGGATGGAAGTTAGGTAGGAAGATAGCTCAATATAATTTGCCAGTACAGGAAGTGCTTTTAATTTGGCAAGGCATAAAGATTTACCTGGAAAGAAACAATTGTAGATGAACAGGAAAGCCATTGTTCGGCCTATGGCTCTCACTCATGGTGCAGCTCTACAAAAATACAAAAACAAACACAAAAAGGCCAAAAACATTGCCATACACACATTAACCCTCCGGTATCCAGGTGCGCCTTTTAGGCACACTTTGCACTTCGTGTTAAAAAACTTTATTTTATTTTCCACAATTTAAATAAAGTTAGAATTCAAAAGTTGTTTATTTTTGCATGATCTTAAAAATTGTGTCCACCAACTAAAATTTTCACATTGTAAACAAAAGAAAATTACAAGACTAGCATCTGTCTCCCAAGTGTGCCTAAAATGCACTATTTCTTCCATTTGATATGTATGATTAGGGCTGACCTTGATTTACAAAAATAAAATCAAATTAGAGCAGAAAAATAAATCAATATATCATATTTAATTGTTTGATTGATAGGTGTGCATTTTACGCACACTTGGTGACAGATGCTAGTATTTTTGAACATTTGACCTAGTGCCAAAAATAATAAAGCAAATTAACTGATGTTGGAGTTAATCATTGACATATGCCAGGATGAAAAAATCAAATAATATGTGATCCGCTTTTTATGTAGTATATTGAAAAAAAATGTTTTTTTGTGTTTTTTGCATCCAAAAAAATGGTTTGTTTACATTACAAACACGGCATTTAAAGGGTTAAAAAATGTGACAGTTATTGAGTATTTGGTATTTTTATTTACAGCTCAATTTGATGAAATAGAAGAAAGTGTAAAAGAATTAAAAACAAACTGTATGAATTTTTGTTTTGACATTATTCCACAAGTGTGCAAAGAAGGGACACTTGGTGCTTAGTAAGGACCTTGCTGGACAGGATACCGGAGGGTTAAGTCCAAATTAACACTAACACCACAACCCCGCTGAACCCCTGCACATAAAAATAACACGTTTTCAACAACATGCCCAATACCCACAATGCAATGCGGAGATAAAAAGGTGTGGTCATGACTAAAACTTAGTGATTTAAATCCGTTCAACTTAAACTTTTTCACACTTTCGACTATGTTTACAAATTAGTAGAATATACCTAACATTTTATAGTAATGTAATAAAACTTAAGTCATTTAAGTACATTCCCAGCCAGCATGTCTATGTGAGCCCTAGAAGGGTTACATTTGGGCTGCATATAACGGTCCTATGTGGGTTTGTCCGCAGTTTCCATAGTGACACCACATGTGTTTGCACATATCAGAATCAGAGACCTGAATATCTCATATTATTTATTCTTCACACTATTTTATACCATGATATTTATTTTTTATGTCATTTGCACTACTTCTCATGTTATTTGCACTACTTAAATTCTATGTTCTATCTTAGTTTGCAATCCTTCTTATTTTTTAATGTAAATATCTGTGCCTTTTACTGATATATGCTGTTGTTTTACTGATATTTGTTGTCTGTCTTGTAATGGCTAAATTACTTATATCCATATATATTTATATACAGGGTGGGGAAGCAAAATTTACAATGAACATTTAGTTGTTTTTTCTCAGCAGGCACTACGTCAATTGTTTTGAAACCAAACATATATTGATGTCATAATCATACCTAACACTATTATCCATACCTTTTCAGAAACTTTTGCCCATATGAGTAATCAAGAAAGCAAACGTCAAAGAGTGTGTGATTTGCTGAATGCCCTCGTCACACCAAAGAAGATTTCAAAAATAGTTGGAGTGTCCATAAAGACTGTTTATAATGGAAAGAAGAGAATGACTATGAGCAAAACTATTACAAGAAAGTCTGGAAGATACTATTAAAGAAGAATGGGAGAAGTTGTCACCCGAATATTTGAGGAACACTTGCGCAAGTTTCAGGAAGCGTGTGAAGGCAGTTATTGAGAAAGAAGGAGGACACATAGAATAAAAACATTTTCTATTATGTCAATTTTCTTGTGGCAAATAAATTCTCATGACTTTCAATAAACTAATTGGTCATACACTGTCTTTCAATCCCTGCCTCAAAATATTGTAAATTTTGCTTCCCCACCCTGTATATTTGCACATATTTCATATATCATATAAGCTTCTAACTCTATTTCAGATATTTTCATGTCACTGTGTATTATAGAGCAGTTTTGACCTCTTCTGTGTTGTGTCCAGAGTAGAAGGCCAGGCCGACACCTGGGTAGGATAGAGATGATTTCTCACAGGGGTCTTATCTCTAAGTTCCTGGCACTAACCAAAACACTTTCGACACACCATAATTTTCTCATGGGAGACAGAAGACTATATTGTGACTTGTATTTTTGGGTTCAGACAGCCTCAGCCTTTGTCTGAGGTGTATCTCTTTCTTGGAGCGCCAATAAAGTGATAACTCTTGACACTGAATGCTTGAACTGACCCTTCTTTATTGAAGTATTAGTAGTAATTAGTAGAGTATTATTTTTCCGTAACAGTCTGTAAATTTTTGCACTGAACCGGAGAGCTTTACCTCAGTTTTGTTATACTTGGTACAATGACAATAAAGAGATTCTGATTTTGATTCTCATTCACCATATTACACTGAACAAAAATATAAACGCACCACTTTTGTTTTTGCTCCCATTTTTCATGAGCTGAACTCAAAGATCTAAAACTTTTTCTGTGTACACACAAGGTTTATTTCTCTCAAATATTGTTCACAAATCTGTCTAAATTTGTGTTAGTGAACACTTCTTCTTTGCTGAGATAATCCATCCACCTCACAGGTGTGGCATATCAAGATGCTGATTAGACAGCATGATTTTTGCACAGGTGTGCCTTAGGCTGGCCACAATAAAAGGCCACTCCAAAATGTGCAGTTTTATCACACAGCACAATACCACAGATGTCACAAGTTTTGAGGGAATATGCAATTGGCATGCTGACTTCAGGAATCTCCACCAGAGCTTTTGCCTGTGAATTGAATGTTCATTTCTCTACCATAAGCCATCTCCAAAGCTGTTTCAGAGAATTCATGAAGAAGACTGTGCAAGGAAAATGGTGGTCACACCAAATACTGACTGGTTTTCTGACCCCCCTGGACCACCCAATACAGTAAAAGTGCACATTTTAGAGTGGTCTTTTATTGTGGCCAGCCTAAATCACACCTGTGCAATAATCCTGCTGTCTAATCAGCATCTTGATATGCCACACCTGTGAGGTGGATGGATTATCTCCGCAAAGGACAAAGGAGAGGTGCTCACTAACACAGATTTAGACAAATTTATGAACAATATTTGAGAGAAATAGGCCTTTTGTGTACATAGAAAAATTTTAGATCTTTGAGTTCAGCTCATGAAAAATGGGAGCAAAAACAAAAGTGGTGCGTTTCCATTTTTGTTCAGTGTAGATATATCTAATATGTGGGACCACCATGGAAACTGCAGACAAACCCACATGGGACCCTTATATGCAGCCCAGTTGTAACCCTTCTGGGGCCCACATGGACATGCTGGCTGGGTTGTAAATTAAACCATTTTAGTAAATACAAAGTCTGGGCTTACAGTGCATAAATCTATGTACAGTCTACTCTCGTTAAACCGCTCGCCGTTATACCGCCATTTTCGCTCACCGCCGACCAAAACCATTGCACAAAAATCCCCAATGCATTATTCCATTAGCTACCGCCATTTCCGCCTATCGCCATCCGCCAGCCCAGTTCTATGCACAAACAACACTTATACCATTGATTTCCCGACCGTTATACCGCCAGCGTGATTGCCATCGAGTACACATAAATTTTAACAATGCACTGAAACAAACGCGCCAGACGCTGATCGCGACAAGCTACGAGTAGGTCTACGGAACGGCCACCGTTCATTTATCGCAGAACACTCAGTAGGTCAGGATGTCGGGAAGAGGACGTGGGATTAAGCCAAAGCCTCAAGATGATGGGGTGTCATTTCCCGACACGGTATAATAATGCTTAAAATGTTTCCCCGCTTTAAATGATCCCTTACAACATAACAGAATCAAGATTTATTTAGAAACGCAATTAGAACGGGTTAACGGAGGCAGCATAGACATCATATAGTAAAGACATGCACATTATGGACGCAACCCGTTGTAACGCCATTTTTGCTATACCGCCAATTTGGACGTGAACGGAAGTTGCCGGTATAACGAGAGTAGACTGTAATAACTCTGTCCAGTGTCTTGTGTGAAAGAAACCTTCATAGCTTGATATATGTGCGACCGGCGTTCAGACGACGTGACCGGAGAGTTCTGAGACAAGTCGGCCGCCTGGAAGGAAGTCCCAGTGAGGCCTTTTAACAAAATATGTCTCTTATACTATTAATAAGAAATCACATCTACTCTTGGTGAACACTGATTTCGCTTCCACAGCTGGAAGTGTTTGACTATTTCTTTTTAATGTCGACGTCTGCCAGAAGCCGAGAATCTCTCTGTCTGTCACACACACGTCCCCTCAACACACACATTTGTTTGATTTCTCTATATTACTCTCCATCCTCTTTCTCGACTTCTTCCTTTTTGTTCCGGCATTTTACACATACGGCAGGAAAGTGATATTAAACTTAAGGCGTTTTTCAGCCCAGTGATGTGCAGCGAGAATCAGCGTGTCACCGATAAAATCTAAACACATTTCGAAGACAACTGTCATTACTGGAAACTGCTATTGCTTTGTTTGGTCTGAGATATAAAATATAAAAGAAAGAAACAACACAGAGCGAAACAAATATGCACAGAATATAACAAACTCTAATCAATTTGATTTATTTTTGCAACAAATGGGCAAATATGTTTTGCAATGAAAGCCTCCATGTGAAGCAGTATCCCAGTCTTTTAATCACCAAAACCTCATTATCACCACAACTCCGGAAAGATAATTTATGTTTATGCAATTAGCTTATTAGTCATTTAATGAATTAATTTACCATAATGGTTGTTTCAACTCATGCAAAGTTTGTAAGCCAATGTATTATCTCATAGTGTTCATGTTCACTGCTGTGTTGACTGTTATGATTCTGTATTTTCTTCAGTACATTTACTGTCAGGGAGTTTGTGCAGGTCTTGAAAGACATTTTCCAGACCTTGAAAAGTCTGGAATTTTGTGTGAAAGTCTTAATGAAGTATGCACAAATGTTTCTCTCACAGTTGAATTTTAGAGTATGCTCGAAGGCACATAATCTTGTAAAATAAGAGATACATGAGAGAAGTTTGTTAAAAACTTTATAGGATTTCACTAACAGGTACTGGAATGATTTTAGTGGAACCTGTTTGTGTGATATCCATGCACTTTTGGATTTCCATGTTTTAGAAATGTTACTGTCAGTAAGACATAATTTACTGCCAATTATGCATTCATTCATTGATTCATTCATACATTTATTAACCCATAAAGACCTAAACACCAAGTGGCGAACAAAACCATCTACTGATCTAAAATATGTAATAACATCTGAACCACTAATCCTATCAATACATGTAAATAAATGGTGTAAAATACAGTTTGTCATCTTTTCATGGTTATCAGATATGACCCATTTGGATGTTCAGAGGCTCTGTAGTGAACGTGGAAACTCTATCATCTTCTACAACATTAGTCGCTTTTCCATTGGACATATGTGCAGAACTTTACCGATATTTACATAGTGTCAAAAAACAGAAGTGTGTAATGTTAGTTTTTCCATTAAATCACAAATGCAATTTTTGTTTATTTATTATCACAAGATGTCACGAGAGGTAATTTTATAAACATGGTGACGAACATCAATATCGCGGTGATTTACAGATATGTGGTACTCTATTATCTATAGTACTCTATCTCGTACTAAATTCCAAAGTGATTTGGTTTCCTTGTGTGTCTACATATACGCACCATGTTTGTTTTAAAACTCTTCTTTGCTTGTCATAACATCCATCAACATCCAGTTTTTTTTATGTTCATGTGACTCAAAAATCTCTTTCCATTGCAGTTTTGCGTGATATACCAATTTCGCTATGCCTGAAAAACCACCTCTTGCAAGTGCAAAAAATTTTGCCAAAACTGTCATTTTGCCATTTGGTATATTTTTATGCACAAGTTATACTCACGCAGTTTGAGGCTCAGTGAAAAAGTGACTACTGATTAACCCTATAACACCAAATTTATCATATTTGATACATGAGTTTTGAAGCCCTCTGCATGATCAGTTTCATATTTTTTTCTTGAAAAACCTGATGTATACAATTAGATACGTGCAATACACAGATAATGCACCAGTGGGGAGGAATTTGTTCACCAGAGGTCTTTCCAGTGACACTACAAGATTGTCATTAATGAGAAAGGAGGCAGAACTTTGCCAGTTTTGTAAAGGAATTACCAATTTGTTAGACATGTCTGTGTTATATTATGTTTTTGTTTGTTCAAAAATAATGTTTGAGAATTGAGACCTGATGTATCAAATATGATACAAAATTGAAATTCATACATTGAAATTGATATTTGAAAAAAACTTTTTTTTTTTGGTTGTTCAGAAGGACCAATAAAGGCTCCAGTTTCAAAGAACTGGAATTTTCTGTAAGTGATTTATTGGTTCAGGCTTTACAGGATTAATCTCATCTTTTGTGAACATCTACATGATCAGTAAATTAAAAATGGGAAAATGTATGATTTACATGGAAAAAACACAAAATACAGAGAATAATATTATGGTGATAAATCATTTCAGAAAGGTTACATTCTTTGGGGAAGTGTCTACTTTCTTTCGTCTGCCAAATGCGTAAACATATATAAATCGTATGTACGCCAACTTAAATGTGTATGTGCTCTGTGCCGGAATTTTTTGGAAGTGGAATTTTCTGTCAGTGATTTAATGGTTCAGGCTTTACAGGGTTATCCAGTAAAACCCATGGAGTTGGATCAATGACAGTGGATGGAGACACTTGTTTTCATGTTCAGTTATGGATATCTTTGCTGAAAAAGTCAGTTTTCTCTGTTTCTGATACAATAACCCTTAATTTTAATCTAAGTTTCTATAAAGATCTATGTGATCAGTGAATTAAATACAGGAAAATCCATGATTTTCATTGAAAAAATATATAGAGAGAGGATAATATAATAAATGGTGATAAATTATTTAAGAAAGGTGAAATCTAAAGAAAAATTTATTTGGTAACTGCCACAAAAGTAACACTGGGTTTTCATGGGTTAACCCTTTCATGCATGAATTATGAGAACCTTAGTCAAAATTTTTTTCTTGAATGTTTTTATTCCTCCTTGGGCATGAAAAAAACAATGCAATCAAGTTTTGTTTTTTTGTTTTTTTTTTAATTGAGTTACAAAAATTTCCGTGCATTAAATTTTTGAAGTTAAGAAACATGTGTTTAAATCCCAATATCATAAAGTAATATGAAAACAATGAAAAAAAAACATTTTTAATGCTGCTAATCTGATGTTTTCTCACAATTTAACATATTCTAATGCTAATTATTACTCACTTCATGGAGATAATATGCAAAAAAAACCCAAAAAAAACCCAAAAACTGTCTAACAATTAACAACTGATTTACACTTGTTAGTGCAGATCAGGTTTATCAAGAACAGCAAAGTTACAGTAATGGTATGAATTACAGTGTATGAGATGATGCATACGTGTCCACTGTGTTGGCTGATATGGAACTAAAACAACAAAACCCATAAATATACAACAGTTTTGAATAACTGTCCACTGTAGTGACCACTATGCATGAAAGGGTTAAAATGAACTTTTCTACTACACACAACAGGTACAATCTCAACCAAAAAAGTAGGCACGCAAGTATAAAAAAAAACACATAAAACCAAGGTCTTGGGGGAAAAAATTGCAGTTTTGAAAAAGTCTGGAATTTTTATTTGGATAAAGAGCAAGCATCCTGACTGTGATAAAACGTAATAGACAACATGTTGGTGAAACATGTCATGTCAGTGTATGTGTGCACCTGAAGCCTGGCAGCTGTGTGTGTTTTGTGTTAGCACAGATAGTCTCAAACCATCCATTATGCAGTGGCAATATATCCACTAATACACAGTACTTAAAGAAGAGGAACCATGAAGGTCTTGATGAAGTGGAGCGTGGGATTGACATTTCCTCCCTATTACTTCACAAATCACCACCTGTGTGAGTGTGTGCATACGGCTCACAATAGATTAATTTATGACGTCTCATATAATCAGTGCCTTTAGAAGATTACTTGCAATTCATCACCTTTGTAGCTCACCCAGTGCACACCCAATCACACTCACACTCGCTAACACAAACACTATATCAGCACTCACAGGACTAGAGAAGCACTCTGCAGCAGTAACACCAGACTACCACCTACAGAGAAACACTTCCTCTATGTCATGTGTTTCCTTCAAGGTCTAGATTGTTACTTGAGTCTTGCTTTGTATTTTTTTTTTGTTCCTATTTGACACATAGCTTAGACTCTATCCTGGTTTTATACAGTATATACTCAGTTCACAATGAAGGGGTAACACTAATGACACATTTAATTGAAAGGTTTTCATAATCCAAACTGTTAATTGACTTTAATTTCCTCCTTTTCTCTTTAAAGGTATAATATGATCTTCAATTATACTTAAAAATGAAAGAATGGGTGATTTTAAGGCACTATATGTAGTATTTCTACTTTAACCCAAACATCTACTGAAAAGCATCCACTGATCTAAAATGTTTAATACCTGTTGATCCACCAATCCCATCAATACATGTAAATAACTGAGGTTAAATGCAGTTTTTCATCTTTTCGTGGTCATCAGATATGACCCATTTGAACATTCAGGGGCTCCGTAGTCAGCTCCATAAAAAATAAAGCCCAAGATTTGTTTCTAAACATTATTTTTTGCCCAAACAAAGGCCCGTGACTCACCAAAAATGGATTTGACCCACCAGTTGAGAATCACTGCTCTAAATTACAAAGAAATCAAATCAAATGCACTGTAAGCCCAGATAAGTAGAGTTTACTCAAAAAATTTGAGGCAAGTGATTGCACTTAAATGATTTGAGTAATGATCGACTAATCAATTGGTTTAAGTAGGTTCAACTTTAATGCTAGAAGTATTGAACTTAAACTATTAAGTAGAAAACACTAAAAGACAAGTTATTTGTACTTTAAATCTGTTGTAAAATCAACCCCACTGTCCAACCATTCAACTCAGCATTTTAGGTTACACTGACTAATTTTCTCAATTGCAGCCAGATTAATTTATCATTGATTAAACAACTTTTTTTAAGCTAATCAAACTCAAAATCCTATTCCTGACCAAAATATTTATGAATTTATTCAACTTAATATATTGTAGCATGACTGGAAGTTTCCTCAACATTATTTCCCAGTATAGTAAGTGCTTTTAATTTGATAAAGCATTAAGATTTCCATTGTACTATAACAGTTTAAGATGATCAGGAAAGCTATTGTTCTTCCTCTGGCTCTGACTCATGGTGCAGCTCTACAAAAATACAAAAACAAACACAAAAAGGCCGATAAACACTGCCATACACACATTAAATCCAAATTAACACTAACACCACAACCCCGCTGAACCCCTGCACATAAACATAACACATTTTCAACAACATGTCCAATACCCACAATGCAATGCGAAGATAAAAAGATGTGGTCATGACTAAAACTTAGTGATTTAATTCCATTCAATTTAAACTTTTTCGTACTATCAACTATGTCTACAAATTAGTAGAATATACTTAACATTTTATAGTAACATCATAAAACTTAAATCATTTAAGTGCATTGTAATTAAAGCATTTTAGTAAATACAAATTCCGGGCTTACAGTGTGGAGAGCAGACAGAAGACATTTAATGTATTTATTGTATTTTAATTGTATTTTGTACTGTGAAGCACTTTGTGACTTCCTGTCTGTGAAAAACCCTCTATAAATACAATTTCAAAGTGGCTACTGACACAGTACTGTGGCACGAAATATGGGTTGGTCTTTTACCACAGAGCCAATCAGTGCTCTCGTTATATCATGTCCGGTAACTTGTTACATCGCAAAAAGTGACAATCAGATAGCAAACAGGTCACACATTGATGCAGCAAAGATTTAGCTCAGTTGGTAGCGACTTAGACAGTGACATGGAAGACTCTGGTTCAATTCCTGATTGACGTTGCATTTTTATTTCAGACGACAAGGTTGCTGGTACGTAAAATTCGACATTGATATAAATCAGCCACTGGGACAACATTCAGAGTGTAGAATTTGGACCACAGTACTCAATACACTGAACTGACACAGAACTGAGAAGTCACATGGCACACTGCAGCATCTAACATGTAGCTCCGCCCACCTTCTCCAATGTTGCTGACTACACAGAGCAAAGAACACCATAAAACATCATATAGAGCATTTAGAACAATAATTCCTATTCTATACTACAGTATATACGATCACTAGTTTGTCATTTCCTCCATCATTTGCCACAGTACTGTGGTAGCAAAACGCACAAAAGAAAACACTGTAGCATATGCAAGGGCGACGCTACAAATTGTGGGCCTGATGAAAGCTAAACGTTGTGGGCCCATTCATGAGATTTAGTATCTTGTCGATCTGCTGGAGCGTGGGGATGTGGGGGTGTGAGGGTGGTCCATACATAATATCACTAACTCTACAACAAAATTGAAAGTTAACATACTTTCAATGTCCAATTCCCGACTTCTATACATCTCTTATACAGCAGATCTTACACGAAATTTTCACAACTTCTAACCTGTATCCACTGAACCCCCTCCTCTGCTCTATGGGCCCCCCACAAATGCTGAGCCCCATGAATTTGTCACGTTTACGCCCCCTTATTGATGCCCCAGAATATATGCTATATATCATCACAGTACTGTGGCAACAAGAGGTGAATAAGTTCATGTAACAGTATCCATGATTGGCTCTAGTACAAATGCTAACAGTTGATTGGCTTTGTGGTAATAGGCAAACCCATATTTCGTGCCACAGTACTGTGTCAGTAGCCATTGCCACAAAATTTACTCACTTATGTACTTCCTAACTATATAACAAGGGCTTATTATGCTTTTTTTTTTTTTTTTTTTTTTTTTTTTTTAATCAAATCCCACCAGCACTTCATGCTGTTGGATGATTAGAGCCACACTCAGAAAAAGTCCCAAATACAGTGAAAAATAAACAACAGAAAAGAAGATCAGAGGGCGGGGTTTATGCAGAAGAGTTGATTGGCTCTGTGGTCATAGACAAACCCATATTTCGTGCCATAGTACTGTGTCAGTAGCCATTGCCACAAAATTGACTTACTTACGTACTCCCTAACTATATAACAAGGGCTTAATATGTGTTGTTTTTTTTTTTTGTTTTTTTAATCAAATCCCACCAGCACTCCATGCTGTTGGATGATTAGAGCCACACTCAGAAAAATCCCAAATACAGTAAAAAATAAACAACAGAAAAGAAGATCAGAGGGCGGGGTTTATGCAGATAAATACACCACACACCTCCACTGGTTCATGATCAGTACAAGGGATTAACATTGATTTTCTCAAATGCATTTGGATCAATAGGTAGAATACACGTGTATTTTGCTTGTTTATATTTCCATGCATGTGTGTGCAGATAGATTGTTTTACTTCTGTGTATCACTTTGTAAAAATGTTATTTCACTCCAGAGTGTGCGTGTGTGAGCGCACATAATAGGCATGTGTAAATGAATGATGCTGACAGTTTTATTCCTTTACCGTTATTGTGTAATCTGCTATTACAGCATAATGGCCAATCATTCTGAATAGGATCTTAATGCGTGCCACTGTGTGCGCTTCAGAATGTGTGTGGGTGCTATTTGAGAAGGAGCTAAATGGGAATGAAGACTCTAAATTGCCTTTGCAGTTCAGGCTCAGCCGTTCAGCCTGGTTATGATTACTACACTGATGCGCCGCTCATAAAATGATCTCTAACATGACACAGTGAATCTGTCATGTTTGTCTGTTTCTTTTAGATATACTCGGTAAGTAATTGCTCGCTCAAATGTTACTGCAGATCGACATGCATATTTATTGATACTGTAGCCGCGTGATTGCAGGACTTTAAATCAGTCTTATTGAGGGAAGTGTTTTTGTCAATGTGAAATATCTGCTACTTGGAAAAGGAGACATCTGAAGTGCAATTTCCGGCAGTAATCGTTATGATACATAACTACTTAAGGAGTCATTAACTATGATTATTAATGGATTCATTAGCAAATATTTTATATTACACACACAAAATGAACATCTCCACATCAGTTGTACACAGGCATAAAATCCTTAACTGCTTTAATTCTGACTCAGTAACACTTTATTTGAAGGTCTAGTTTATAATGCATTAAGCACACATTCATAAGACATTATAAAGCATTTATAATGCATTATAAAAGTCATTACAACAGTTTATGATCATGTACAACAACTTATACCAAGGTTAATAAAGTATTATAAATGTAGAGGGAAGATTAAAGAGCGCTTCAGTGAAATGAAGGAGAATGGTACTTTACTACCCATTGCACATTAAATGTAAAATAAGCTTTTGGTTTGTTCTTGAAAGTGCATTGTTTAGTTCCTCAGATGCTTGATTTTAAGTTTAAAGTTATCAAATAAACATTGTATGATTTGGATTCTGGCACAGACGAAGTGTGAAGGAATTTAGTTTTTTAGGTGGGGAACTTTTATTAGGTTTTGTAACTAGTCCCTACATCAGGGATTTAAGTTCTCCGTCACCACGACGGATTTCCGTCAAATGGAAAAATTGAGGGGGGAAAAAAGTCATATTGAAGTAACTTCCCCACATGTTTCGCGGAGTCCAGTCGGCACCGCGATCCTGTCCTGGGTCTGCTGTCCTGAATCTGCAGGTCCGGTCTGCAGGTGTTGAACACAGGCACAGGGGGCTGATAGGTTTAACAGTGATGATAATAAGATGACTTCTTTATTTTTATGTCGGGAGGACAGGTTGATGACTATTTATCTTTGGAAGGAAACGCTGCTCATTCTGTGCCTCAGAAACACAGGGACAAGTTCAGCTTTACCGAAGTTCAGCCTCCAGACGCTAACTTTAGTTTAGTGCTAACAAGTAGCTTTCATTATGAAAGAACCACAGCGAAAAGGGAAGAAGACAGAACTGATCTACATGTACCTTCATGTTTGGATTCATAGCTTATCTCCTCTTACTGGTATATGGCTAGTGTGTGTGTTTGTGTATGTGCCCTTCCCGTGCGTGCGGCTGTGCGCGCCGCGGCCTTACGCGGTTACGCGCCCGACTGCATAAGTGCTTTATTTTGACCCGTTTAGCATCTTATTTCTATCTGTGTGGTACAGTACGAAGATAAAATTGAATGAATGAGTAACACCCTTGGTATTTGCAAAGCCACTGTATTTTAAATACCCTCAGAGAGTATCTGTAATGGAATATATAAATATATATAAATATAAAAGCAGAAAAAATAAAAGATTAGTTGGTTAGGGTTACATTTACACAGACATTTTCCCCAAAATTCATGTGCTGTTGGAGTTGGAGTTATGTTTTAGGAGTTCCTAAATTGTTAAATAAAAAGTTTTTCACTCATTTTTTGCAGTAAGGTTTTCTTCTAGTTATTATTTTCACTTGCTTCAAAGGTTTTCATACCCTTTAAAATAAACCAGAGAGCACCAAAATTGACCTGAAGCTTTAAAAATTTTCTTGGCGAGGACCCCCAGACCCCCCACCAATACCACTCATGACATTTTTTCTATCCATGTTACTAATCTTCTACACCTGTACACTCTCCCATTCAGTGTGTTTTACAGTATTGCCAAATTTGACTATATAAACTTGTGCACTATAGTAGTATTGTATTGCATCATTTTTAATAGTGGCCAATGATTATGACCAGAAGAAAATTTTCAGTCAGATGAAACATTTTTGCTTTAATCCCTGCCCTATACCAATCTATTTTAGGGATTTAATTTTTATTAAAAAAAAAAAAAAAAAAAAAGTATGTGTTTGAATTAAAGATTTAGAGCTGCCACATCATTTTTTATTTATGTACAAAGCAACATGTAACACTTGCATTTACTGTCTCTGTTCTTTTAATGTTTTGTTTTTGCAAAATAAAGAGTTATTAAGAACACTTGGATGTATAATTTTTTTCTTACACTTTACTTAGAGCCAGCAGATCCTGCTCATACGTCATCATACTTGTGTTATAATATCATACAATTGCTAATAACCTTATTGTAGTGGCTTTACCTTTAACCACTACAACGGTGTGGAAGGGTTCAACCTGTTCTATTTTCGACGCGTGAATGAATGAATGTCCGGCTGGGCTTCTTTGTGTTTGGATATGCCAATCCTTTTATTTTCCAGTGTAAAAGTCCAAGTGTTCATCACAGTTCACGACTGTCTTTCTAAATAGTCTCAACATATAAACAAAATGGGCCTCTTAACACAAAAGAAGACATTCAAAAGCCGACCAACTCAGTCTCTTGCTTTCATGTTCTACGGTATGAAAATTGTTTGGGGCTGTCCTCACACACACCTCGCCCACCTCACACAGTAAGTATATGTAAGTTAGCCACACCCAAGATGAATTACACCTGTGGCAATCACAGCCACACCCACTAAACAATTACTAAATTAAGGTCAAAACAAAAAGAGGAATAAACAAACAAAACTGTATTTTGGCTCCAACACTTATACAGTGTTGTTACTTTACTAAAAGCTCTTGAAGTCATCCTGCAACTTATTATTGATGTTTATAAGGCATTATTCAGTTTCAGAAACTACACGTCAGAGCAGTTCTCTGTGTCTTTATAAGAGGCTAGAGTTATGATGGTTAGAATGTGTTATGTAACCCAGGACTGGAGATTCTTCCTTCAAACACTGTTCTCACTATAAAACATTATGAAAGCTGAATTTATAATACATTATGTCTACACTTATAATACTTTATTAACCTTGGTATAAGTTGTTGTACATGATCATAAACTGTTGTAATGACTTTTATAATGCATTATAATGTCTTATGAATGTGTGCTTAATGCATTACAAACTCGACCTTCAAATAAAGTGTTACCTCTGACTCTTTATGTTCAGTTCTGACTTGTTTGACCTCAGATGAGTCATCACACTGTGGCCAACACTCATTTTCTTCCTTTCAGTTCTTAAACACTTTTCTCTGTTAATGTTCAAGCTGTTGAACATGAGGTTAATAAAAAAGGAAGGTAAGACTCATACATACTGAGAGCATGTCATATTTAATTTACCTGGTGCAGCTTTTGTTTGTCAGTTTTCACATCTGTTCAAAAACACTAATATTTCATGTTGCTTTAAACCACCTGTTGGGATAATACTGTGTTTTGACTCCACTGACATGAATAATACAACTAAAAATCCTCATCTTGACACTGTAAAGAACTCAGTTTACTTTGATGGAATAAATCAAACAGGCAGTTTAATTCCTTATCGCCTAAATGTATTACAATTTTATTTAAAAAAAAATAATTACTTGTGTTGTTGCTGGCAAGCATATGTTAAATGAAGTGGAGATTATGTTAATTAGAATGTAGTATACACTAGCTATGATGCAAATTAGTGTGACATGAAGCATAATTGTCATAATTACCCTAAAAGTGATTAATTTTCCAGTCTCAGGTATGTAGATTATTCTATTGATGCTAATATCGATCAGTTCCTTCAGTCAACAATCCAAACAAAACAAAAATGATCCAAAAATCATTAGAGTGTCATGAAATTAATAACACCGTTATAGAAACAGGGTGTTGAAATCGATCCATGATCATCAGGGATCATAGATCATAAACCAGGTAACATATGTACGTTCACAAACAGTGTTGAGCAACGCCTCATTATAAAGACAGTGGAGTATAGAGGCGAATTTGTGACAATACAAGCTGTCTACAAGGGGTTAATGTATGGTCCAGTATATAACAATCGCAATAAAAAAAAAACAATAAATAAAAAAATAATTAATTAAAATAAATAATAATAATAATAATAAAAAGAAAAAAAACCCCAAAACAATAAATAGACTCTTGATAAAAATAATAACCCTTTTCAACCATCACTTCATAACACTGTGGACTCCCTGTAGGCTAAATAATATAAAAATGAAGCAACTCCAGTTATATGAATCCATGTATGGTTCGTTCATGGGTTATTTGTTTCAAAATAAAATCCAAAAACCTAAATTTCTGGCAGTTTTTAAATTTTTGTATTTTTTCATAACAAAATAGAAAAAACCTTGAGGATAAAAAATTCTAATTTCTCTTTTAGTTTGTTACAGTTTACTCAGGCATAGTAATAGATACAATATTTTAGACAATGGGAATAGATTCTGAGAGGTCTGTAAATGTCCATAGACACCGAGAACATCCATATGAACCTTATTATTATAAGTAGTATAAGTAATTCTTCATTTACTTTGGGTATGTCTTTTTAGGTGTTTTTCCCCTGAAAATATGGTCAGGGTTAAACAGGTTAAAGGTGTTTAATTGGCGCAGCAGTAAATATTATCTTACTGTAAAAAAGAATAGTTAGTTCAAATGTGTGGGCTAAATACATGACATGAGAGGTGACATTGGGCAAATGCTGAAATTGGACAAAAAACATCACAGTACATTATGTGGACTAGTCTGTAGCCTAAAAATGAAGAAAATAAAACATTTTGTTATGAAATAACATTTTATTCTCCTCAAAACAAGAACAATAAATGTGTGTAAACATACGGAAAAAATTGCACAAAATCCAACAGTGATTAATCACTGCAATCACAGTACTTTAATACCTACAAAAAACTGTAGTGCAAATAAAATACTTCAAGTAACATTGTAAAATACCTGATATCTCTAATGTAAATATCAAAATGATACCACATCAGGAGTTCTCTCACTTCTACTCTGTATATAAAAATAAGGGATTGTAGAAAAAAAAAAAAAAAACTAGAAGCACTCGGAGAGCGCAGACCTCCGCCAAGGCTGATCAGTGGGCCCCCCCGTGGGCCCCCCCACCCCCGATCACCCCCAAAAGTTAATCATTTCTTCCTTATCCCATTTCCAACAAACCCTGAAAATTTCATCAAAATCTGTCCATAACTTTTTGAGTTATGTTGCACACTAACGGACAGACAAACAGACAGACAAACAAACCCTGGCAAAAACATAACCTCTTTGGCGGAGGTAATAATGTTTTACATCTTTTGAACATTATAAAAGCTGTATGTATGACATACATACATACATATATACATACATACATACATATATATTTATATATCATTGCAGAGTCCCCAGTGACGCTAAATTGACAGGCAATCGGACACTCCCTCCTAAAAAAAAAAATTTAACTAGAAGCACTCGGAGAGCGCAGACCTCCGCCAAGGCTGATCAGTGCCCCCCCCCCCCCGTGGGCCCCCCCACACCAAGGAGGTTATGTTTTTGCCAGGGTTTGTTTGTTTGTTTGTCTGTCTGTTTGTCTGTCCGTTAGTGTGCAACATAACTCAAAAAGTTATGGACAGATTTTGATGAAATTTTCAGGGTTTGTTGGAAATGGGCCCCCCCGTGGGCCCCCCCACCCCCGATCACCACCAAAATTTAATCATTTCTTCCTTATCCCATTTCCAACAAACCCTGAAAATTTCATCAAAATCTGTCCATAATTTTTTGAGTTATGTTGCACACTAACGGACAGACAGACAGACAAACAAACCCTGGCAAAAACATAACCTCCTTGGCGGAGGTAATAAGAAATGAACAGCTCTTTAGAAAGACCCAGTTCCCATCATTCATTTCAATGAGCCGTTCAAAAGATTTGATTCGTTCATGAACATCACATCACTACTCTTTCCAAGCCCTTGACCACTGCTGCTCTCTCTCTGTTGTTCAGTGAGTGGAGCCGAGGCCAAGTCTGAACAGTTCTGTTTTACATCCATAAATGTTATATACATCAGAAGAATATAAAAATGCCTTTAGCTTGTGAGATCAACTGCCAAAATATTAAAATGTATTGAAGGTGCACAGATAAAACTGAGAAACAGACAAAGTGTACATTTCTATTCCTCTTCTTCTTCTGCTTTTCTTCATTTGCCTTCTTCATCGTCCTTGCCAGACCAAGTCAAACTCTGCTTTTTTTTTTTCATCCCACGTCTTCATCTTTAACGCTACCCCCAAGTGTAAGTCAATGACCTTGCAGTAGAACGAACGCAAAGAGCAACAGTGAAAAGGAGATGAAAAGAAGGAGGGCAGAGGAGGGGTGTCAGTGACGCAGCGACACAGATTTTCTGTACAGTCGTCTTCTATTTTTATTTTGTTTTCCTCCTCTCGTCGCTTTCATTTTTGCATCACTTCAAACAAATTCCTGAAAGCCTCTACATTTAGACGCTCATCACGCCGACTCCCTCTGTGAGCGTTTCTGTACTGTATATGTGCTTAGCCATGCAGAATTTAATGTCAAATAGGTGTAAAAAGTGAATCCAAGACTGTTTTGTGATGATAGAAGAAGGAAAAAAAAAAAAAAAAGGAGAAAGGAGTGGAGAGATTTTTCCCTTCATGCTCTCCCCTTGACGTTGAGATGCTCCAGAAGATAACAGGGTCAGGGATGAAGGGATGCACAGTTAGAGGACGAGAATGATGAAGAGCAGAACGATAGAGGAGAGGAGCGGAGACAAACAAAGGTTGACACAACAGCGAGAGAGTGACATTGTGTTTTACCGCGCGAGAGCACATGAAAGTGTGTTCGTCAGTGTGTACGGGCCTGTACGTGTTATTACATGTGTGTAACTATACGTACAGTATACCTGAATGTACACTGCATATGTGTGTGTGTGTGCATGTGCCTGACACTGTTTTGTAAATCCCCGTGGTCAGCAGTGTGGAATGAACAGTGCGTGTGTGTATTCGTAAGCGTGAGGATTTTCTGTTTATGTGTTTATATTTGGATTGGAGTGTGCATGTGTTTTCAGTGTGCGCATGTGTTTGGTACAAGTGAGTGCATGTGCGTGTTTTCCTCTGAGTTATTTTTAATGTAGCAGGAGCTGGAGTTCCATTACAAGTAGGTCACAAGGCGCACACTACAACGTACATGTATTTAGGTCCACGTGTATACACTGTAAGTACATGATGTCACCAGATATAGGTAAAAGTACACACATATTAACCAGTATTTGCAAACACTGATTATCCTCAGACACATATTCAAAAACTACTGGTTGGCTATGACTTCTTACACACGTCATTAAGTGCAATTGTCACATTTTAATAGTAATATTGGGTAACACTTTATAATAAGTACACACTATGAAGCATTAGTTAAGCATTAACAAATACTGAATTCATTACTTACAAAGCATATTTCTGACATGAATACTCATTAGTATATGGTTTATAATTACAGTTATAAATGTTTTACTCATCATTCGTAATCATTCATCATTCAGTCATGCAGTTTGTTTGATAATTCCATGTGCTGTGCCTTTCCTTTGTTAGAATAACTGAGACTTTTGTGAGTTTTTAGGCATTGTCAACCTTTAAATGTCATTTGTAAATGCTTTATATGGCAAAGATAGTGCACACTGTAGATGAGCTCATGCCATATACTTAATTAATGAGTAGTAAGTGCTTTATAACTACCTGAAATAATGAATTCCTGCGTTAATAACTGTTTACAGGGCATCTATTGGAAAATAAATGTGTGAGTTAGTATAAAATACCGACGAACATATTCACTAACCGTTATTACATGTCTGAATAGTGTATGTGTGAGCATAAATGCGCGTCATAACTAGTTTGTAACAGATGCAATACTACATTTTTAAATACTGAATCCATAATTTATAAAGTATGAAAATATAATCATTAAGCACATTGAAGATGAGCTTATTAATGATGAGTAAAACTATTATAACTTTGCTTATAAACCATATATTAATGAGTATTCATGTCAGAAATATGCTTTATAAATGATGAATTCAGTATTTATTAATGCTTAACTAATGTGCTTATTAATGATTTGTAGAAAATTTATAACTGTGTTTATAAACCATATATTCATGAGTATTCATGTCAGAAATAGGCTTTATAAATAATGAATTCAGTATTTATTAATGCTTAACTAATGCTCTTATTAATGTTGTGTAAAACCATTATAACTGTGCTTATAAACCATATATTAATGAGTATTCATGTCAGAAATATGCTTTATAAATGATCAATTCAGTATTTATTAATGCTTCACTAATGCTCTTATTAATGATGAGTAAAACCATTATAACTGTGCTTATAAACCATATATTCATGAATATTCATGTCAGAAATAGGCTTTATAAATGATAAATTCAGTATTTGTTAATGCTTAACTAATGCTCTTATTAATGTTGTGTAAAACCATTATAACTGTGCTTATAAACCATATATTAATGTGTATTCATGTCAGAAATATGCTTTATAAATGATGAATTCAGTAATTATTAATGCTTAACTAATGCTCTTATTAATGATGAGTAAAACCATTATAACTGTGCTTATAAACCATATATTAATGCGTATTCATGTCAGAAATATGCTTTATAAATGATGAATTCAGTATTTATTAAAGCTTAACTAATGTGCTTATTAATGATTCGTAGAAAATTTATAACTGTGCTTATAAACCATATATTCACGAGTATTCATGTCAGAAATAGGCTTTATAAATGATAAATTCAGTATTTGTTAATGCTTAACTAATGCTTCATAGTGTGTACTTATTATAAAGTGTTACCTTAATATTGAAGTTGTTAGATGCACTTTACATTACAGCTCAGTCATAACACAGTGACAGTGAGGAAATACTGTCATAATAACTAAATAATAATTAGGTAATGCTATGTATTTGACAAAATAATAAGTAAACAAGTGGTGCCGGGCACAGCAAACCCTGCTCCTCACACGTATTGTAGCTTATTTTGGCATCAGTCCAGCTGATCTCAGCATATCAATTGCCTCTATATACAGAGTGTCCCCAAAAAATGTATACACACTTTCACTAATTATAAAGTAGGTGTTTATTCAAATTCATTTAATTTTTAAAATGTAACAGAATTTACGAACATCATTTTTTTGTTTTGTCACCACCTGTTCTCAAACTGACGTCCGTTCTGGTCCAGACACTGCTGACAACGAGAAGCAATGGAATCACACACATCACCAAACAATTCCCTTGGTATTTGCATACTTTCACGTTCAATCACTGCTCTCAATTCAGCGACTGTTGCAGGTCTCATATCTCCATAAAAAAAAATCTAGTGGTGTGAGGTCTGGTGAATGTGGAGGGTATTCAACGAAACCACTCCGTCCAGTCCACCTGGTTTGCAAGTTCACCAGACCTCACACCACTAGACTTCCAGTGTCTGGACCAGAACGGACATCAGTTTGAGAACAGGTGGTGACAAAACAATGAAATGATGTTAGTAAATTCTATTACATTTTGAAAATTAAATGAATTTGAATAAACACCTACTTTATAATTAGTGAAAGTGTGTATACATTTTTTGGGGACACTCTGTATATAGAGGCAATTGATATGCTGAGATCAGCTGGACTGATGCCAAAATAAGCTACAATACGTGTGAGGAGCAGGGTTTGTTGTGCCCGGCACCACTTGTTTACTTATTATTTTGTCAAATACGTAGCATTACCTAATTATTATTTAGTTATTATGACAGTATTTCCTCACTGTCACTGTGTTATGACTGAGCTGGTGATGGTTTATTAGCACAGTTATAAAGGTTTTACAAATCATTAATAAGCACATATGTATGTATACATTTTTTGGGACACCTTGTATGTGCCAAGTTTGAAGTAAATTGAAACAAAATCGATGTTTTTACAGACATTTGAAATTTCGCCCATTAT
Source organism: Sphaeramia orbicularis (assembly GCF_902148855.1). Taxonomy (NCBI): domain Eukaryota; kingdom Metazoa; phylum Chordata; class Actinopteri; order Kurtiformes; family Apogonidae; genus Sphaeramia; species Sphaeramia orbicularis. The sequence goes on along the minus strand of NC_043964.1, from coordinate 38,276,232 downwards.
AGGTAAATGGGAGAAAAAAAATACAGTTCTTAAAACTCTGACCTTTTCCCAAAATGGAACCACATCTATTCTGGGTCACTGGCAATCTATAAAATCAATTTGGTATGAATTCGACCAATAGTTTTGCTGCTACAGACTTGTGAAATTTTACCCATTATAAGTAAATGGGGGGAAAAAAAGGATTTTAAAAATTCATTAAAAAATTTAACTTTGACCTACTTTTCCCAAAATGTGATGACATCTATTCTGAGTCACTGGCAATAAATAAATATATAAAATATAAACCCAATTTGGTATGAATTCAACCAATAGCTTTGCTGCTACAGTGTAAACAAACAAACAAACAAACAAACAGACAGACAAACAAACAAACAAACAAACAGACAGACAGACAGACCAAACCAAAAAACAGTACCTCTTTCCACCCCTTCTCGGGGTGGGGTAATAGTCACTTGATACCAGCAATAAATATATTTGTGTATTTAACAGTTTATGTTTATGAGCAACCATAAACAAAGTTTAACCCTTTCATGCATAGTGGTCACTACAGTGGAAAGTTATTCTACGGCTGTTCTATTGTTTATTCATGGGTTTTGTTGTTTTAGTTCCATTTCAGCCAACATAGTGGACGCTTATGCATCATCCAAAACACTGCAATTCATACAATTATTGTAACTTTGCTGCTCTTGATAACCTGATCTGCAGTAACATGTTTGAGTGTAAATCAATTGCTAATTGTTATTAGACTGTAATTAACAAACAATATTTATTCATTTATTTATTTATTCATTTATTTATTTATTTATTGCTTGCATATCCTCCTGAGACCCAGCAATGCATTTTGTCCTCTGTAGGGGACAAAAGTTTGACAGTTTTGCTTAAAAAATGCTGTGCATTACAAAGGACATTCCATTAAAAAAAATCAATCAATAAATAAAAATAATTTTAAATATGTATCTGTAAAAAATGTTGCATTATGCAGTTTCCAATCTGGACAATTTTTTAATGTAAAAAAGCTAAAACTGTCAATTTCCTGGGTCTCAAGAGGATTTTATCTCCATGAAATGAGTAATAACTAATATTAGAGTATGATAAAATGTGAAAAAACAGTAGCAATTTAGCAATTAGCGGCATTAAAAATGTTTTTATTTCATAGTTTTCACACAGTTTATCACTTTCTGATGATGAGTTTTAAATAAATGTTTCTTTGCTTCAAAACTTAAATGCATGGTGTCCAGCTGAGTGGACATTTTTGTGACTTCATGAAAAATAGGTTCAAAAAAAAAAAAAAAATTAATTGCATTATTTTTTTCATGCCTAAAGAGGAACAAAAACACTCAAGAAAAAAATATTGACTAAGGTTCTCATAATTCATGCATGAAATGGTTAATATAATACAAAGATTTAAGGCAAAACGTGTAGGTGGTATTTTAGTGACAATATGATAACCTATTAAAAATAAATTATTTCAATTGAAAATGTTATGTTTAATGATGTGACCTGCAACCTGGAAGCTGATTGGTCCTCTTGTGTGCTGTCAAAGTGCTGATTGGCTATTGATGCCTGGTTTGGTTTCAGTCTAGCGTTACTGTGTAAACAAATACAAATGAATTACACTTGATGTAGACTCTGATTCATACTTATGACATAGATGTTACCACGTCAATCAAGACGAATTTCTGTTTAATACAATTTTACCATTTTTCTTCCAAGAAATGGCATTGGTTATTAGTGTCATTATTGCTATTGGTTATTATTTATCATAATAATCATGTGATATTGCTACTATTACCATGTTGTTATGGAGCTGTAATGTACGTAAAGCCATTTTTTCAAAACTAAATTTAATTCATCCTCAGCTATCAGGCGGATTAAACAGAAAAAAGTACATATAATAATGTGACTGTTACTCCGTTTCAATTAAAAGATGTGACAAAATGAAAAAAAAGTAACAAGAATACACCCAATAAACCTTTTGTCTCTTATTTTGTGAGTTTGTACAATTAGTATAATTTGAATTTAAATCCAAAAAGACAAAAATGAAGTAAAAGGGGGAAAAAAAACATGCATACTTTTCTATTTTGACTACATGTCCACACCCATACTTTTTCTCTTATACTTGAGTAAAGAAGTTCAGCCTTTTAAAACACGCGACTGTACTCTGCTTCTTCGTCAATAAAGAAAATATGCACTTTTACCATCTTTGCAAAAAAGGAAAAATGGCTTCTGTTGCAGTTCTTGGTGTTTTTGTTCATTGAGGTCAAAAAAGGGACAGCTGATGTAACGGGACAGTGTCTGAAATAATTAAAGAGTGAATATACATCAGAAATAGGACAAAAGGGAACGTACTTATTTACACTACTGAAGAAAGTGTACATGTGCCACAAAATTACAGTCCATTACCACGTTAATTAATGAAAGGTAAATCCTCCTGAGACCCAGCGATGCATTTTTGTCCTGTTTCACAAGTTTACTTTACAAAAAAAAAAAAAAAAAAACTGCAAAGGCCATTACATAAAAATGTATTTGAAAAAATACATTTCCAATCAAGACAATTATTTAATACAAAAAAGCCAAAACTTTTACTTTCCTGGGTCTCAAGAGGAAATAGAGCACAGTAGAACCCCACAGTATGAGTTCAATTTGCTCCATAACCGAGATCGTTTTGCAATTTACTCATCTTACAAATCAATTTTCCCCATTGGAATTAATTGAAATATAATTAATCAGTTTTTTTCACCCTACATGAGAGAATGTTTAAGAAATAAACTGGTTTTATTAACGTATTCACCATAAAGATGAGACAATCTGTGCACAAGGAAGATGGTGGAGCTGAGAGGAGGAGGAGGAGGAGGAGGATACTGTTAAGGAGAATCTTCTTCCATTAAAACATCAGGTACAACAATTTTCAGTATTTTCTCTCTCACATCACCTCATTTGAGCTTTTTGGCCTCACTCTCTTCACCGTTCGCACTTGCAGGTCATTCCATTTAAAACCTATCAAGGCTCTACCTTTACTGGGAGGTTCTACTGTACCTGTATGTGGTTTTTAGTCAGCACATTCATGTACTTTAAGGCTTTAACCCATAAAAACCCAAACATCCACCGCTGACCAAAACCATCTACTGATTTAAACTGTTTAATACCTGTTAATCCACTAATCCTATTAATACATGTAAATAACACTGAGTTACAAAAAAAATGTTTTTTGCAAGTTGTCTAGGTTTTTTCAACTGAATTAGGACCATTTTGCATCGCTAAATCCAAAAATGACATCTGTTTTTCTCAATCAGGTCAGGTTTTTTTGCTAATTTGATTTTGAAAAATTTGATCTTCTCACAAAATATAATAATTAATACCAAAATAAGATTGGTAAGCACACTTTATGAAACTTGTGACTTGATTCCTGTTAGGTACAATGGTGTATTCACTGCAGATGTAGCAGAATACGTCAGGCTTATTTTTGCAAGATCTTCTAGTCGAAGCCATTTCATTCACCTGTAATATTAAAAAAAAAAACATTAATCATAAATTGGCAAAAGCAAAATCTTCAGAACTCGTTTATTGCAAGAAATATGAAAGAATTTTGTATCATATGATGTGAAAATGCCCATAAATGTAAGCAAAAATGTTAAAAAGCCAATATGTAGCATAGTTCAGAAAGTTAACCTGATTGAGCAAAATTAATGTGATTTTTGGATTCAGCACACCAAAATTATCCTAAATCAGCTCAAAAAAACTTAAACAATAAATTTGTTGTTGACCAGTGTAATTGGTGTAAAATGCAGTTTGTCATCTTTGCATGGACCCACGTTCAGAGGCTCCGTAATTACCATGGAAACAACGTCATCTTCTACAACATTGATTCACCCATATAACCCATGGAGTTGGACCAATGACAGTGGATGGAGACACTGGGTTTATGTTCAGTTAATGATAGATTTTGTTGAAAAAGTCACTTTTTCTTCAGTTTTCTCTGTTTCTGATAGTAGAATAATCAACTTTAACCCTATAACGCCAAACGTATCATATTTGATACAGGACTTTTGAAGCCCTCTACATGATCAGTGTGACATTGTTTTTCTTGAAAAACCTGATGTATACAATTAGATACATGCAATATACAGATAATCCACCAGGGGGGAGGAATTCGTTCACCTGAGGCCTTTCCAGTGACACTACAAGATTGTCATTAATGAGGAAGGAGGCAGAACTTTGGCAAGTTTGAAAAGGAATTAACAACTTGTGAGACATGTTTGTGTTATATTATATTTTTGTTTGTTCAAAAATAATATTTGAGCATTGAGACTTGATGTATCAAATGTGATACAAAATTAAAAGTCATTCATGGAAATTGATATTTGAAATCATTTTTTTTGGTTGTTCAGAAGGACCAATAAAGGCTCTAGTTTCAAAGAACTGGAATTTTCTGTCAACGATTTAATGGTTCAGGCTTTACAGGGTTGAGCTTTTATGAACATCTACATGATCAGTAAATTAAAAATAGGACCAATGGCCCTGTAGCTTACCGGCCAAGTTAAAAGCTTTGGGAAATGTATCCAGATGCCATTTATTATCACCCAGTTCTGTGTATTTATTATATTACAGAAATAGCCCAAGTTTTGGTCATATTCCAATCAGATCTGTAAAAAATTCAAATTCCAACTTGATATCATTGATACTGATTTATTGGATCAATCCATTTCCTATCTGTTATAATGGGAACATTTTTCAAAGTGGCACCAAATCCAGAATAAGAACCAGATGGAAATAATTTCAATACCTTATGTTGACATCATCATACAGAAGCTGTATACCAAGTTTGAAGTCAATCAGAACTGGAGTTTCTGAGAAAAAGACGATTGAAATGTTTTCCCCATAAGAGCCCATGTTAAATTTTCCATAAGTTCCCGGATCCAGAAGAAGATCCTGATCAGCATGTGGCCATTATGTTTTGGTCATCTCCCCATCAGGGCTGGACTGTAGAAATTTCCACTGGATATCATTTATATTTACTGAGTTATTGCATCGATCCACTTCCTATCTCTTATAATGGGGACATTTTTCAAAGTGGCACCAAATCCAGAATCAGATCTGGATCCAAATAATTTCACTAACTTTTGTTGACATCATCATAAAGAAGCTGTATACCAAGTTTGAAGTCAATCGGAATTGTAGTTTCAGAGAAGACGACGATTGAAATTTTTGTAACGGACGACAGACGACGACGACGGACACCGCATGACGACAATAGCTTACAGCCCGTTGGCCAATAAGCTAATAAAAATGGGAAAATATGTGATTTACACTGAAAAAACGCAATATACAGAGGATAATATTACGGTGATAAATCACTTTAGAAAGGTTAGATTCATTTGGTCACTGCCACAAAAGTAGCACTGGGTCTTTATGGGTTAAAGTGTCTACTTTCTTTTAACACTTTGAACTTTGTCAGCTCTCACATGTACAGTGATTATATAAAACGTATGGATGTCAACTTAAATGTGTATGTGCTCTGAACCGTCCTCCTATTTTGCTGCAGTATATGTGACATAATGTCATTACAGCACATGCATTTGCTTGTGGACACTATTTGCTCTGACTGACCAACTGTTACTGCCACTGCCTACAGGTCACCCACTGGTTAAAGCGCTGGCAATAGATGATAGACTTTACTCCCCCTCCGTCTCCCACCTCATCTAATTTGTCTCTCCCAGTTTGTCCATGTATCTTTCTCTGCTTCTCCACTTGCCTTCCTCTGCTCCTCCTCTCTAACCACTTGCCAACAGCTTGTACACTACACTTGAATGAGTTTGCAAGCTGCCCAATCCATATTTCAGTGTGAAAAGATATACGTGATAGTTAGGCGTGAGATAGGAACAGACAGAACATGTTCCAATAACATGAAAGCCATGGTCCACGGATGTCAGAAAAGGGAAAAAAAATGAAAGAATTTTCTCTATGCTCTCTGAAGTTCAGGCCCGTTTTAGAAACAGAAACACAAGTCGGCGATTTCATGCAAAGTTTAAAAGTTTGGACAACATTCTAGAAGGTCTTTGTTGTTAGGATTCAGCACTGTTTAAAATAACAAAAAGGAGGTTAATGTATTTTTCCTATTTTGTAAAAACCTTAAATACACACAGTTTTTTTTTTTTTTTTTTTTTTTTTTTGAAAGAACAAATACGGTTTGGTTTAAATGTGGTTTGGCCTAAATTAATACTGCATGGCCCTGCTTACAAAAGTCTAGAGAAGTTCAGTGTAAAACTCACAAAGACACAGAGAGCTGACAAACTTCACATGTGTCAAATTACACTTTTAAGAAGATACAAATGTGCTCTTTTTTTCTGTTTTCTACAAACTCTACCTGGTCTAATATTGTTTTTGAGAGACACATGCATGTTTTTTGCAAACACAAGACATTTTAACCATATTAAGATTTATTTAATAGCAGATTCTCTTTTATTTTTCTGGTTTCACACTTGAATATTTGTTTCTGCACATTTTCATTCATTCAGTCAGTCATTTATTTATTCATTCCAATTTAAATGACTGGAAAAGAGCAGGATGAAGAAAAGCTATTTTAAAACCTGCCCCTTTCTTGAAACATCTGCTTACATCAGATAAGTTGCCGTTACAGCTATTACAGTAGACAGTTTACATGATTGTCAATGAAAATAAAACAAATCCAAAATCCATCAGTAAAATTATTTAATTACATGCCTCTATACAGCTTCTCTATTCTCTCCTTATACAGCCTCTTAAACTGAAAAATATTTGTACAGCTCTTCTCTTCCACTGCCAAAGAATTCCACATTCTGACACCCACAACACAAATACACATTTGCTTTACATTAGTCCAAATCCTTTACTGTTTAAAATTAAACCTCCTTCTATATTTTTCATCCTGTGATACTAAAACAAACAATCTCTGCAAATTTTGCAGGCAAAAGTCCATTTCTTGCTCTAAACACAATCAACAATGTCCTTACGAGGGGCGACTGAAAAGTTTTGAGCCTCCAAGAGATGGTAGGAGGTAGAAGTACTTTATTGCCCTATTTTTCAACGTAGTCCCCTTGTGAGTCCACACACTTCCGACAGCAGTGATGTAGTGCCTCAATGCCACTGCAGTAGAAGTCCTTTGGTTGGTCCTCCAGGTAGGAGTTGACGGCATCAATGACCTCCTCATCAGTGGCGTAGCGTTGTCCAGCCAAATGCTTTTTGAGATTTGGGAAGAGGTTGAAGTCTGACGGGGCTAGGTCTGGTGAATATGGTGGGTGCGGAACAAGTTGGAAGCTACAGTCTCGAATGGTTGCCATTGCAACCACTGATGAATGCGCCGGAGCATTGTCCTGGTGAAACAAGACCCCTTTTGTGATCATTCCCAGCCTCTTTTTCTTGATGTTCTCGCAGAGGCGCTTCAGTAGGTCAGAGTAGTATTGTCCATTGATAGTACAAACCTTCTGGAGGTAGTCCACTAGTAGCAGTCCTTGTGCATCCCAGAAAACAGAGGCCTTGACTTTGCCAGCAGAAGGTACGACCTTTGCCTTCTTTGGGGTTGGTGACATGGGATGTTTCCATTGTTTTGACTGCTCCTTGGTCTCGGGCTGATAGTGATGGACCCAAGTCTCAACCATAGTCACAAATCGGTCCAAGAAATTGGATGGGTTTGCCTCAAAGAGTGTCAAGTTCTCTGTTGACAATCTGCATTTTTCAGGAAACACTTGATACAGAAAGTTCATGGACCTGTAAAACAGGGAAAAAGATTGCTATGACCAAGAAATTATTGAATAGGATTAAGATATGTGAAAGATTTCATGGACCAAATTTGGTCTTCATATCTTAATCCTTTCCATGTTAGGCTCAAAACTTTTCAGTCGCCCCTCAGAATTCAGCTAACTCTTTAAACTTAAACAATCCTGATTTAATAAACAACTCATTTGTATGTTCCCTGAAATTAACATTGTACATGATTCTTATTGCTCTTTCCTGTAATAAAAACAATGGCTTTTTGTTACTCATGTAACCCCTTTTTAGTGCATTATTTACAATTAGGTCAAACTCAAACACACAGGGTCCTGGGTTTCCAGTTGGTAATGGTGAATTTACAGGTTTTCCTGTCTACTTTTAAAGTTAGGGAATTTTCCTTGCACTTAGAACAGTAGGCCTATGATTTAAATAAACTTGCGCGGTGCCTCCACTGAAGAAATACTGTACCAGTCGCTGACATACCCTATGTAAATCTTCAGAAATGATATGTATTAAACAAAACAATAAATGCAATTCCACAGCTCTCATGAAATGTAAGAAATAGGCGACCTTTATTTTACCTTTTTGTCTGCATGAAATAGCATGTAAAAATGTGTGAAATAAAATGTGTGTGTATGTAGGTGTTTATGTGTGTATAAAATGTAATTGTGCCAATAAGGAATGACGTAAACTTAATATGACTGCTACCTTTTACACAGTTATAACCATAATGTAAAATATTCCCCAAACCACAAACACGGTACCATGGACTGATGCAACCTTGAATCCAGATTAAACAGTACACCTAACAATGTACATTTACCATTTAAACTTGCGCTAAGTCCTATTTCTGCGCCAAATGCGCTCAAATGTTCAGTTTTACAATACCAGTTCACTCAGTCTTAGAACAGCAAGCTTGCAAAAAAAAAAACCCAAACAAACGTTGGGGCCCATTACGTTGGTGCACATGAAAAAAAAAAAAGTAATCCACAAAGCAACTTTCACTGTAGAAGGAAATCCGACGTTGGAATAATGACGTTCACTTACACTGTGGTGGTCTATGGATGAAAATGGCCATTTGGCTTCAAGCCAACTACTCACGAACAGTCCAGGATGTGTAGAAAACAGACAATGTCCCTGGCTTTCTCCGTTACAGTCCAGGATGCGTAGCAAAAAGACGAGTACCAGGCTTTCTCCGTTACAGTCCAGGATGCCTAGCGAAAAGACGATGAGCTTTTGAAAAGCAAGCCTTTTTTTGTTTGTTTTAATGACTTAGATAACTTTGTTAAAGTGTGTGTATTCAGTTCAATGTCGTATTAAAGAAAAACTCAAAAACCCAACTTGGCTGGCCGCTAACATAGGCTACAGCCCTTCTTAATCCGCAGCCCAAAAGAAAAACACACACACAGTGAAAATCGCGAGCTGGTCAGTAAAAAAAAAAAATAAGCAAAGAGTAATCCTCGATTTTAAGGTCCAGCTCCTCCAAGTCTCAGTTCAGCATCCTTTTTTTTCCGCCGTCGTCCAAACAAACACAGATCTTTTTTTTTTTTTCTTCTCCTCTCTCTCTTTTCCGGTCACCGCCAAGTACATACCTCTGTCCCCGATTCTAATTGGCCCAATCCACCATGCTACCTCTAAACGTACACCGGATTGGTTACAGCATAGACATTTTAGCGGGAAAAGAACCCATTGCATCATGGTACTTGCAGTCACCTTCAATAAACACATGTAATTAATACGGTCTCTATTATAAACAGATTTGTACAAAAAACCTTGCTGAAAGAATTTAATTAATATTAAAAAAAAATAAAATAAAAAGGCCTTACACTCATATATGTGTTGCCCCATATTTCAATACAATAACTCTAAAATATATAATAAATAAATCTTACATTATCTTACCTTACCATGTCTTATCAAAAATGAAGTATCACCTTAGGCAATAAAAGAAGATTTTGGTCAAAATACATGTCGTGCACTCCACTTGACAAGTTTCTCTTCAAAACAGGTCTGTAGAATATCGTTGCTGTTCCTTGTGAGTCCATTTTTGGTCTTTTTTTGTCATAAAACAGTTCTATTGGTCAGTGTTCACGTTGGCTTGATGGTTTTAGAAATAGTGTTGAAAATGGTTTGTGAATACATCTTTTAACTCCATTCACTTATTCAGAATGTACATCATTCTTCCAGTTTCCTGAAAAAATAACTGTTTTGGACATAAGAGGTTTCTACCCAACAGCGATGATATATAGGTTAAATACCCTACAGACCATCACTGATGCATGAAAAACTGGTTTAATTTGATGATTCAGTATTGATACAGGTCAGTATAAACATAAGACTATGTATAACACCAACTCCTCCTGCAAAACCTGAAATATACGTTCCAGCTGCCTAAGGGTTATTTAGACAGAAAACAGTCTATTGGAGCGTTATTTATCAGGGAATGGTCTGTCCAGTCACTTGACCTGAACACTACTGAACTGCACTGGGATGAACTGGATCACAAAGTCAAAAAGAAAAGTCCAACTGGTCAAAAACACCTTTGGCAAGTTTTATAAGTATTTCAGCTGAATGTTTGAGGAAACTAACTCCAGATTTTTCAATAACCTTTTGAGACCCAGTCATGCATTTTTTTCCTCCGTAGGGGACCAAGGTTTCACAGTTTTATTTCAGAAACAAAACAGTATACAGGGGTAAAGCTTTTTGGGCAGTGCAGAGGACATCCTGGGCTTTCCAGTAAAATCTGACTGTTTAGAATTCATCGGTAAAACCTTTTTCATGTGTAAAATGATCTGTTTTTCGGCTGCTGACCACTGTACCAAATGTTTTATGTGCACAAGTAAAATAGATATTAAATTCCTCCAGATATTGTGTCTTCAGAGTTTGAAGACATGCAGTCATTTTTAATATTATTTTTCCCTAATTGGGACTTACTATATCTGTTTTTCATATTGTTGCTGTCGGGCAGAAACTTCACAAGTCCATTTTTGCTTTTTTTTTTCTTTGTCATAAAATGATTCTATTAGTTGGTCTTCACTTTGGCCTGATGGTTTTAGAAATATTGAAACAATGAAAACTGTCACAAACAGCTAGTGACTACATCTCTTAAAAGAACAGTGGTTCCCAACCTTCTTTGGCTCATGACCCCATTATAACATCACAAATTTGTGGCAACCCCAGACATTCAAAACCATGTGAGATAACCTTATCATTAACCTTTAATTTGGACATTGTCTGGAAACCTTTTCAGTGCATGAAGACAAAAAGACGTGTTTATTTAAGTTAAATGTGAAATTTCAATGTGACCCAAATTCACAAAAATACCTCATGAATTGACATAGATCTACATCATTACTGATTCAGCCAATCCAAAATATTATCCCAAAAAATAGTTTTTGCTTTATTTACCTTAATTCAGTGGTTCCCAACCTCTTTTGGCTCGTGACCCCATTTTAACATTACACATTTCTGGCAACACCAGACATTCAAAACACAGACATTTTTAGTGTTAAAATTAATTTTTGATCATGTAATACTGTATTTTCTGGATTATAGAGTGCACCTGAATATAAACTGCACCCATCAAATTTTAAAATAAAAAAACATTTGTACACAAATAGGCCGCACCTGACTATAAAGGCTGTTTTATGCTTACCGCGTCAGCAAGCTCTGCGTGGCTTCACACTGCCAATTGATGTCATTTTCACACCCACGCCCCTTTGCGCAGTTCATCTTAAGCGGAAACTTTCCGCTTTGCGCACCTCAGAAAATTTGCAAGAGATACGCGGACAACATGGCTGACATTCAGGAGCTCCTGGTGGTAGAAGTACAGAAGTATAGGCACTGGAATGATTCGTCACAGCGGGACCACTGCGATAGCCGTGTGGTGAACAGTTCGTGGAGGGAAATTGCAGCTACAGTCGGCAAAGAGGAGGAATGGGCAAAAAAACCTGGAAAAACATTCGGGACGGATATGTGAAGGCAAAAAAGACCGCCAAAGGGGGAAGTTGAGACCCATGGGGGAGCCCAAACGTCCCACGGATTCTGAAAGAGTTGAGCTGGCTCTGGAATTTTATTGATCACAGGGAAACAGACACAAATTTCCCTCCGGAGGAGGTAAGTTTATTGATAACTATGTAAAAACAGAAAACAAACTCATTCTCTAGTTTTTCACTGTGATAGACGTGTGTTTGTGGCACACTGCCCCCTGCAGTTTGGGAATAGATGCCGCGCAGAGCCACCCGGAGTATAAAAGCACCACGCGTACTCTCATGCCGACTCCCCGCGTCTATTTTCCGCACGTCACGTTTGTGCGGCAAGCATAGACCAGCCTTAAGCTGCAGGTGTCCATGTTGTAACATGAGATATTTACACAGAAAGATGGTAAACTGAAAGATTATTTAAATATTTATTTCCACACCTAAACTGCTTTTTTCCAAGCAGTGCCTGTAACACGGCAGTAAAACGGCAGTAACACAGCTGGTTAAAAAACCCAGAAAAGTCTTTGATCGCTATCTTCATCTTCCTTCTGCGCATTGAAACCACTGCAGTCGTCTACTTCAGTGTTGGAGTTGAACAGCCTCAGAAAGGCTCCGCCACACACCTTCTCAGTCTCTCTTCCGTTGTTGCTCTCAATGCCTCTTCCGTGCAGCAGCTCTATTTCCTTCTTGGACAGATACATCAATTGCTTTTAACTTAAAAGCTGCATCATGTGCATTTCTTCGTGTGTTTTCCACGATGAGGGTTTGTGCACGACACACAAAATGATTTTTAAAAGTTAAGCTTAAAACTTCACCTCTTCCACCTGTCTCGCTTTTGCACGTCCTACTAGAGCGCCCCCTGGAGGCCGTTAGCCCGTAAAAATCTATACTTGAGCCACATCATTGGATAAGCCGCAGGGTTCAAAGCGTGAGAAAAAGTAGCGGCTTATAGTCAGGAAAATGCAGTAGTTTGCTATACTATGTTGCAAATAAACATTAATTTTAGATGACATTTAGTCTATATAATGTATATTATTATGGATGGAGGCAGAAAAGCCAGGTGTAGATTACTGCACAAAGTGAGAATTTTATTTTCCTTGGTCAGGACATGTACAGTCAGTCCAGCTTGGATTTACGAGGCTGACAATCGTAGACAAACAATAACGCAAAGTGTGAATTATGAAAGAGCTGCAGCATCTGAAACTGACCACAATGAACATTTGACAGATAAACAGTACCACAGTGCTTCAGTTTCAGCTTCACAGTTCGTCATGTATTTTATGGATTGGGATTGTCTCTGTCAATGCACCATATATTTTTTGTTAGTAATTTTTTTTTTTGTTTGTTTTTCAAATAATTACTAGAAATTTCAGGTGACCCCATTTGAATTCCAGGTGACGTGGGGTCCCGACCCCAAGGCTGAAAAACACTGATGTAGAATGTACATTGTTTTCCCAGTTTCCTGAAAAATAACCTTTTTTTTGTTTTGTTTTGTTACAAAACATTTTAATGTAAAAAATAATAATTGTAATATAAACAAACAAACAAACAAATAAATAAATAAATAAATGAGTAAATAAATAAATAAACAATGGACAAAAGAGGTTTCCACTCAAGGTACATATTTATGAACTGCATGAAATCTGACTTGTATCAGTGTGTATCAAATGATGGATCATCATCAGCTCAGTCTCAGTCAAGTTTTTTGTTTTAAATGTGTTTTTCCCCCTCATTTCATAATATTAATAGAACTGAAAAAAGGATAGTGGAAAAAAAGCTATAACAGTTACAGGCTTAATGATTTTCTCTTTTCCTTAATGAAAATATTTTCCTTGTGTCTTGCCAGAAAAATGGTAGAACCGTTGATGGATGTATGAATTAGTTCCACTGTCCACCGCAAAGCATATTCTTAAAAAAAAAAAAAACGATGGACAACAAACAAAAAGTTTTTGGATGAAAAGAAAATTATGCAGCATGCTGTTTTCCCACAAGAAAAAGGCAACAAAAGCAGAAATTACAACCCCTTTCCTGGTGTCAGGAGTATAAAGTGCACCTGTTTTTGTACCAATACCTGGAGATTTATACATTTCTTTGGTCAAAATAGATTACCATGTCTGTTGCATATTAATAAAGGAAACTGCATGTGTCTCTAAAAAATGCTAAAATAATGGCTGTTTCCAGACTTTTAGAGGAAAATGCCATTTTTTCACCACCAAATAAAAAGGGGAAAAAAAAGTTGCTGAGATATAAGAGCTCTGAAACCTGCTGAAAGCTCCTGACATTAACAAGATTGGACCAAATACATACGATTTTAATAGATAAATACATCTAAAGCCTCACGCTTGCCTGTGAATAGGATTTGTAATTACATTTGTGACATTTTAAGGTGCAAAACACAGACAGGACTGAAAAACTGTAATTGAAATAAACAGAACAAAACCACTGCACTTTGTTTTTTTTTGTTTTTTTATAGCAGATGTACATGTTATCTGTTTATTTTGCAGCAGTGACAGTTTTATGGATGTGGGATAATAATAACAACCCCACGGTGGCAGGTAATCGAGGTTCATGACGAGTGCGGAGCCGTGAACTTGACCACCGATGAGGGAATTAAAGACAGGCTTCGGTTAAGCCGGGTTTTGTCGAAGGTAATCCCCAAGAACTGCCGTGGAGTTACAGAGAGGCGGCACAGGACAGGTATTATAATTGAATTGATGTTACAAAATGAGTGACAGAAAAGAAAAAGTGTTGTTTTTCATTTTTATAAAAGTATTTTTTCTGTCTCGGTGTCGGTGTTAATCCCAGCGGCTGGCGTTAGCGGTCAGAGTCAGCCATGTTTTTTGGAAGTGTGAGGTCAATCTGTGGTCCTGGGACTTGTCGGTGTGCACTCTTGTGTTGGTGGTAATTTCCGGTGTGTGTAAGAAGGAAAGACATCCAGAGAGGAAAAGAAAAGTGGAGGAGACACAGACTGACAGGTGGTAATGTTTGCCATTTTATCACCCTCTCCTGCCTCGCTGTCACTTCAACGACAGTACGAGTTGACTACTTAGCACGTATATATATCTCCTGGGAGCTTGCGGATGTGTGTGTGTGTTTGTTCACGTGTATGGACATGCATTTGATTGCTTTTATGAGGTTTACCGTGCCTGATCATGGGTGTGTGCGTTTGTCCTTTAGCAGAAGGACGTACAGTACTTACACCCCCTCAGGGTTTGAATACAAAATGTAACGCAACCTATTTTGATGTCTACACGCAGACACACGTAGCATGTCAGAAAGTTCACCACATTGACAGCAGGACTGACAGAAGGAGAAAACGGGGATGACACAGGGAAAGAGACAGAAGACGAAGAAAAAAAAAAAATACAGACACATAGAAAAAGAAAAAAATAAAGCAGGAAAGATAAAGGAATAGAGAGGTACGGATGACAAACGCAGCGTAGTCAACAACAAAAGCATTCTATTTGAAAAGATTAAACATGCATTAAATCCTCATCGCCCGCCTTAAAATATTTATCATAGTTTGGAGTATGAGCTACTTACCTGTCATCTGATTCTGAAGAAGTAATGAGTCTCAGTCCTCAGCCATAAACCCATATACATGCAAATGTGGAAGCATGGGGCAATCTGAAGACGGAAAGAGCAAACATCACAAATGCATGACCCGAATAAAAATGGGTTTAAAAAGTGTTCTCATAAAAACAAAACACTGTTGTGTGGATTATAATCTATTTTAATGACCAATATTAGAATATTGAAATCCAATTCATATCATCATATACAAAATGCATGTATAAATTTGATATATTTACATGTATATATTTTGGTTATTTGACACGCCAAGGTTTGATGCCAGAGGATAGAGGAAGTAAATGCAAATTTTGTGGTGCAGATTTGATGCTGGAGGCTGCATCATCTAAACCAGAGGTGTCATACAGCCCAAAAGGGTCTGAAATGGGCCAGAGCAGTAATATAATAACAGTGGAAAAAAGTAAAATTACATTATGATAGTGTTTACGTCTACAAAGTTTCATTAAAAATGTGAATAACATGAACAACCTGAAATGTCTTAAGAAATATAAGTGTAATTTTAACAATATTATGCCTCTGTTTACCATTAACACATGTAAATTACAATTTACAGATCCTAGTAGATTTACAAATACACAAACATTTACTAACAGGTAGAATATTGACTTCACATCATGTATATGTGCAATGACTATGTGAATATGTAAATATCTTTACCTCCACCAGAAGGTATTGTGATCACTTTGCTTTGTGTGTTTGTGTGTTTGCATGCGTGTTAGGTTGATTGTTAGCAAGATAACTCAAAAAGTTATGGACGGATTTTCATGAAATTTTCAGCAAATGTTGATACTGGCACAAGGAAGAAATTATTAAATTTTGGTGGTGATTTTGGGGGGGGGGATCTGTCTTGGCAGAAGTCTGCGCTCTACAAGTGCTCTTCTTCTTCTTCTTCTTCTTATTATTATTATTATCTTTTTTTTTTAATCGTTTTATGATTACCTCTGCCAGGAGGTATTGTGATTACTTTGCTTTGTGTGTTTGTTTGTTTGTTAGCAACTTTTTGGAAAAACTACAGGGTGGGGAAGCAAAATTTACAATGAACATTTAGCTGTTTTTTCTCAGCATGCACTACGTCAATGGTTTTGAAACCAAACATATATTGATATCATAATCATACCTAACACTATTATCCATACCTTTTCAGAAACTTTTGCCCATATGAGTAATCAGAAAAGCAAACGTCAAAGAGTGTGTGATTTGCTGAATGCACTCGTCACACCAAAGGAGATTTCAAAAATAGTTGGAGTGTCCATAAAGACTGTTTATAATGGAAAGAAGAGAATGACTATGAGCAAAACTATTACCAGAAAGACTGGAAGATACTATTAAAGAAGAATGGGAGAAGTTGTCACCTGAATATTTGAGGAACACTTGCACAAGTTTCAGGAAGTGTGTGAAGGCAGTTACACATAACACATAACACATAAAATAAAAACATTTTCTATTATGTAAATTTTCTTGTGGCAAATAAATTCTCATGACTTTCAATAAACTAATTGGTCATACACTGTCTTTCAATCCCTGCCTCAAAATATTGTAAATTTTGCTTCCCCACCCTGTATTCCAACCATCTGTACCGAATTTTCCCCACAGATAGGCCTGGGCCCTGGGACCAACCCAACAAATTTTGGGCCAAGTAGGCCAAAGTTCAAGGTCACAGCAAGGTCACAAAATCTCAAATTTTCCTATCTCTCATCATTGAGCAATTTTCGAAAATTCATAAAAATTCAAAACGACTCCAATTAGCCTCCAATTTGATCCACCCGTAGCTTATAACAATATCTTGTATCTGGCACAAAATTGTCCACATCCACTGTGGAATGTGGACTCTGTGGACATTTCAGTTTAACATTGAAAATCCCATTTACGACACATCTTTCGTTATAACTCAACAAATATTGATTGGAATTTAATATAATTTGACATACACATGACTGGTACAAAGCTTCAACTTTTTCTGCTGTATGGAACAACCTTGAAACTGTTTAATTTAAAAAGAAATAGTCGATCCACACATGCACATCGTTCGGGGTGCTTGGTGGAGGTTTGCATTCTCTGAACACTTGATTCATTAAATTTCAAATTTTATACTTACATTTTTATACTTTTAAGAAGATTTATTTCTACCTGCCTTTCTTTTGCACTGGTGTGTTGCGTATCGCTGCCATAAACTGTTAAATTTCCCCATGATGGGATCAATAAAGTCTTATCTCATCTTATCTTATCTTATCTTATCTTAAAATTGCACTCACTTCTTTTAAGGCATTTCAGATTTTTCACATTTTTTGTGAAAGGATGGTTTCCAATTGTAAACATTTTCATATAATTTTACTTTCCTATACCAAAACAAAGAGAAAATTTGCAGTTTTCATTATTTGTAAAATATTATGATAGTATTTTACTGGTCTGACCAACTTGAGATCAAACTGTCTGTATGTGGGACATGAACTAAAATGATTTTGACATCCTTGTTTATATAATATTTTCAATGTAATTTTTGTATTTCACAATATCATCCCACGGGCCGGATTGGATCCTTTGAAGGGCCGGTTTTGGCCCGCGGGCCTTATGTTTGACACCTGTGTTTCTAAATTGTCAGACTTGGGGCTCAGTAGTCACCTTATAAAATAAAACAACCAAACACACTCACAAATCTGCCAAAACACAAATCTGAAGAATTTAAGTAAAAGCCTGTTTTTAAAGGTCAAATATAAGGGGTGGAATATAATTTAATATTCCCATTAGAGAATTACATTATTAAGACTGATATAAACTACTGTGGTGTCGATGTTTTTTGGAGTTTGGATTTGATTGCATTTATAATAACAATAATAATAATAATAATAATAATAATAATAATAATAATAATAATAACAATAATAATAATAATACATTTTATTTATAAGTGCCTTTCAAGACACCCAAGGACACTGTACAACAAGATGAAACAGACAATGCATAAAATACAAAGAAGTAAAAAAAAAAACAGATACAAGAAAAATTACCATTTATAGAAATGAAGATGTAAAATGGAGAGTTAAACTTATGGTGGCTAGGCTACTCTGAAAAGGTGAGTTTTGAGTCTGGATACTGAATATGGAGAGAGTCCCTGTTACGGATGGGTGGTGGGAGGGAGTTCCAGAGCTGGGGATGTTAGTTGTTCTTAATAAACTCGAATCATCGGGAGTGACGTTCCGTTTGGGACTCACAGGTGGATGAAGGCGACAGCATCTCCGAAATGCGAAAGAGACAGTGCACGTTGTACACACTTCATTAACAGTAGATCAGTCAGGATGGAAGGGTAATTAATTGAAAACACAGCAGGTTTACTGTGTAATAAGAATATGTGGATATGTGATCAAGCAGTCAGATCGGACGGATAGATAGATAGATAGATAGATAGATAGATAGATAGATAGATAGATAGATAGATAGATAGATAGATAGATAGATAGATAGATAGATAGATAGATAGATAGATAGATAGCTTTATCTATCCCACAACAAGCAGTTTAGTTTAACAGTCTCCAATTTCCATTCAGGAAGTGATTCATAAATCCACTACACAATATAAGTAACATTTATCACACATCATACATCATTCAGTGAGAGCAGCTTAAGTAGACAAAACTCAGACACAACAAACATACCGACCTGATTACACCATTATCTGACTGAACATATCATACTTGACATCAAATACTGACTCAATATCATTCAAGCCTGACAAAAGTTGGAGGTTTGGATGCAAAGACACACAAGTAGACTGATTCAGAGGCCAGTTTTTATGGCATTAACACCAGCTTTCATATGGATTTGTTATAAGACGTATTTGTAAAGAAAGGGGCTGATTTTGGGCCAAATGTATGAATGTTCCCTCATTACCCTCCATGCAAATGTCATTTCCATGGATGGAAATTAGATTGGCACTGTTTGTTTGGCAGTGTCGTTTGCAGCGAATTCAATCCTTTGTGAGAGATTTGTGCATCACATACAATATTTTTTGCCTTCATACACTAGTTTAGCACCTGTTAAAGAAGAATAACCCACTTTTTGGCTGTGCTTTAAGTGTAATTACAATTTCAGGTAACATTTCTATGTACTTTTTGTATGTATATGATCCACAAATGTGACATAAAGTTACATTAAATGAAACCATTTTGTTTTAACCTTGTAAAGCCTGAACCATTAAATCACTGACAGAAAACTCCAGTTCTTTGAAACTGGAGCCTTTATTGGTCCTTCTAAACAACCAAACACATTTTTTTTCAAATATCAATTTCCATGTGTGAGTTTCAATTTTGTATCATATTTGACACATTGGGTCTCAATGCTCAAATATTATTATTTTTGAACAAACAAAAACATAATATAACACAAACATGTCTAACAAATTGGTAATTCCTTCTCAAAATTGGCAAAGCTCTGCCTCCTTCCTCATTAATGACAATCTTGTAGAGTCACTGGAAAGGCCTCTGGTGAATGAATTCCTCCCCCCTGGTGGATTATCCGTATAGTGCATGTATCTAATTGTATACATCAGGTTTTACAAGAAAAAAAAAATCAAACTGATTATGTAGAGGGCTTCAAAACTCAAAACTGTTTGGCGTTATAGGGTTAATTCATAAAGACCCAGTGCTCCTGTGGTAGTTCCCACATAAATTTTTCTCAATTTTTTACCTTTCTAAAGTGATTTGTAACTTTATGCTCTGTATTTTGCATTTTTATGTGAAAATTGCCTTTTCCCCCTTATTTAATGTACAGATCATGTTGATGTGCGTAAAAGCTTAGACTACATTATTATATCAGAAACAGAAAACTGAAGAAAAAGTGACTTTTTAAGTAAAATGTATAAATAACTGAATATAAACCAAGTGTCTCCATCCACTGTCATTGATCCAACTCCATGGGTTTTACTGGTGAATCAATGTTGTAGAAGATGACAGTGTTTACGGAGTGACTACGGAGCCTCTGAACGTCCAAATGGGTCATATCTGATGACCATGATGAAATATTATTTTAATCTAGATAATTGAAGTTTTAAGTTTAATCCTTTTAGTAACTAGAAGCACTCGGAGAGCGCAGACCTCCGCCAAGGCTGATCAGTGCCCCCCCCCGTGGGCCCCCCCACGCCAAGGTGGTTATGTTTTTGCCAGGGTTTGTTTGTCTGTCTGTCTGTTTGTCCGTTAGTGTGCAACATAACTCAAAAAGTTATGGACAGATTTTGATGAAATTTTCTGGTCTGCGCCCCCCCCGTGGGCCCCCCCACCCCCGATCACCACCAAAATTTAATAATTTCTTCCTTATCCCATTTCCAACAAACCCTGAAAATTTCATCCAAATCTGTCCATAACTTTTTGAGTTATGTTGCACACTAACGGACAGACAAACAGACAAACAAACAAACCCTGGCAAAAACATAACCTCCTTGGCGGAGGTAATTAGTAGTTAATGCTTTAAATTAGGATTACTTTGTTTCACTAGTTAGTGGTAAAATTCTTAGAATAGAATGGGTCACTTCTTGGTCAACATACCAAACTGACGGATTTATGAACACAGAACTCAGGTGTGTCACAACGGGGAAAAGAGAGGACTCAAATGCACGGTACTGAAGGGGAAAAAATAAGTTTATTTAACAAAAAAAAAAAGAAAACAACACAACAGAAAACCTAACACAAGAGCTAAATCAGAGTCCATAGGGGGAAAAAAAACCACACACAAAACCTGGGTCAGAGTCCGTAGATGAGATGAATAAATGTCCGGGTTATGGAGAGGATATGGAGAAATGGACCAGCGCTGCATGGCTGCAAACCAAAGCCTTAAATAGGCTGAAGGTAATTGGCTGCAGCCACGCAGCGCCAGCAGGTGAATCTGATGATGATTAATGATGATAATGAAAAGGAGGAGCAAAGAGTCACCCAGACACAGATCCTGACAGGACCCCCCCCTCAAGGGACGGCATCCTGACGTCCCCAGAGATGCGAAAAAGCCCCCCACGAAGACCAGGGCATCCTGGCAAAAGGGGCATGAAGAAACACAGGGGAGATAGGCTGAAGCACCTCCCGGTGGGACGGCGTGAAGAACCTCCGGGCAGACTGGCTGAAGAACCTCAGGGCAAACAGGCTGACGCACCTCCCGGTGAAACGGCGTGAAGAGCCTCCGGGCGAAGAGGGTGAAGCGCCTCCTGGTGAAAAGGCATGAAGAGCCTCCGGGCGGACTGGCTGCAGAACCTCAGGGCGAACAGGCTGAAGCACCTCCCGGTGAAGCGGCGTGAAGAGCCTCCGGGAAGTCTGCCGAAGCACCTCAGGACAGACCTCCGGACAGGACGTGGAAAACCTCCAAACCAGGATGATGTAGCCCCTCCGGACCAGATCATGGAGAAACCTCCGACCAGGACGTGAGAACCCCTCCAAAACAGGACAGAAAAATCCCCTGGTTCGTGGACCTCCAGGGCTGTGGCAGACAGGACTCCAGCTGGGCTTAGGACATTGACTGGAACTGAATATGGCTGGACTAGTGACTCTGAGACAAGACAGACCGAACACTGACTGGACTACAGACGTCGACTGGAATTGGACTATGGCTGGACCCATGACTCTGGCTGACTGAGACTGGACAGACAGGGGAACGGACTCTGAGACTGGACAGACAGGGGAACGGACTCTGAGACTGGACAGACAGGGGAACGGAGAGGGAGACCGAGACGGGAAGACACAAAGAGCGAGGCCGAGACGGGGAAACAGGAACGCTGCGCGGACGGAACCGGACTTCAGGAACAGACAGGAACAGGCTTTAAAAAATGCTGCGCGAACAGACAGAAACAGATTGCAGGAACGCTGCACGGACAAACTGAATCAGACTTCAAAAAACGCTGCGCGGCCGGAACCGGACTTCAAGGAGGGGAAACTACCAGACGGCGTACTAGCCTCCAGGTAGTACTAAGGAAAAGGGAACTGGGCCAAGCAGAGAGACACGGACAGACAGACATAGAGACACGGACAGGCAGAAGGACAATTTACAGAACAGAACTGAAGAGAACGATAAAATGGAACTGAAGAACATGAACTGCAAGAAACAGAGCTAAAGGACAAACAGGGAAAGAACTGAACTAAGGAGAAACTGATGAAACTGCAGACAAAGAATAAAGAGACTAAAGACAGACTGAAAAAAAAAAAAAAACACGGGGAACATATAACGCACATGGACTGCAGTAACAAAAATTTGCACCCACTGAGAAATACACACACACAGAAACTAGGAAATTCACACATAGACTAAGAAACAGACTGAAAAATACACAGAAAGACAAATACACACAGAAACACACAGAAAACGACACACACGGACAGAGAGAGACAGAGAGGAACGAATAAAACAAGCAGAACAAACAGACTAACATGAACAGGCAGATCAGAGCTAATAAACTCACTCAAACCATTAGACACACGAAGGAAAAGACACAAGAGAAGAACCCGGACCCCACGAAGGCCCAGGTCCCCACATAGAATAGGACGCTGGAAACACGGGGCAGGAAACAGACGAGTGACAGAAATGCACCGGAAAAAACAACACGGGAGGAGAGCCCGGACTCAACACGGTCCGGGGCCCCACATGACATGGGAACGCCGGCAATACAAGACAGAAATCAGACAGGGGACAGAGATACACCGGGAGAACAAACCGAGGTATGCACCCGACGGCACCGGGGCCTCCCGAACCAACCGGCACGGAGGAGACCGAGCCGCCGGTGCTGAGGACAAGGGTAAGTCTCAGAAAAGCCGGATATGGGGCAGGGAAGCGCGGAGCGACGGTACAGGGGAAAGACGAGGAAAGGAAAGGAAAGGAAAGACGAACGAAACCAGGAATAACAAACTAAAACACGGAAAAACAAAAAAACGGGTCCCTTCAGTACCGGCTGAGTCCAGGTAAGGCTGGTCCATTCTGTCACAACGGGGAAAAGAGAGGACTCAAATGCACGGTACTGAAGGGGAAAAAATAAGTTTATTTAACAAAAAAAAAATGAAAACAACACAACAGAAAACCTAACACAAGAGCTAAATCAGAGTCCATAGGGGGAAAAAAAACACACACACAAAACCTGGGTCAGAGTCCGTAGATGAGATGAATAAATGTCCGGGTTATGGAGAGGATATGGAGAAATGGACCAGCGCTGCATGGCTGCAAACCAAAGCCTTAAATAGGCTGAAGGTAATTGGCTGCAGCCACGCAGCGCCAGCAGGTGAATCTGATGATGATTAATGATGATAATGAAAAGGAGGAGCAAAGAGTCACCCAGACACAGATCCTGACAAGGTGTTATGATGCGAATCCTCGATTATGTACACATTTAATTTAATGTCAGTGTCAGTGTTTAATTTAGTGTGAAAAGGATAGGCAAAAAATAAGCTTTTGCTTCTTGCCTATTCCTTTTTTGTTGGTTTTTGTGTTTATTGTGTTGTACTGTGTGCGGTGATTACTGTGCAAACCAAAAATAAACCATTCATTCATTCATTCATTCAAATACACATTCCCACAAAGGATTGTAAATCACAGATGATAAGATGTAAACACACTGTGGGTTAAATAGAGTTGAGTTTGCACATCTGCATGGCTTAGAGTTAGATGACACCAGCCCATTTTTGGTGACCCAACCCACCTAGTCCATAGGATCAGTCCATATCTTGGGGGGATTAGCTTACAATGACGATAAAAGCGATGTACGTTGGAATGTCTGGATCCTTTTCCTCTGTAGTGTGGATCCTTAGTACTAAGTCATACTTTGTTGGTGATCAGATCAAGTCAAATCAAATTAAATCTACAGGGTGAGGAAGCAAAATTTACAATGAACATTTAGTTGTTTTTTCTCAGCAGGCACTATGTCAGTTGTTTTGAAACCAAACATATATTGATGTCATAATCATACCTAACACTATTATCCATACCTTTTCAGAAACTTTTGCCCATATGAGTAATCAGGAAAGCAAACGTCAAAGAGTGTGTGATTTGCTGAATGCACTCGTCACACCAAAGGAGATTTCAAAAAGAGTTGGAGTGTCCGTAAAGACTGTTTATAATGGAAAGAAGAGAATGACTATGAGCAAAACTATTACGAGAAAGTCTGGAAGATACTATTAAAGAAGAATGGGAGAAGTTGTCACCCGAATATTTGAGGAACACTTGCACAAGTTTCAGGAAGCGTGTGAAGGCAGTTATTGAGAAAGAAGGAGGACACATAGAATAAAAACATTTTCTGTTATGTACATTTTCTTGTGGCAAATAAATTCTCATGACTTTCAATAAACTAATTGGTCATACACTGTCTTTCAATCCCTGCCTCAAAATATTGTAAATTTTGCTTCCCCACCCTGTATAAAAATGAGACCGAAAAGAATCCTGACTTATTCTTGGAGCTGCAAACAAAAGAACATTCTAACAATGAAAAATGACAAATTGCCTTTTACACAGATTTTTCACATACATTGATAGGACTTAATGGATCAAGAGTTTTAAAATATTTCATATCTGGAGCATTTTTTAAGTATTAAACTGAGTAACATATGCGAATGTTCTGTCATACCATGGCAGAAAATAACATTTAGGAATAACAGTTTGATGGCATTGCTTTTGAAAGAAATGCAGACTTATGCACTTATCACTGTATGACTGATAATGACTAATAATAACACTTCTACAGGCAGATGGACCAGCAGAGAGATAACAGTCAAACAAAAGTGCACAGACAAGGAGAGAATATGTAATGAACTGTTGAGCTGTCTCTTTTTCCTGCATTGTCTTTTTTTTTTTATTTTGCCCACACCACCTTCCCTTCTTGTCTTTCA
Source organism: Sphaeramia orbicularis (assembly GCF_902148855.1). Lineage (NCBI taxonomy): Eukaryota > Metazoa > Chordata > Actinopteri > Kurtiformes > Apogonidae > Sphaeramia > Sphaeramia orbicularis. The sequence continues at coordinate 38,251,076 of NC_043964.1, read as the reverse complement.
GCCTGCGTTACTCTCAGACTCTTCCCCATCCCCTAACCTCATATTCTCCTTCCTTTATTTACCTCTCTGCCTCCTCCCCTCTCCTTTCCTTTCCCTTTCTCCACCTCCGAGCGTCGTTTCTACAGTTGTTCTCTCCTGCCTCTTTCCCCAGTTTTTCTGTCTCATCCTTTCATCTCTGTTGTTCTCCCACCTTTCACTCTCTCCCTCCCTATGGCCAACTGCTGCTTAAATAAAAGTTTCTGTTGAAAGTTGAAAAGTTGAGCTGATTGGTCTTGGCCATCACAGAGCTGGATACGCTCACAAACACAAACACAAACGCAAACACTCAAAGCACTGCTGTGTTCTGCATCAGCTTCCAAAAAACAAAAATTGTAGCCAGGGGGCGAGAAGCTGAGCCTGATGTTATTACACTCCAATGCAGAGAAAACAAAGGACACTTACAATTTTAAAGGTTTTCTGCCCTTTCAATCAAACAGCTTCACAAGTCGTGAGAAAGCATGATGGGACACAAGACAAGATGGACAACCGAGCTGAGAAAATATTTAACCCATAAAGACCCAAACATACAGAAAAGTGAAATAACTGTTGATCCATTAATCCTATCAATATGTGTAAATATCTGGTATAAAATGCAGTTTTTCATCTTTCTTTAAATGGTCATCAGATATGACCTATTTGGACGTTCAGAGGCTCTGTAGTTACCATAGAAACACCATCATCTTCTACAACATTGATTCACCAGTAAAACCCATGGAGGTGGATCAATGATAGTGGATGGACACACTTATTTTATGTTCAGTTATTTTTATATTTTACTGAAAAAGTCACTTTTTCTTCAGTTTTTTTTCAAATTGTTATTCCGAAATGTTATTTTCTGCCATGGTATGACAGAATATGTGCATATGTTGCTCAGTTTGATACATAAAAAATGCTCCAGTTGTGTTTAACTCATAAAAACCCAAACTGACTGATATAAAATGTTTTGTAACACTTGAGTCATTAATCCTCAGGTGTCAAACATGTGGCCCGGGGGCCAAATCCGGCCCGCCAAAGGGTCTAATCCGGCCCGTGGGATGAACTTGTAAAATGCAAAAATTACACTGAAGATATTAACAATCAGTGGTGTCAAAATCATTTTGATTCAGGTTCTACATACAGACACATACAGTCTAATTAGATTTCAAGTGGGTCAGAACCAGTAAAATATTATCAGAATAACCTGTAAATAATAACAACCCCAAATTTTCCCTTTGTTTTTTTTTTTTTTTTGGTGTAAAGAAGTAAAATTACGTGAAAATGTTTACAATATCAAACTATCCTTTTACAAAAAAAAATGTGAATAACCTGAACAAATATGAACAAAAGGAAATGTCTTAAGAAAAGTAAATGCAATTTTACCAATATTCTGCTTATTACTAAATGCTTTGTGCGATTATAATGCACATGTGTAAATGATAAACTGATAAACTGAGGCAAAATATTGTTAAAATTGCACTTGTTTTTCTTACGACAATTCAAGTTGTTCATGTTATTTAGATTTTTAAGGAAACTTTGTAGATGTAAACCTGATCATAATATAATTTTATTTTTTTCACTGTTATTATTTCACTGGTCCGGCCCACTGGAGATCAAGCTGGGCTGAATGTGGCCCCTGAACTAAAATGAGTTTGACACCTCTGCACTAATCCTATCAATATATGTAAAGAATTGGTGTAAAATGCAGTTTTTCATCTTTTCATGGTCAACAGAGATGACCCATTTGGACGTTCAGAGGCTCTGTAGTTACCATGGAAACACCGTCATCTTCTACAACATTGATTCACCAGTAAAACCCATGGAGGTGGATTAATGACAGTGGATGGACACACTTATTCAGTTCAGTTATTTTTATATTTTACTGAAAAAGCCACTTTTTCTTCAGTTTTTTTTCAAATTGCTATTATGAAATGTTATTTTCTGCCATGGTATGACAGAATATGTGCATATGTTGCTCAGTTTGATACATAAAAAATGCTCCAGTTGTGTTTAACTCATAAAAACCCAAACTGACTGATATAAAGAATTGGTGTAAAATGCAGTTTTTCATCTTTTCATGGTCATCAGATATGACCCATTTGGACCCTCAGAAGTGCTGTAATTACCATGGAAACACCGTCATCTTCTACAACATTGATTCATCAGTAAAACCCATGGAGTTGGATCAGTGACAGTGGATGGAGACACTTGGTTTATATTCAGTAATTGATATATTTTACTGGAAAAGCCACTTTTTCTTCAGTTTTCTTCCAGTTGTTATTACCTCCGTCAAGGAGGTTATGTTTTTGTCGGCGTTGGTTTGTTTGTCTGTCCATGTGCAAGATAACTCAAAAAGTTATGGATGGATTTGGATGAAAATTTCAGGAAATGTTGATACTGGCACAAGGAACAAATGATTAAATTTTGGTGGTGACAGAGGAGTGGGGGAATGATCTGCCTTGGTGGAGGTCTGCGCTCTCTGAGTGCTTTTCTAGTTCCTAAATGTTATTTTCTGCCATGGTATGACAGAACATGTGCATATGTTTCTCAGTTTGATACTTATACTTACCATAAAGATGCAAACATCCATTTACTGATATAAAATGTTTTGTAACGCTTGATCCATTAATCCTAACAATATATGTAAGGGATTGGTGTAAAATGCAGTTTTTCATCTTTTCATGGATGCTCAGAAGTGCTGTGATTACCATGGAAACACTGTCATCTTCTACAACATTGATTCATCAGTAAAACTGATGGAGTTGGATCAATGACAGTGGATAGAGACACTGGATTTATATTCAGTTATTGACATATTTTACTTAAAAAGTCACTTTTTCTTCAGTTTTCTGTTTCTAATATAATAATGTAATCTAAGCTTTTATGCACATCGACATGATCCGTACATTAAATAACATGAAAAGGGCGATTTTCACGTAAAAATGCAAAATTCAGTGGATAAAATTACAAATCACTTGAGAAAGGTTAAAAAAAGAGAAAAGGTTTTTTTGGGAACTACCACAAAAGGAGCACTGGATCTTTATGAGTTAAAGCAAAAATAGTTTCATTATATGTAACCTAATTTCATGTTTGTTTCAAGAACAATGTGGATCACATAAATACATAAAGTACAAAGAAATGTTACGCAAAACTGTAATTACACTGAAACCACACCCAAAAAATGGATTATTCTTCTTTAACAGGTGCTAAACCAGTGTATATGGACAAAAATATTGCAAAATGCAGTTTGTTATCTTTCTTCCATTTGGACGTTCAAAGAGTCTGTAGTTACCATGGAAACACTGTCATCTTCTACAACATTGATTCACCAGTAAAACCTACGGAGTTGGATCAATGACAGTGTATGGACACACTGGGTTTATGTTCAGTTAATGATAGATTTTACCGAAAAGTCAGTTTTTCTTCAGTTTTCTGTTTCTGATATAATAATGTAATCTAAGCTTTTATGCACATCGATATGATCAGTACATTAAATAAAGGGAAAAAGGTGATTTTCATGTAAAAATGCAAAAAAACAGAAGATAAAATTACAAATCACTTGAGAAAGATTAAAAATAGAGAAAAGTTTTTTTGGGAATTACCACTAAAGGAGCACTGGGTCTTTATGAGTTAAAACAAAATGTTTTAATTTAATGCAACTTTATTTCATGTTTGTTTCAAGAACAATGTGGATCACATACATATATAAAGTACAAAGAAATGTTAGGCAAAACTACACTGAAACCACACCCAAAAAATGGGTTATTCCTCTTTAACAGGTGCTAAACTAGTGTATGAAGACAAAAATATTGCAAAATGCAGTTTGTTATCTTTCTTCCATTTGGACGTTCAAAGACATAGTTACCGTGGAAACACCGTCATCTTCTACAACACTGATTCACCGGTAAAACCAATGGATTTTAATAAATGACAGTGGATGGAGACACTTGTTTTCTATTCAGTTAACCCATAAAGACCCAGTGCTTCTTCCGTCGCAGTTCCCAAATTTTCCTATCTACTGTATTTAATCATTCTAAATTGATTTATCACCATTTATTATAATATCATCTTCTGTATTTTGTGTTTTTCAGCATAAATCATGTATTTTTTTTATATTTAATTATCTGATCATGTAGATCAGGGGTGTCCAAACTTTTTTTCAAGAGGGCCAGATCTGATAATGTGGACATTGCCAGGGGCCAGTGGTCCCTTCAGACATTTTTTAAACAGTAAAAATTACATGTAAATGCGCTGTTCTACAACAATTTTATTTTCATTGTCACAATATTGTTTTTTTAAATGGCAATGTAACCAAATCTAAGCCACTCAGATATGAACAAATTAAAAAAAACAAAAAAAAAAAAAAACAATTCAGCCTTCCTTTCACATCTGGAGTCAGATAACATAGAACAAACTGTATAGCGTATCTTAAACTTCCAAGTTGATACAAATCTTAACCCCACATTCATTTTAAACATGACTTATATGAGTAATCATTACTCATATATTACTCAGTAATGTAAAGTCTGTTAACGTTTAAGATGAAAACATATGACTCTTACTCTTTGAAAAAATCATTCAGAAAGTAATATTTTGTGTCACATCTACAAGTACATAACACCAGCAGTTAGAGGCAACTAACCTGGCAACTTGGTAGCCTGCCTTGGTGGTGAATTCATTGAACTCCCAGGTTCACATGAAGAGTCACTGTTATGAGTTTAAAGCAGCTTGAATCTGCTTCACTTTTTCGGAACGCTCACTCCCTGCTAGCTTGTCGTATGCATTAGCATGTTTTGTCTGCTCGTGTCTCTTTACATTGAATTCCTTAAACAAGGCAACAGTCTCTTGACAAATTAGGCAAACATAATTGCCTCAATTTTCAGTGAAAAAAAATTGTAATTCCTATCTCTCCTGGAAGCGGCGGCCCTCACTGTCAACTTTCGTTTTTTTATTTACAGGTGCCGTGGTTAGAAATTAGCAAAAAAGGGTTCACGGTAAGATCACAGAGCCAGATAGAGTTAGAGTGGTGCTGCCACCATGAGGTGAAAGGAGAAACTGCATTTGGAACCTTTTATGATTCATGTACGCGGCTCAACAGTCCAAGCGGGCCATAAATAATACAATATAAAACCCAAGCTGTGGGCCGTATAAAATCTGACCGCGGGCCGTGATTGGCCCCCGGGCCGGACTTTGGACATGCCTGATGTAGATGTTCATAAAAGCTCAAAAGAAAGTTGTGTTTTATTTGATCAGAAACAGAAAAAACTGAAGAAAGAGTGACTTTTTCAACAAAATATATTAATAACTGATCATAAACCCAGTGTCTCTATCCACTGTCATTGATCCAACTCCATGAGGTTTTACTGGTGCATCAATGTTCTAGAAGATGACAGTGTTTCCACGGTAACTACGGAGCCTCTGAACGTCCAAATGGGTCATATCTGATGACCATGAAAAGATGATAAACTGCATTTTACACCAATTATTTACATGTATTGATAGAATTAGTGGATTAACAGGTATTAAACAGTTTAGATCAGTAGATGGTTTTGGACACCAGTGGATGTTTGGGTCTTTATGGGTTAACTGAACATAAAATCCATGGGTTTATTACTTTTTCTTCATTTTTTTTCCAGTTTGTGGCTTATTTTTGTTCATGTTACTTCTTATTTTATTGATTTATTATTCATTTTTGTTCATTTTATTCATTACGTCGGCTGTTTTTGCTCATTTTGTTGCTCATTTTAATCATTTTACTTCCACATTATTTATAATTTTGTTATTTGCTTTATGGGTTAATGATATATTTTACTGAAAAACTCAATTATTCCTCCATTTTTTTCGGTTTGTGATATAATTACCCTCAACTTTAATGTGAGCTTTTATGGACATCAATCATGATTAGTCAATTAAATATAGGAAAACACCTGACTTTCACTTAAAAATGCAAAAAATACGAAGCATAATATTAGAATAAATGGTGATAAATGACTTAGGAAAAGTTAAAAACAGAGAAAAAAAAAATATTTGGGAACTGCCACAAAAATAGCACTGGGTCTTTATGGGTTAATGTCTACTTTCCGTTCTTATCTTCCTTTGATAAGTGAAGGAAATAGGAAAAAAGGAGACAAGAAGGAAAGGGTGAAAAGTAGGAAACATGAGGAGGATGCTCTGTACTCCACCTTGCAATGTGTCTCCTCTGTTCTTTCCTTCCTCCCACTCTTCTCCCACTCCCTCCTTGATGAAATGCTTTCTGACATTGCCACTGGCTGCCGCTTCCTCTAGCCATCTGCAACACACACATATACACATACACAGACGCACACACACACACCCATATGTGTACAAATAATAATCCTTAATGACACTTAAACACATATTCACAGGACAATCTTCTGCAGCGCTGAAATATATTACACACCTAAGCTCCTTCAAACAAAACCACAAAAAATACACACTTTAACTCTTAAAAACCCAAAACCGTCTACTGATATAAAATGTTTAATAACTGTTGATCCACCAATTCTATCAATACATGTAAATAATTGAGGTAAAATGCAGTTTCTCAGCTTTTCAGTAACATTAGTTGTATGTTTTTAGATGCATCCATAGTCTCTGTAATGAACGTGGAAAACTGTTATCTTCAGTAAAATTGATTCACCAGTGAAACCCATGTAGTTTCACAGCCTACAGTGGTTGTTTTTATGTAAAATTAATGATATATTTTGCTGGAAAAGTCATGTTTGCTTCAGTTTTCTCTGTTTGTGTCTAATAACCTTTGAATTTACACTGAGCTTTTATGTATATTTATGTTATTAGTAAATTAAATAAAGGAAAATAACTGATTTATACTGAAAAATGCAAAGGATAATATTAGAATAAATGATAATGATAATAATGATAATGAATATAAATGATCACCACAGAAATAGTTCTGGGTCTTTATGGGTTAAAGGGAATGTTAGACACTTTAATTAATTTATTTATATATTTATTTATTTTATTTTTATGGAAACACTTTAAGATAATCATATCAATGAAGTAATAACTGTATATTGAGACATGTATTAAAAAAAGATAATGTTTTGATCCTACAGTGCTTGTTTTTATGTTCAGTTAATGAAATATTTTGCTGGAAAAGTCATGTTTTCTTCAGTTTTCTCCGTTTTGGTCTAATAACCTTTGAATTTACACTGAGCTTTTATGTATATTTACATTAATAGTAAATTAAATGAAGGAAAATAACTGATTTATATTGAAAAATGCAAAGGATAATATTAGAATAAATGATAATAAATCACTTGGTAATGGTTAAATGTAGAGGGAATTCATTTGCATATCACTGCAAAAAATAGTTCTGGGTCTTTATGGGTTAAAGGGGATGTTAGACACTTTAATTTATTTATATATTCATTTTAATTTTATGGAAACACTTTAAGAGAATCATATTAATGAAGTAATAACTGTACATTCATTCGTATTAGAAAAGATTATGTTTTGATCCTACAGTGGTTGTTTTTATGAGAATTAAGGGTATATTTTGCTGGAAAAGTCATGTTTTCTTCATTTTTTTTCTGTTTTAGTGTAATAACCTTTGAATTTACACTGAGCTTTTATGTATATTTACATTATTAGCAAATTAAATGAAGGAAAATAACTGATTTATACTGAAAAATGCAAAGGATAATACTAGAAGAAATTATTATAAATCCCATGGTAATTGTTAAATGTAGAGGGAATTCATTTGCACATAGAATTTATTTTCCCATTTTTATGGAAACACTTTAAAAGAATCATATCAATGAAGTAATAACTGTACGTTGAGACATGTATCGAAAAAGATGATGTTTTGATCTTACAGTTCTTGTTTTTATGCAGAATTAATGATACATTTTGCTGGAAAAGTCATGTTTTCTTCAGTTTTCTCTGTTTGTGTCTAATAACCTTTGAGTTTACACTGAGCTTTTATGTATATTTACATTATTAGTAAATTAAATGAAGGAAAATAACTAATTTATACTGAAAAATGCAAAGGATAGTATTAGAATAAATGATAATAATAATGAAAATAAATGATCGCCGCAGAAATAGTTCTGGGTCTTTATGGGTTAAAAGGGATGCTTTTTATTTATATAATTTATTTACTCATTTTTATGGAAACACTTTAAGACAATCATATCAATGAAGTAATGACTGTATGTTAAAAAAGATAATGTTTTGATCCAACTCTGACCTTTATCAAATCAAATTCACACAAATACAGGACTTGAGTGTAGTTGACGCTTCTATTCTTTGTTATAAAGATACATGATAATTCTATATGTGTTCCAGTTATTAGACTGGTCCAGGATGTGGCTGTAACTAAATATTGCGGTGCTTGAGGTGTTGTTTGAGGGATCACAGATCACTGATGTTCAGCTTTGGCTTGTGCCCTTGCCTTTAACACCCTGAAACACATTAGCATACATTGAATATATTAATTCCTTTCTGAGCCATAAATAGTGAAATATCCAAATCCATTCCTTTGTTTTTGAAATATTTCAATACATTTCTCACGTGTTTGTTGATAAAATCACAATCCTTGCTCCTAAAGGTTTAAATATATGTACATTATATATATATATATATATATATATATATATATATATATATATATATATATATATATATATATATTCTTTGCATGGAGCCTATCCCAACTGCAGGTTCAGAAAATGAACAAATAAATGAACACATATCTGTTTTACTACAGAATTTTCTTTCCTGTACATATGTGATTTTACTTTTGGTTTTCAGGGTAATTTTTTTTTTTTTTTTTTTCATTTATTCTTTTTCTTATTTTCATTGTGGGTTTGGTTCTTATACACTTTGTTCAAAAAAAAAGAAAAAGAAAAATGCTAAGTGTGGCTCTGAATTCAGGTTTTTTTTTTTTGTTTGTTTGTTTTTTTTTTTGACAAGACAGTGACTATTATATTTTTCTGTCAGATTTGTACTGCCTGAATTGTTTAGTTTGTCTTTGTTGTGCCATACTTTTCAATAAAAATATAAAAATAAATAAATAAATAAATAAATAAATAAATAACATATATATATATATATATATATATATATATATATATATATATATATATATATATATATATATATATATATATATATATATATTCATATATTAATGGACAAAATATGTTGTTTTCGTACTTTATAACATGAAAAACAAGTCAAAGTGTCTTTTCTGATGCTGATTTCTTTCTGAATTTGCATTTTTCATACTATACCAGCTTTTTCTCATTCAGGATAAATCAGAAAGAAGAGGAGAAGAAAAAGAAAGAAAAAAGAGAAAAAAAACAGGAAAAAAGGGAAAGACAAAGTGGAAAAAACAAATAAAAAAGGATAAATCAGAAACAGCTTTCTGATCTTTCAAAAAGCTGTGTTAGTGATTGTATTATGTGTTTCCTCATGTCAACAAACCCTGTCAAAGAGTTAAATCAACGCCCCTGTTTTTTTTTTTTTTTTTGTTTTGTTTTGTTTTTATGTTTTTTTTCCAGCTTGAGGCTTCGGCTGACCTCCAGCAGGACACAGTGTGGAGGATGCAGAGGTCTGGGTCTGATCCAAAACAACCAGTAATCCTAAATAATCTGACTGGAGTATGTCCAGCAACTTTCTCTCTGCTCTCCAAACTCACCATGCCTTGCAGCGCTCTGTTCGCTTGCAGTTCTCGTCAGTGTAAAAATGAAAATGGGATTCTCTGTAGGTTTTGTAAAGCATGTTTCCCTGGGTGATTGTCGGTATCTCAGACAGCTAAAAAGTCCATCAAATCCTGTTTTTTTTTTTTTTTTTTTTTTTTTTTTAAATACTGCTTCATCTGCTCTTCATGAGTCAGAGGCCTATGTTCAGCCACAGCAGTATTTATGGTTATTTAAACTAATTATGCCGACGCTACAGATGTGAACATGTGTGATAATATAGACCCATCTGCCTGCCTCTTATAGTTTTGCGATTAAATGCCGACTTATCGCGTCATCAAACCAAAATCTGATTTCCCAGCTTGTTTATATATCGCTACGGCAGCCGTGTTATCTGTTGAAATGGCCTTTTGCCAAGTTGCATATCATTAGCCTCATTGCATAATTTCCTCAGTCATATTTTTGGCCAAGTTGGGATATTGGTTTATCTTTATTCTCCGAACACTGCTGATTCATTTTATGTAAATATCACAAAATATGACTTAGGAAATTATGCTGTGAGGCTAATGATATGCAGCTTACATTTTTAGCATGATATAAAAACATGTATTAGTAGTGTTTTCCATAGTATCCCAGCTTTTTTTTTTTTTTTTTTTCGTTTTGACAGGGCTTGTTTATTCTCCATGAGGTTTCCAAATGGTTATAAATGATCTAGATTCAAGATTCCTTTTATTGTCATTGTATACACAGAGCATACACAACACAATTCTGAGTTTTGTATATTGAATTTGTTACTGAATTTGTATATATTTCCTTTTTTTTACTCAAGAAGTAGTTTTTTTTTTTTGTTTTGTTTTTTTTAAAAGTGCATCAGAATTTTGTTGAGTATGTTCTGCGTATACAATGACAATAAAAAGAATCTTGAATCTACCCCCAACTGTTACAATTATCCAGGAGAGAAAGGTGGCATAAACATGAACATAATTTATTCACCTACTGCAGTAGTAACACCTAAAATAAAAATAAATAAATGAATAAAAAATTTGGTTAAAAGGTATTTTCTAACTGGGTGCTTCTATGAAACTAAGTACGTTTTAGTACCTGGCACTTTTCCAGCTTTTTAGACCTAATAATAAAAGAGAAATTTTGACATATTTCCCCCCAGGATGTATCTAATGATGACCTCAGATACATGCAAAAAAATTATATTCTTGCCCTGAGCCATCCCAAAATTAATGATTTTTTTTATAAAATATTGGGGCCAAAACCAGGACAAAAATTGGGACAGAAAAAGCTACCTAGGTGTCAGTGCATTTGATCTAAAAAACATGGCTTGAAATGCTCTTATATACCGCTATAAATAAAGACACTATGTTAAATTTAACGATCCTAGGGGTTTTTCTAATCCAGACATATGTTTTTTTTTTTTTTTTTTTTTTTTTATGAATCCCAGTCTCATTCCAGGTTTTGTATGTAACCCATCGTGTCCACTTGCGTTACATGCAGAACCTACCCAGTTAAACGCATACAAATCGCAAATGAGTCATTTTTGTGAAACACTGTGCCTTGCATAATTAATTCAATTCCCAAAATGTACCTGCGAGAATAAAGAGATGTTAAAAAAAAAATAGTAGTGGGTAATTTTTGTGTCCTTTTGACCGTGTTACATACAGAATTTTGTATTAAATATAATGTAAAATATTATAAAAATGTATTTTATCTGAAAAATAGTTTCTCTTTTATCTCAGTAAATATTTATTTTTAAAATAGACCCAAAGTGCTTCTAAACTTGCTTCATAACATTAGTCTACATCTGGTTTGAATTTTTAGCCCTCTGTCTTGTTTTTAGGGACCAGTTTCATAGAAGCACCCGACTGTATTTGGTTATTGTTTGGATTAATCTCTTTATATGGAATGTTAAGCAAATGCGTTTATATCCATGGTCACTCCTCAGCTGCCTTCATTGTACCTTATTGCTTCCTTTTAACATTTTATTCCATTCCATTAATTAACATTAAAACCCTGACACACCTCCGTTGATCTGTTTTTAAATCACACCACATTTGACCTATATTGTATACATTTAATATACATATCTGACCTCAGTGTTTCTATGAACACAACAACAGCCATAGACACACACATGCACATCTACATGATGATTACACATGCACTCACACACACACAAACACACACATTTGGTCAGTAGGTTTGGATGATTATGCATGACCTCTCCAAATACCAGCAAAATGCCAAAGACAAAAACACACTGGGGTCTGATACAGTGCACTGGGCACAATTAATGCTTTCTAAATATAGACCCAAATGGTGTGCACATAAATTAGATGCATGCCTATGAATTAAACAACTTTTGTTAGTAGTAACACATTCTCCCTGCCATCACATACACAGATGCTTGGCTATGGCGTCACATTTTGATGCATAGGCTGCAGTTATGTTTCCTAAACTGAGAGTCAGGATCCAAACTGGATCACAGACAGGGCTGGACTGGGCTCCTGTTTCAGCCCAGGAGATTCATGCCCAAACTGGCCCATGTTTTCCACAGAGGAGGAATTTGAACAAATGAAACAGTGCCTAGCTCTTACAGTGCCTTTGTATTGGGTGTAATGCTGCGTTCAAGGCAGGATTTTGAGTCCGTAAGTCAGCGTTTTTCAACCTTGGGGTTGGGAGCCCACGTGGGGTCGCCTGGAATTCAAATGGGGTCACCTGAAATTTCTAGTAATTAAGAAAAATAAAATAAAAACTTTCTAATAAAACATATATAATGAGTTGAGAGAGACAATCACTACACATAAAAGACGTGACAAACTGAATGTGAAACTGAAGCACTGTGGTTCTGTTTATCTTTCAAATGTTCATTGTGGTCGGTTTCAGATGCTGCAGCTCCTTCATAATTCATAGTTTGAGTTATTGTTTGTTTAGTATTAATTGTCAGCCTTGTAAATACGAGCTCGACTGACTGTACATATCCACTTTGCGCAGTAATCTCAACCTGGCTTTTATGCCTCCGTTCATAATAATATACATTATATAGACTAAATGTAGTTTAAAATTAACATTTATTTGCAACATATTGTAGCAAACTATTACATGATCAAAAACAAATTATTTTAGCAAAAAAAAAAAAAGGTCTTCGTTTTGAACGTCTGGGGTTGCTAGAAATTTGTGATGTTGAAATGGGGTCACCAGCCAGAAAAGGTTGGGAACCACTGCCGTAAGTCATGACTTTAAAAACCACGACTCACGACTTTTGCAGTGTTCCAGGCAAGTCACACCAAACTGTTTGAGCGCAAGGAATTATGGTAGTTAGATGTAAACAAACCAGCATGGCAGACTGTATGAGGCTTATTATGCTCATTTATAGTCATTTCTATCCCAGAGGTGTTTGCTCTTTGCTTATTTGAGGGAAACAGAGAAGGAAAAATGGCGCATAAGGCAAGAGAAGCTGTTCTACCTTTTGTGTTACATTAGTTGAATATTTGGATACGGATTTGGTATTATTCCTATAATGCCAAACGCATCATATTTGATACATGAGTTTTGAAGCCCTCTAGGCTACATGATCAGTGTGATATTTTTTTTCCTTGAAAAACCTGATGTATACAATTAGATACATGCAATACACAGATAATCCACCAGGGGGGAGGAATTCATTCACCAGAGGCCTTTCCAGTGACACTACAAAACTGTCATTAATAAGGAAGGAGGCAGAACTTTGCCAGTTTTGAAAAGGAATTACCAATTTGTTAGACATGTTTGTGTTACATTATGTTTTTGTTTGTTCAAAAATAATAATATTTCGGCATTGAGACCTAATGTATCAAATATGAAACAAAATTGAAACTCATACATGGAAACTGATATTTGAAAAAAGATGTATTTGGTTGTTCAGAAGGACCAATAAAGGCTCCAGTTTCAAAGAACTTGAATTTTCTGTCAATGATTTAACGGTTCTGGCTTTACAGGGTTAATTTATTCTTGCACTCAATGGACTGAAAACTCGCTAACGCTAGAGCAGCTGCTGATTACGCAGACATATTTGTGGATAAATAACATTACAGCAATACCTTGTTTTAATAAACAATCTGCATAAACACTGCATCCATGGAGGGCACCATTGTTGTTTGATGGGCTATGTGACATCAGCGCTCTGAACTGGGAGTACATTGATCTAGTATGAGTTCACAGGTGGGAGGTCACAGGTTTGACTGCCATTCCAGTGCATTTTCACCAGGAGAAGGTTGGAAAAACACGAGTTACGGGTTGCCTGGAACACAGTATAAGTACAGGTATATGTTTTTAAGTTAACAGAAAACACCCCACTTTAAGAATATGTTTAATTCAAATTTAGAATTGATTATGATTTATAAGGTAAAAAAAATGATAAAGATGAAAACGTATTTACCTTTGTACAGGAGCAATAAGATGAAATTAAAATAATTTACAATTGCATTTTTCTTCCCATCAGGGAGGTGCTCTATTGTTAGGTTTACACTAATTTAATATATTACACTTCTAAATTATATTTATTATTTTCATCTTGAAACTGGATATTTGTGATTATTGGTATTTATTGGACTCTACACAATAAACTATGCTAAGTTGACATTACAAACGTTGCACAATAGCCTTATACATTGATAATACAAAATTATTTCCATAACTATCTTTACTGGGGTCTGTCCTCTGGAAAACAAGTAATTTCACACATTACGCAGCATCTTCTTCCGATTCTTTTCTTTAACCTGGTGTTTTGGGCTCCACCTGGCCTTGTCCTGCCCTCCATCACCACCGACTGATGCCTCACGCTATTCCGTTGCTATTTTTAATTTTACTACTCCAGAAAAGATGACTCCTGGACCCAACTAACTTAAACATTTAGGAGGGAAGAATAACCCATCTAATCTACTGCAATGTAGGGGCTGCACTGTCAGATGAATGGAGATTGAAGTGACAGATAAGTATCAAAATGATTTTTCCCATCCAACCGGCCCAATCTCCAGATTGACATGAGCCGGCCCATTGGGAATCCTCCCGATTAGCCACTCCGGGCCTGATCACAGTGCTGTTTTTTACTGGGTCATCAACTGGCCAGAGAAATCTATGTGAATTCATTTTCCTAAATTAAAACAGAAGAAAAGGGTTCTCTGGAAGATTTTATGGATGTTGGCCTCAACACTGAGCCATGTGAAATGACAGAAATGGAGACAAAAATGACATAAAAAAAAAAAAAAAGATTTCAGTACAGTTTTTCAACCTTGGGGTCGGGACCCTACGTGGGGTCGTCTGGAATTCAAATGGGGTCACCTGAATTTTCTAGTAATTGATCAAAATGAAATAAAATTTACTAATAAAAAAACATATGTTGAGTTGACAGAGACAATCCGAGTCTACAGTAAGGATGTGCACGTCTGTCAGTAAGGCCAACAAAAGATGGGTTTTAATGCATTCCAATCAATCAGAGTGTGAATGTGACAGCAAATGAATAATGGGTCAATAATGTAAAGCGCTTTGGGTGTCTAGAAAGGTGCTATACAAATCCAATCCATTATTATTATTATTATTATTATTATTATTATTATTATTATTATTATTATTATTCTTAATATTATTATTATTAATCCAGTAAAGATGCATGTAATTAATTACTAATGCAATACAATACATTCACCCCTATAGAAAGATGATATAACCAGGTTGAACCTCATTTCTATTGCAGTCAATAGTGGGAGGCATGTATTTAATTTATTATAAATGAAGGTTAAGGTCAAGTTTATTTATATAACACATTTAAAACAAACTGCCCAAAGTGTTGTACAAATCTGCAGACACAAATGCAACATATACTGAAACTTGTAAAATAAGAATACAAGATATACTAAAACTGATTTTTTTTTTTTTTTTTAAATGGATACACAGTAATAGGATAAAAAAATAGTGTCTAGAACACAACCAGAAGATACAACAAATAAAATTCATACACTTCTATTAAAAGCCAGTGCAAATAGGTGTGTCTTTAAAAGAGATTTAAAATGCCCAATAGACTAGGGATGGGTGTATAAATCAAATCAGTGTTTTTCAACGTTGGGGTTGGGACCCCACATAGAATTCACATGGGGTCACCTGAAATTTCTAGTAATCGATTAAAAAAAAAAAAATTACTAAAAAAAATATATACGGTGAGTTGACAGAGACAATCCCAATCCATAAAAGACATGACAAACTGTGAAGCTGAAACTGAAGCACTGTGGTACTGTTTATCTGTCAAATGTTCATTGTGGTCAGTTTCAGATGCTGCAGCTCTTTCATAATTCATAGTTTGAGTTCTTGTTTGTTCAGTATTAATTGTCAGCCTTGTAAATACAAGCTGGACTGACTGTACATATCCTGACCAAGGAAAATCAAATTCTCACTTTGTGCAGTAATCTACACCTGGCTTTTCTGCCTCCGTCCATAATAATATACATTATATAGACTAAATGTCATCTAAAATTAACATTTATTTACAACATAGTATAGCAAAGTATTACATGATCAAAAACAACTTAATTTTAGTAAAAAAATGTCTTTGTTTTCAATGTCTGGGGTCACCAGAAATTTGTGATGTTAAAATGGGGTCACGAGCCAAAAAAGATCGGGAACCACTGCATTAAGGCAAATAAAACAAAAAATAGTTTTAGGGATAATGTTTTGGATTGGATGAGTCAGTAATGATGTAGATCTATGTCAAATCATGAAGTATTTTTGTGAATTTGGATCACTTTGGAATTTTCACTTTTAACTTAAATAAACATCTTTTTGTCTTCATGCACTGAAAAGGTTTCCAGACAATGTCCAAATTAAAGGTTAACGGTAAGGTTAGCTCACATTACTATTCCTGTAGGTGATGCGGTCTCTGCATTTTACACCTCTTAATACAGAATACCATCTAGCGTTAGCATTAGCGATTAGCATTAAGGTTCTCATCTTCTTCAGTACTGTGATCAGAGGTACCGACAGGAGATTTAAGCAGTTTCTAATGGTGGTGGAAACTGGATTTATCAACATTGGAAGCGCAACTGCTCAAAGTAATCAATGTTCTTTTACAAAGACAGTTAGAAGAGGAAAATTGCGTCCAATGTAGGACCCAACCCCAAGGTTAAGAGCCTCATACTCTACCCACTGAGCTAACAGGGAACCTACCAGTAAAATGAAGCCAGATTTTCCAAATAACAGTTGCATTTATTATTAGTATGTCAGTTCATGAGTGCTGAAACCCAAATGTCACCTTTACCTCCATCCACTGACAACTCATTCTTTAACCCTTTCATGCATGAATTATGAGAACATTAATCAAGATTTTTTTCTTTATTCCTCTTTAGGCATTTAAAAAACAATGAGATAAATTTTTTTTTATGAAGCTATTTTTCATGGAGTTGCAAAAATGTGCGTTTAATTTTTAAAGCAACGAAACGTGTATTTACTGATACACTATGTGAAAACTATGAAATAAAACATTTAATGCTGCTAATTTGATGTTTTCTCACATTTTAACATACACTACAAACAAAAAGTCATGGATATTTAACTTTTTTTTCAGTTGGAATTTTTGCGCAATGTTTTTTTAAACTTTTTTGTGTGTGAATTGAATTGAAACACATTTTTTAAATGACCGGACATAGTTTTATTTACAAATAGCAAAAATGACAAATGAAAAAAAAAAAAAAAAAAGAAGAAATATCCTTAACTTTTTGTTTGTAGTGAACTCCAGTACTAGGCACTTCATGGAGATAATATGTCAAAAAAAAAAAAAAAACTTTTGTTCTTAATTACAGTCTAATAACGATAACAAGGAACTGATTTACACTCAAACATGTTAGATTTGGTTTATCAAGAACAGCCAAGTTACAGTAATGTTATCAATTGCAGTGTATTGTGTTAGCTGATATGGAACTAAAACAATAAAATCCATGAATATACAAGAGTACAGGTGTAGAATAACTGTCCACTGGAGTGACCACTATGCACGAAAGGGTTAAAACAACCCTGGTGGACTGTATAATTTTATGTTGTAGCGATCGGACTCATTTTCTTGCTGAATATGTGAGAAACTGCTTTCGCTTGGTCGGCATTCCCACGATGCACTTTGTATCAAAATTTCCAAAAAGGCCCGAGTGACGTTTTAGTTTATTATGTAAACAAGTGGACTGTGTTTACGATGGAGTCGTTCACCGTGAAGGGAAGTGATTCAGGTGCATACGCATGGAAAGACTAATGGATTACTGATAATTAGGCTATCACTGGGGTTTAACAAATTTGAAAAAAAAAAAAAAAAAAATAATAGTGATGAAAGTCATACGCTGCTTTAATGGTTTGCTCTGTTCTTAACTAAAATAACATTTTACAAGTGTTCATAATTAGTCTTAACAACAAACACATCTCATTTTCCTAGTCCATAAATTGCAACATAGCAGAAGTTATCCTTTTGAGGCACATAAGAATGCATTAGAGTAGAATTAAAGTCATGAGCTGTTTTAATGAATCCCAGAAATCAGTGGATTCTAACAAAATAACAGCACATTGTGGATCCTAACGGAGGTAAAAGGAAATCACCTCCTACGTGAAGCTATTGACAAATAATGAGTACATTTCCTGCTCGTAATAGGCAGCGCAGTGTGTAGTCTGGTGTACTGAATAAAAACATACTTACCTGCACACACACACACACACACACACACACACACCAACAGCCTCTCTGAATAGAATCACATTCAGTTTGTTCAGATCCATTTTCTTCTGTTTTACCTCAGGGGCTCCTCAATTGTATGACTCAACACTCAGACCTAATGTGCGTGTGTGTGTGTGTGTGTGTGTGTGTGTTTGTGGTATTTGGCTTACTGACTCACCCCTCTTGTGTCCACAGAGTGATTCTGCTGACGCCAGTGTTATGTTTTTAATCACTGTGTCTTGTGCGTCTGTGTGTGTACTGTAGGCCAGCGTCTCCGTACAGTGTATCCCTGTTTGTACGTCTTTAGCTGTGTATGTTAGCTTGTGTATCTGTACGTTGTGTGTCTATGTTCATGTGTTAGCTAATGGGTTTTGTCAGTGTGACTGAACTGAACTGAGGTCAACACTGTTGATTAAAGAAGCGAGCTCCACTGCTCAGCCTACACATTCACCACCACACATTCTACCTCTCCATGGTTAAGCCTCCACTTTGCTGGTGCTCAGATTAAAAATTTACTGCTTGCAGTGACAGACAGTAAATCCACTGCTTCACATTATTAAAAGTTTGAATGTCTGCAGGCAAAATGAGCATCTGAACTGGTATTAGTGGATGGAGATGGATGGGAGAAGAGTAAATTCTCAGACTGAGGGAGGGATTCACTGGCATCTCTGCTCTACAACTCACTTAAAACCGAACAGTTGTTTTTTCTGCTCTATTTTAAATTGGATTATGAGGCGGGTGCAATTACACTCATCATTTTTTTTTTCAGGATAGCTCCTCCTGATCGTCTCCAGAACACTTTACTACGAAAATGACTAGACGTGTGGGTTTTCTTTGTTTAATTTCTTGTCATTTTGCATATTCTATCACAGGCAGCACAGAGGCGACGGAAAACAAGGACACAGAGGAGACGATGACATGCAGTCGAACTATGGGTAGATCCCCTTTCTTGACTATTTCTTGCATGAAATTATTCTGGCATATCCTGACAGTGTCACAGTCCTACTCTAAGGAAGAATTATTTTACCAACGGCCATAAAAAAACATTCAATCCTGCTGAAGATTGTAGGGGTTCCAGTCTAAGAATTATAAATATAATGTTGAAAATATCCGCAAATTCATGGTTGTCAGCAGAAGTGTGTTCAGTGTCTCAGCAGTGAAGTACACATCTGTAGACAGTATTACATAACACAGAATACATGTGGTTTGTCAAAGCTGATGCATAAAGGTTCTCCTCAAAACTACATATGCAGGTGAACAGAAAGTTGTGTGAAGTTTAGTGATGTGTGGATCGATGCAGAATTATCGATCTCTCCGATATCAGATCTTTACACTCTAGAAGCGATTCACAAATCAAAATATGGATACTTTTGATCAGTGGTGATTTCTCATAGACTGCAAGGGAAGCCCGGCTTCCCCTAAAATTACGAAAATTAAATGGTTAAATATGTCCGGTTGTGTTGACATTTCATTGACTACAAATGTGTTAGATCACGTTCATCTCACAGATGAGTTCATTCAGAATCAGCTTTATCACAAACCAACAGACGCGATGTTGTTCACTTTTCATACATTCCTGTTCCGCTGTTTTCTCATACATCTCTGCTCAGTGCATTTGTCCGTAGACTGCGGGCGTCTCTGGGCTTCAATGGGACTGAGTGGAACAGTTTTTTACATTGCCTCAAAACTGGACGATAATTGGATAAATGCCACGATGTTGTCCCGCGCCCGGACGCCGGGCGTCTCTGGGGGTGAATGGAGCTGTGGGCGGAGCTCGGCCGGGCTGGACGCCAGAATCCCACGTGCTGATTGGAGGATCAGTCAAAAGGCTGAATCCCGTTTGATTGACAGCTAGTTTCAGATCTCCTCCTTCACTGACACAGTTCAGTTTAATACCGCCGTGCATTCTGCTGTGAAATCAAGAGAGAAACCACTACAAAATTACTCGTTCATTTCTTGCACTGTAAATAAAACACACTCATTGGACTTCCTTGTTTCAATTTAACATAATTTCAGCGTTTTCTTTGTTTCGGTTACATAATTTAATCATTTCTTGTTCGAGTTTAATATCGTTTTGTAGATAGTTAAATCAATCAAACTGTCGGCTAGGTCGGAGTGAAAGGAGCATCTGTAGTTTAAAAAGGCTGAAGTCTGACACCCACAACACAATGGGCCAAGGCCATCTAAGCAGAGAGGACGCTGGTCCAGTCCCTGGAAAAGATGCCAACTTAGTACGATAAGGTCACTGACCATTTTCTTAAAAAGGAACGGAGGGCTGAATTTATGTTTAAATAACCTGACAATTTTTTATTTATTTATTTATTTATTTATTTATTATTTTTGATGTAAGCCGACAACGAGCTTCCCCTGTCTGAAAGACGAGCAGCCACCACTGCTTTTGATATACTCAGTGCCAATGAAAACGCAACACTTGAAGATTCTTATATTTTTTTAAATCGATGAGGATTTTTATTCCATAAGCTCTTTGGAATTAATCAGAGGCCATTTCTATACAGTAAAAATAAAAAATTACATCCAAATGTGTTGACAAAAAATAAGGATAAAGAAAGAAACTCAAGGACCCCCAAAACCAAAAGTCACAAAGCGGTCCCGGAGGTGCTGCAGCTCAATGTAGCGATCCTGCTGTGGCGTGGTCACATGTGCTCGTCCAGGGCGAGGTCTGTCTGCAGTTGAGCCAGTTTCTTCATGCCTCTGTTGCATCCTGACTATGGTGGACACATTGCATCCAAAACGGCGCGCCACCTGCCGAGTAGAGATTCCGGCCTCCAGGAGCCCCATAGCATGGCATCTTAGGTCACGTGTCAGTCTAGGCATCGCTGAGTTATTGCAAAGGATTTTGGTGCTTTTCAGCTTGCCTTTATATACAGAACACTGACCACTCCTTAACTGACCACAGTTCCTTAAGTTGAGCAGTTCATTGCTGAGCGATGAGAAAAACAAGTCTTATGAATGCAGACAAGTTCATTCAAGCGTGACAATACCTCAACCCATCTCAGGTTGTTAAGAAATTGTCTGGGATTATCTTACACAGGTGAAACTGAAACATATTGATGCAGCTCAGGAACAATAAAACACATTCAAGTGCTGCGTTTTCATTGGCACTGAGTATACTTCGGTCATTTGAGGTAATGTATATTAGGAACACAGTGGAAAGTAGCCAAACTATTTTGTCCAAATGATATGCGATTGTTGGGAACTACTTCTTCTTCCGCCTGGGTAAGTGTGTACAGCGTCATGCTTCTCAGTCAGTCAACTCTGACACACTCAGTCTGTAGAAAAAATGACAAAAGGAGTCATGTGTGGAGCTATTTTAGCTCCAAGATAATTTTCACTTGTTCCATTGGCTTTTTTTTTTTTTTTTTGCTTAATTCAAGCAAAAAAAATAAAAAATCTTGAATTAAGCAAAAGAAATCTGCCAAGTGAAAATTATCTTGGTAAGATTTCTTGAAATAAGATTTTCAAGATCTATTGTCTAAAAATAAGTTCTTACTGAAAAGTTACTCTTTAGTTGATTATGTCTTATTTCAAGTGTGATGAGATAGTTGATAGTTTGACGCGAAATGAGAAAAATACACTTGGTAAAATTTAGATTTTTGCAGTGTAGAGACAGTTACAAAGTAGCATCTTACACCCAATGTGGAATCAAACCCACAACCTTGAGATTAAGAACATCATGCGCCCTCGGATGGTAGGTAGACCATTTAAAATCATATGCCGCATTTCCATTGTGTGGAACCGGCTCGACTCAACTCGATTCTGGTACCAGATACTATTCCTGGAGATCGTTTCCATTACAGGATACCACCAACTTTAGAGTACCTGGATGTCAAAGCGATGCTGTGTATAACTTCCTTTTTTTTTTTTTTTTTAAACTTGTCTTGTCCAGCATCATAAAAGCAGAATGGTAGTCTGGCTGCCTTTTGGTGCTGAACAAATTTGTTTTGCCAAGGGAAACTTCATGAAGTACATGAATACTTGATATTCTACTGTCTTTATTATGAGTTTTGTTGAACCACATTTTGATGCCGGACCTGACATGGTGGGGGGTGGGGGCTGAAGTGGGGAGAACAAGGAAGACGAAGGTGGTAAAGACCCTCACAAGAAAATATCAACAATACAAACAATAACAACCATGATGATAATTATAATGGTAACAATAACTAGAACAGGAACTGAGTAAACTGGGCAGAAGAGAAAGAAAAAACAAACAAACAAACAAACAAACAAAATTACAATAAGATAAAATAAAATAAAAAAGAGCTATTAAATGAGGAATATAAGAAAAGAAAGCAGAATATCATAAACAACCAGCTGTGTGTAACTTCCATAACGTCTGGTCAGAAGTTGCTGAAAAACTCTGGTTGCCTGTTGTCCTGTCAAGCTCATGGTGAATCTTTTCATCTGCCACCAAGGACAGAAATGTCTGAACCTCCTTGACTGACCATTGTGTCATTTTGCGGGCTGTCATCATGGATTAGCCTATTGGTATATTTACTGTAAACTTCAGAATCAGTTTTTTTTTTATTTTTTTTTATGGTGTGTCACAAATTGATGACACAATGACGCAGAGACAACTCTCTGACCAATCAGTGGTCTGCAGTGTTTACACGTGACATTTCAGTATCTCTTCACCAGTGGCGGCTGCTTGTCTTTCAGACAGGGGAAGCTCATTGGTGGCTTACATCAAAAAAAAAAAAAAAAAAACATTGTCAAGTTATTTAAACATACATTCGCCCCTCCGTTCCTTTTTAAGACAATGGTCAGTGACCTTATCGGACCAATTAGGTGTCTTTTCCAGGGACTGAACCATTGTCCTGTCAATGTCCAGCAGAGCTAGGCTGTTTAGATTGCCTTGGCCCATTGTGTTGTGGGTGTAAGACTTTTTAAACAAGAGATGCTCCTTTCACTCCGACCTAGCCGACAGTATGATTGATTTAACTATTTACAAAACGATATTAAACTCAAACAAGAAATGATTAAATTATGGAACTGAAACAAGAAAACGCTGAAATTATGTTAAATTGAAACAAGGAAGTACAATGAGTGTGTTTTATTTCCAGTGCAAGAAATGAACGAGTAATTTCGTAGTGGTTTCTCTCTCTCTTTCACAGCAGAATGCGCAACGGTATTAAACTGAACTGTGTCAGTGAAGGAGGAGACGCCCGGCGTCCGGGGGCGGGACAACATCGTGGCATTTATCCAATTACCGTCCAGTTTTGAGGCAATGAAAAAAACTGTTCCACTCAGTCCCACTGAAGCCCAGAGACGCCCGCAGTCTACGGACAAATGCACTGAGCAGAGATTGAATGAGAAAACAGCGCAACGGGAATGGATGAGAAATGAACAACATCGAGTCTGTTGATTTGTGATAAAGCTGATTCTGAACAAACTAGTCTTCAAGATGAATGTGTTCTAACACATTTGTAGTCAATAAAATGTCAACACAACCGTACATATTTAACCATTTAATTTTCGTAATCTTAGGGGAAGCCAAGCTTCCCTTGCAGTCTATGAGAAATCGCCACTGCTCTTCACCCATTTTGGAACCTCGGCCGGGCAAGTTGTTAATGTGTTCTTTTATCGGAAGCTCCAGGGATGAGTCTGGATTCAGATCGGTCTCAAAGTTGACAAAATTTATTCAGATCACAAATAAAATGGACACTCAACGCTGAGGACTCAAAAAACAATGAGCCCCGAACATTAGATGAATTGTACATTTATTTTCCCTGTGGGCGGGTTCACTCGTACAAATGGGTTGGTCTTTAATTTAGCATTATCTAAAAAGATCAAACAGATGTGGGGGCTCAACTCTGAGTAAACTTACGCCAACAATAAGTTTACTTCTTATCACCTATATTTGACAACACTGTGTGTGTGAATATGTGTGTGTTTAGATGTGTATCTAGAGCACAGGTGTCAAACATGCGGCCTGGGGGCCAAATCCGGCCCGCCAAAGGGTCCAATCCGGCTCGCGGGATGAATCTGTGAAATGCAAAAATTACACAGAAGATATTAACAATCTGTGGTATCAAAATCATTTTAATTCAGGTTGCACATACAGTCCAATTAGATTTCGAGTGGGTCAGAACCAGTAAAATATTATTAGAATAACCTATAAATAATAACAACCCTAAATTTTCTCTTTATTTTTTTTTGGTGTAAAAAAGTAAAATTACATGAAAATGTTTACATTACCAAACTATACTTTTACAAAAAATGGGAATAACCTGAACAAATATAAACAAACAGAAATGTCTTCAGAAAAGTACATGTAATTTTACCAATATTCTGCCTGTTACTAAATGTTTTGTTCGATTGTAACGCACATGTGTAAATGATAAACCGATAAACCGAGGCAGAATTGCACTTGTTTTTCTTAAGACAATTCAAGTTGTTCATGTTATTCAGATTTTTAAGGAAACTTTGTAGATATAAACCTGATCATAATAGAATTTTACTTTTTTCACAGTTATCATTTTACCAGTCCGGCCCACTTGAGATCCAATCGGGCTGAATGTGGCCCCTGAACTAAAATGAGTTTGACACCCCTGATCTAGAGGAAGAACGGAACATACTTAACTCTAGTGCAAACAGATGTTTCCTATCTTAACAAACTTAACCTACTGACAAACTATTTAAACTAAAACAGAATACTACATAAATCCTGGTCACAAAGAACTCACTATTAACATCACTGAAATAAAACAGATTAAACAAAAGAATTCTATGTTAAAACAATAACTCCTTAATAATAAAACAATTCATCCTAAACCTTCAGTATCTAAATATTAAAATTATATTTCAAAGTACTAGAAAAGTAGTACTGGGTAACAGATTCCAGGTTCTTTTACGTAATGGAAACACAAAAAGGCCAAGTCGAGTTGAGCCAGTACCATGTAGTCGAAACCCGGCAATAGTCATAGATTAAAAAAAAAAAAAAAAAAAAATCAAAGCTGACAGAAATTAAGTAACAACCATTTCTGAGGCATTTTGGAACCAAAGATAAAAATGTAAACAAAACTACTAAATTTAACAGTATCAGTATATAAAACACTATATTATGGTATGTGTCATTATTGCTGTGTAGCCCAGACCTCCTTCTTAGGGTGATTTCTAACACAGTGTGTGTCGGTCGTCATAAAGCAGCCTCCAGTTGAGCGGTTCAGCACATCTATCAACCTCCCAGAGAGAATAACATCTTTTCAGAAAAGCATAGATCACTGTAAATTGTTTAACTATTAACTACTAATTGCATCAATATTTCACAGCGAATGTCTCCTTACACACATCCATTTATCGGTGCTTTTAGCGCGTTGTATCCTGTCTGATCGTTCTATTCCCATCAGCGTCGGCGGAGTGGCCACCTGACTGCTCATACGACACAACTCGCATTAGTCACTCAACCCCATTTCTGATGGTGACACACGCTTACGTATACAGTATAGAACTGGGAATGTATGCCTAGGAGCTTTTCCACCGTCTTGCTCACGCATCCCTGTTTCATGTGTACATCTATGTTCCATGTCACTGTTTTACAGTAAGTGGTCTTGGCACGACTGTGTTCGTTCATTCGCTTTGAGTTTTAATCTCGAGTATTACACATAGAATACTGCTTATTGTATTATATGTGTTGTGCATGTGGACAGTAAATATAATTCATGAAGCATAGGTGTCATGAAATGTTGAAGATATTTACATTCCCACACTGTCAAATGCAGACATAATGGAATCAGGTTGACATGACATGTGTGACAAAGTGTTTAACCCTCGAAGCCCTAAACAGGCGACTGAAAACATCTGCTGATCTAGAATGTTTAACGACTTCTGAGCTATTAATCCTATCAATACATTGAAATAACTGAAGTAAAATGCAGTTTCTCAGTTTTTGCATCAGATATGGCCCATATTGGACATTCAGAGGCTTCATCCGCCACTGATTCACAGATAAAATAGCTTGATAAATGACAGTGGTTGTCACAAAGTTGACACTTTTTTCAAGTTTATTTGGGCATCAGGACAAAAATAGTTCTAGGTCTTTAAGTTTAAAAAAAAAAAAAAATAGTATTTGCTCCTGTGGCCAAGACGAAATAAATACAAAGACCAAAATATAAGAAATACATCATATAATACAGAATTTTAGCACATAATTTGTAAAAGTATGTGCAATATGTCATACAATAATCTAATTTTCTGCAATGACAATGCAATATTTATTCAATATTTATCAAAATATAAATGCACTATTTTTATATACGCTTGGTTCATAAATTTACATACTGCTACATAGATCATCACCCATCCATCCATCCATCCATTATCTGCCGCTTCATCCGGGGCCGGGTCGCGGGGGTAACAGTCTAAGCAGGGATGCCCAGACTTCCCTCTCCTCAGACACCTCCTCCAGCTCTTCCGGGGGAATCTTGAGGTGTTCCTAGGCCAGCCGAGAGACATAGTCTCTCCAGCATGTCCTAGGTCTTCCCTGAGGTCTCCTCCCAGCGGAACATGCCCGGAATACCTCCCCAGGGAGGTGTCCAGGAGGCATCCGAAACAGATGCCCGAGCCACCTCAGCTGACCCCTCTCAATGTGGAGGAGCAGCGGTTCTACTCCGAGCTCCTCCCTGGTGGCTGAGCTCCTCAACTTGTCCCTAAAAGTGCGCCCAGCCACCCTGCGGAGGAAACTCATTTCGGCTGCTTGTATCTGGGATCTTGTCCTTTCGGTCATGACCCAAAGCTCATGACCATAGGTGAGGGTAGGAACGTAGACTCACCGGTAAATCGAGAGCTTCGCCTCTCAGCTCAGCTCCTTCTTCACCACGACAGACCGGTACAACGACTGCATCACTGCAGACGCTGCACCGATCTGTCTGTCAATCTCACGCTCCATCCTTCCCTCACTCGTGAACAAGACCCCAAGATACTTGAACTCCTCCACTTGGGGCAAAGACCACCTTTTTACGGTCAAGAACCATGGCCTGGGATTTGGAGGTGCTGATCCTCATCCCGGCTGCAAACCGCCCCAGGGCACGCTGGAGGTCCAGGCTCAATGAGGCCAACAGGACAACATCATCTGCAAAAAGCAGAGATGAAATCCTGTGGTCCCCAAACCGGACCCCCTCCGGCCCCTGGCTGCGCCTAGAAATTCTGTCCATAAAAATTATGAACAGTACCGGTGACAAAGGGCAGCCCTGCCGGAGTCCAACATGCACCTGGAACAGGTCTGACTTACTGCCTACAACTACTACTACTTACTGCATAGATCATTAATCAGTCAATAATATTTTATTTATATAGCGCTAAATCATAACAAAAGTTATCTCATGACACTTTATATATCGAGCCAGTGGAAACCAGACTCCCAAACACACACACACACACACACACATACACACATACACACACACACACACATATATATATATATATATATATATATATATATATATATATATATATATATATATATATATACTGTTTTTAGATGCTGTTAATACTGTTCATGACATACATGCTGTTTTTCATAGGTAATACATACTGTTAATATTGTTCATATTGTTCATAGATACTGTCACATACTGTTAATACTGTAAATTTTCATCGATTCATATTTTGTCCATTTTTATTTTTTATTCTACTTATTCCTCTAATGTTACTTTACAAAATTTTGTATTCACTCTATTCTGATTTCTGTAGTACTGGTGTTTTTTTATTAGTGTTGTACTGATTGGAGTAGCACCACTAATTTAATTGCACACACAATGACAATAAAGGCTATTCTATTCTATTCTATTCTATTCTATTCTATTCTATTCTATTCTATTCATCTCATGAAACAATATAAATACACATGGATGTTTGTGAAAAAGAAGTAGGCCTGAGAAAAAAAATTGCATGTAAAAATGTTCACGAGCCATTTTTAAACATAGCTCTTCATGCGTTTGAATAAACGGTTCGAATGAATGATGCTCAATGAGGCTTCTACAAATTTTAGTGACTTTTGTAAAATGCATCAGGGTTATGGTCAAACCCAGAAGCCTGCCGTCCACATCTCACTGCCTCTGCATATGTCCCAGGATGCACCGGGCCTTGTGGGCAAGTCTGGATATCACACAGCTCACAGAGCCGACATCAACACAGCTGTACAGTCAGAGCACGAGTGTGTGATATGTGCTTTTTTTTTTTTTTTTTTTGTTCTTTGCTTTTATTTCATTTTTGTTTGTGCAAATTATTTCTGGCTTTTGGAAAAAAAAAGTCAAGGCAGAAAAAGAGCAGCAAGATGAAAATGTTACCCTATTAGGTTTTGGAAACATGACAAAACAATGTAACCACAATTCTGCACTAGATCTGAACTTTAACCCATAAAGGCCCAAACAACCACTGGCGACCAAAATCATCTACCAATAGATAATGTTTAATAACTTCTGATACATTAATCCTATCAATCCATGTGAATAATTGGTGTAAAATACAGTTTGTCATCTTTTCATGGTCATCAGATATGACCAGTTTAGACGTTCAGAGGCTCTGTAGTTACCGTGGAAACACCATCATCTTCTACAACATTGATTCACCAGTAAAACCCATAGAGTTTGATCAATGACAGTGGATGGAGACACTTGGTTTGTGTTAAGTTAATGATATATTTTGCTGGAAAAGGTCACATTTTCTTCATTTTTCTCTGTTTCTGTTGGAGGAGACTGAATGAGGTATGCATGGATCCATGAGCCAGAGCCTCAGCTGGGGTCGGAGCTGGAGCCGGGGCTGTAGTCGGCGTCGGAGCCCAAGCCGGGGCTTTACAGGG
This sequence comes from Sphaeramia orbicularis, assembly GCF_902148855.1. NCBI lineage: Eukaryota > Metazoa > Chordata > Actinopteri > Kurtiformes > Apogonidae > Sphaeramia > Sphaeramia orbicularis. The sequence goes on along the minus strand of NC_043964.1, from coordinate 38,221,828 downwards.
CTGGGGCTGTACAGGGCTGGGGCCAGGGCCGGAGCCTCAGGCGGGGTCAGGGCCAGAGCAGGGGTCATAGTTGGTGTCAGAGCCGGGGCTGTACGAGGCCGGAGCCAGGGCTGGGGCCGGAGCCTAGTTGGTGTCGGAGCCTGAGGCAGGGCCATACGGGGCTGGAGTCGTAGACTCAGCTGGGGTTGGAGCCGTAGCCTCAGCCGGAGTCGGAGCCAGAGCTGGGGCCGGAGCCAGGGCCGGGGCCGGGCCGTAGCCAGGGTCGGAATCTGAGCCGGGGCCGTATGGGGCCGGAGCCGGAGTCTTAGCCAGCAAATTGTTGCTGTGCAGCGCTTGTGAACCCTCGGGAACAAGCATTGCGCGTGCCAGTACTCTGGAGGCGTGGCTTCGGGGGGATGTCTGAAGAAAGGGATCTAGACTTTTAAATTGAGTATTTTCAAAATGTAGCTTGCTCAAACTGTTTTTCCAAGATCTTGCACCCCATCTTTAATAGAAGAGAGGTAAATAATAAATAAAATATAAACAAAAAACCCCCAAAAAACCCAAAAATGAGCCTCCACAATATCTGCATTTGAATAAATACCTAAAAATATCGATACAGCACTTTTTAATATCGAAATGAAATATCGCGATATATTGCAGAATCAATATTTTTTTACCCCTATGTACGTTGCGTATTTTCTACATCACTAATTTTATATACTCATTACTTTCAGATAAATGCACACAAAACTTCTCTTATTCTGCTATTTTTATAACCTTTCACTGATGGTTGAGCTAAAACTTTAGCTCCCTTAAGACACACACTCACAGAAAAACAATGGGCGGTCAAGCATGGAATAGAGGACATAAATCAGTGTGATTTGTTGGAGGTGGGATAAATACAAGAGCCTATTTTTTTTGTTGCTCCGTGCTGCAAAAACTGGTAAAATTGTAATAGCAGTGTGATTGTCCAATGATAGAAGCTGTTGGAAGTTTTTTGCATTAACGCTGAATTCAACCAGTGGTTCAAAAGGTGCTGCTGTAGATTGATGGCATCAATAGGCTTCATTAAGAAAAAGTCATTTAACTTTGAAAGGGTAAAAAACCGTTCCCCTTTATATTGAGTTGTATTCTATTGATGTGTCTCCTTAGGGTCAAGTGTTACTTAAAATATACAACATCAATTATTTACAACAAAACTGCTTAATTAGAACTAAAATTAAAAATGACCCGACAGGCAAAAACAACAGATTACAAAGCAAATATTTTCCTTTTGCGTGTGTGTATTTAAAAGTGAAAGAGACTATTATAACCAGTGTATGGCCTTCAGTGTTTATTGATCTGCTGTACAAATTAGTGCACGGAATCAATATGTTTGACTGGTAAAGAGTGAAAAGAAGCATTGGAACATTAGTTTGATAATTACATGAGGAAAGTTCAACAGAAGGTTAAACTTTAGTGACGGTAAAGGTGTCGTTTTCTCGGCTGGTTCATGGACGGACAGGTTCTTCTCCCAGGTGTGACTGAAGCTACTGTATGTAACCTAGCACTCGGAGCAACCGCCCCTCAGGCTGCTGCTATAAATAATAAAGATTGTGCTCATTTCCATTTCCTCACACGCTTCCTGCTTCTGTGTGTTGTATTCGGACTGTCCACTGTTGTCCAGCTGACTTATGTGTGATGAAGCAGCTGCTGCTTCTTCAACATCACAGCATTTTTTCAACCGTACTGGCTTGTTATGAGACAGTGAGGAGCACCTGATGCAGAAATACATCAGGTGCGAGTAGCTTTAAAGCGCATATGTTTCCACGTGCATCAAACGTATGGCCCGGACTGTGGATGAATAGAAGACGCAGACACTCGCACATGGTAATTTACAGTAGACACTGTCCTTGATGCGAGACCTGAGGAGCTATTTTGAGTGTCCCACTTAGGCAGTGAGGCAGCTAAAATCCATACATCCTTCTGTGACACTGAGACACGTTCACACAAGCTACATGTCATGTGCTCATATGTATCACACTCTCATTAGGGATAAAGAGCCTGTTTTAGACATGTCCATTTCTGTTTGGTTCTGCCAATAAATCATTTTCACTTATCAAATTATATTATTTTTGACTTTCAAAGAATCTGCAAGACCTTGTTTGACCTGTACAATGCAGTATTCTGCTACAAAGTTCTATCGTACCAAACAGATTTGCTTGTAAAAGATAAAATTGAACTTTAAGTACAAAAATTACACTGTAAGACCGGATAAGTTGAGTTAGTTTAAAAATTTGGGGAAACCAGTTGCCTAACAAAAGTAAGTAATGAGCAATGAAAACTTCAGTTTATTAAACTTAAATGCTTGATTTGAATGGAATTGTTATTTTAAGTACAACATACTAAATGCCAAGTTAATTTAACTTAAAATTTGTTGCAATGTCAGTTGCAATGTATAATCATTAGACTTAATATCATCAGTATGGAGCCAATCTGAGCCATAAGTTATGTCTATGAAAAAATAAAATTTGAAACTGAAAATTTAAGTTTTGATCTTAAATTTTGAAAAATTAGTGTATGAAAAGTTTTTTCAGGTTAAATCTAATTTTGATTCACCTCGGTAATTCTTTTGAATAAATTATTTATTTTCATTTTTCACTTTCATATATATTTTAATATTTGAGGTCTTATTTTTTCGGTTGCATGTTTTATCTTTTCAGATTCAGATCTTATTTTTTTACAATTTCAAATCTTTTTTTTTTTTCACTTTTAGATCTTTTTTTCCCTTTAAAATGTTTTTTTTTTTTCACTTTCAGATCTCTTTTTTTTTCATTTTCAGATCTCTTTTTTTCACTTGTACAACTTTTTTGCCCTGATGTGGCATGGAGGGCATGGCCTCAACTGAGAGGGGAATTATGAGCGACAGCATGACAAAAAGCTTAGGGACCTTCCCCACTCATGTTGCCTTCAGGGTACGTAGGAACTAAAACAATTCAGGCTCAAAACTTTATATACACTATATTCACGTCACTGGTGGTGAATCAAAATTATATTTTACCTGAAAAAACTTCTCATACACTTATTTTTAATTTGAATACATTGTTAAATTTTTCTAAATTCAAGATCAAAATTAAATTTTCAGTTTCAAATTTTATTTTTTCATATACAAAACTTATGGCCCCAGATTGGCTCCACACATCAGTTCATTGTACTCAATTCCAAGTTGATTTAAATTTAAATCTTTTGCAATGTAAATTACTTTGTATAACTATTCAACTTAATATATTGTAACATGGATGGAAGTTAGGCTGGAAATTAGTAGTGATGTGACGTTCATGAATGAATCAAATCTTTTGAGCGGCTCTTTGAAATGAACAATGGGAAGTGAGTCTTTGTAAAGAGCCGTTCATTTTTTTTTTTTTTTTTTTTTTAAGTAGGGAGTGTCCGATTGCCTGTCAATTTAGTGTCACTGGGGAGGCATTGGGCAGGAGGAGAATGTTGGAGCAGAAAAATAAGCGTGTCCTGCGCATGTCTCATGGCAAGAAGTTAGCAAAAAAACAACAGTTTGAAGCGTGACGGGAGCATAGAAAAGTTTGAGAGTGAGTGAGTCACCACCTGTGAGGAATGAGCCAAAGAAAAAAGAGTAGTATTTGGATGCACTTTTCAGAAAGAAAAGATGGGCATGCAACTTGTGAATTGCACTATAGTTCAGATATTTAAGTAACTGCAGCGATTAATCACTGTTGTGTTTTGTGCAATTTTTTCCATATGTTTACACACATTTATTGCTCTTGTTTTGAGCAGAATAAAATATTATTTCATAAGAAAATGTTTTATTTTCTTTTTCATTTTTAGGCTGCAGACTAGTCCACATAATGTACCGTGATGTTTTTGGCCAAATTCCATCATTTGCCTAATGTCACCTCTCATGTCATGTATTTACCCACACATTTGAACTAACTCTTCTTTTTTACGGTAAGATAATATTTACTGCCGCGCCAATTAAACACCTTTAAAATGTCATGTCAATCATCACATGTAGCCTATTTAGTCATTAAAACATCGGTGTTTCAAAATAATACAATAAACATAAAAGAGCCAGTCTTTTGAACGGCTCTTTTCAGTGAACGGCTCCTGATTGAACACCTCCCTTCAAAGAGCCAAAACTCCCATCACTAGAAATTAGCTCAATATAATTTGCCAGTACAGGAAGTTCTTTAAATTTGGCAAGACACAAATATTTACATGAGATAAAAATTTTAGTAGATGAACAGTAAAGCCATTGTTCGGCCCATGGCTTTCACTCATGGTGCAGCTCTACAAAAATACAAAAACAAACACAAAAAGGCCAATAAACACTGCCATACACACATTAAGTCAAAATTAACACTAACACCACAACCCCGCTGAACCCCTGCACAGAAAAATAACACATTTTCAACAACATGCCCAATACCCACAATGCAATGCGGAGATAAAAAGGTGTGGTCATGACTAAAACTTAGTGATTTAAATCCATTCAACTTAAACTTTTACGTACTTTCGACTATGTCTACAAATTAGTAGAATATACTGAACATTCTATAATAATGTAATAAAACTGAAATCATTGAAGTACACTGTAATTAAAGCATTTTAGTAAATACAAAGTCTGGGCTTACAGTGTATGGACTGCACCTCCACGTACCCACGTACCCCCCCGGTCCATAGCCATATTAATTTAAACTGACTCATATAAACTCAAAACAGATAGTAACTGATACAAATACATTGTTACAAATATTAAATTATTTAACTAGTAGTATTGTGACTGCCTCCGCCGCTACCGCTGCCACAATAATTCTAGTAAATTAGGCTACTGGTATTATTAAATATTTTTGTATTATTACAACAATTATTATTTTCCCCCTCACTCCCCCCTCTCTCTCTTTCTCACTTTCATTTACACCCCCCTCTTCCCTTTCTCCCTATCACCCCTAACCAAGCTATATGGTTTAGTTGCTATTTACATTTATGATCTTTTTCTTTGTAATATAACGTTGTTGTTGTTTGTCAATACTCTGTCATTGTTGTTGTTTTTGGTTTGTTTATTTGTTTGAGTTTCCCTTTGTTTATGTGTTGTTGTTGTTTTTCTGTCCACATTGTCTTGTTAACTATCACTAACAAAAAAAAAAAAAAAAAAAAAAAAGTCCGTGCTTACAGTGTACAGCCAGGCTAAGGAAAAAAAACAGAGCAAACATAGGAAATACAGCACCACACAATCACACGCGTCCTACATGTATGCACATTCCTGCAGGGTTTGAACTGAATATGAACTTAACACACTTTGCTGACCTTTACATAAGAGAACAGAGAGAGGCAGAGACAGGCCGGGAGAACAGGAACCAAACAAGGCAAACAAAACGGAAAAAAAAGAAGCTGGGAAAACATAAAAACAGGCAGAACTTTCATCTCACTTCATTCCTCAGAGTAATATGAAAAGGCAGGCAGTTAGGTAAACTGACTTGGATATCCACTGGGCAGGAAGAGGAGGATGAGGAAGGAGGAGGAAGATGGGGGAGTGCGTCATCAGGGGCGGGTGATGATGGGGTTTGAAGTGTGTGTGTTTGTGTGTGTAGGGTTTTTTGAATAGGGGGATGAGAAAGCGTTAAAAGAAAGAGGGTGGGAGAGGAGGATAAAATGAAAACAAGGGGGATGACAAGAGATTAGAAGAGGCAGGTAAACGACAAAAGAGCAAACAGAGCGGGCAAAGGAGGAGTGAACCGGCGATGGAGGTTAAGGAGAAGCGGGGGGGGGGGGGGGGGTGAACAGATAAATAAAGCGAGAAAAGGGGAAAGTGAGATACAGGGAAAGAAACAAAGAGCTGTTGAGGGGGAACAAACTCCAAAAGTGCCGGGAGACGGAGGATACGGGAACACGAGACGCACAAAAACGCACCGTGCTTCAGCAAAGTTTTTCCGTTCTTGTGTGTTTATGCGATTGATGCAACACCTGCAGAATGTTAGGGCATCAGTGTTGTATGTTTGTGTCTTTGCCTGTATGCCTTTTACTGTGTGTGTGTGTGTGTGCGTGTTATTGTAAGTGAGTGTGTGTGATGGTCTAGAACAGTAATGTATGCCTTCTCCTCAGCTCGGTTGATCTCATTGTGTCAAACTCAGGGCTTTGACTAATCACTCTCAAATAAGAGGACTCAGCAGTCACACACACACACACACACACACACACACACACACACACGCACTAACATCCACCACAACACAAACTATCTGAGCGTTTCCTGCCGTCCACCTCCTCTTCATCTATTGCCGTCTCTGTCATACTTTCAATACATCTATCTTCTTTTTTTTTTTTTTTTTTTTTTTTTTTTCCGTATGCTTCCCCAAACTGTTTGCCATCTGTCCCAAAATGCAAACATCCTCCCTTTGCCTGGGTTTTTTCTCTCTGTCAGCGACTTCTCAGCTTTACCTTTGCAAAAATCATTTTCAGTTAGATTGCACTTCATAGCATTTTCACACTTTGGCTTCATATTTTTTTTGGACAGACGTCAAGAAAATGAATAGATTCACTTCAAATACTGTCAAACTAATAACTTTCTCATGATTTAGATTTTCAATTGAGAGACCTGTATATTATATTACCATTATTTGTGGTCTTAGAAGTAAGTTTGGACCAATGTTGTTGTTCTTTCAACTCTATTTTGTATTTGATGGCTTCACTAAAATGTAAATAGGTGCAATAAGCTCTGTCCTGTCTGCTTTAGTCTTCATACAGAAGGAAACAAGGGAAAAGTGAAGTCAGATATTACAAATATACAGGGTGGGGAAGCAAAATTTACAATGAACATTTAGTTGTTTTTTCTCAGCAGGCACTACGTCAATTGTTTTGAAACCAAACATATATTGATGTCATAATCATACCTAGGGCTGTGCAATTAATCGAAATTCAATTACGATTTTGATTATTACACGCAACGATTGCAAAAATTATGTAATCGAGAAAAAACGATTAATTTTTAGTTGTTCTAATTCACGCGCACGCAAGCTCCCATGAGCTGCTCTGCCCCGCCCCCCTCTAAGCTACTGCTGCCTGCTAGCCGGCAGGTCCACCCCAAGAGGAAAGTTGTACCTAGCAGTCTGGAAAAATGGCAGGAGAATCACAGCAGAAGTGCTTGGTAAACAAAAAAGGCAAGTCCAATTCAATTGTATGGAATCACTTTGGGTTTGATGAAGAAGACGAAGAGCAAAAACACATGACGTGCAAAAAGTGTTTCGTAGTTGTGTCCGCACCGACCGTTAACACAACAAACCTTTTTAACCATCTAAAGTTGAACCACCGCCACCTTTATCATATTCTTTATCTTATGAAAAACTAAAACGCATAAAAACAACTTCGTCCGTAATGCAATCTTCAGTCTCCGAATCTCTTTACGCTGCAACTCCCGTATTAACCTAACCCGTATAACCCTAACGTGCGTATTTAACAGGGTGTCCCATAAGTCTGCATACATAGGAAAAATAAACGTTTCTTGATATAAACCATTTTTATTTATATAATATGCTCTATATGACTGCCATTTTGTCGGGAACACATTTCAATGCGTGTCCTCCACTGCTGAAGAACTATAAAGAAGAAATATAAAGAAATACATGTTAGAACCATATGTATTACAGGGGTTGGACAAAATAATGGAAACACCTTCTATGATGCCACAATGTTAGGTGTTTCCATTATTGTGTCCAACCCCTGTATGTCTCCTATGTATGGAGACTTATAGGACACCCTGTAGATGGCTGATGTATACAGAAGGCCTTAACTGAAACCTCACCGCACGCCACTGAATTTACTATGTTTCATACTACACTGAACATACTTGAATTTATAATTTGCACTTTACGTGAGGTTTTTTTTTTTTTTTTTATTGCTACAGTTCTATGGCAAGTCTATAGCAGTTTAATTCCAGTGCACTATTTGTTTACAAAAGGAAACATACTTGAATTTACAGTACACTTATTTGATTTCAAAGATTTTTTTGTTTCGTACAAAAGTGAAAATACTTTGTTTTAGTGGTTAAAAGCTTTATTTATATTTAAAGAGCATATTTTACATTGTTTTGCAAGAAAAAAATAGACAACTTTAAGGTTAACAAACAATCGTTTTTAATAATCATGATTTCAATTATTGCTAAAATAATCGTGATTTTTTTTTTTCTATAATCGAGCAGCCCTAATCATACCTAACACTATTATCCATACCTTTTCAGAAACTTTTGCCCATATGAGTAATCAGGAAAGCAAACGTCAAAGAGTGTGTGATTTGCTGAATGCACTCGTCACACCAAAGGAGATTTCAAAAATAGTTGGAGTGTCCATAAAGACTGTTTATAATGGAAAGAAGAGAATGACTATGAGCAAAACTATTACGAGAAAGTCTGGAAGTGGAGGAAGAAAAACAAAAAACGAACCAAAGCTTTTATTAAAGCTCTCAAATCCAAAATCCTAAAGGATCCAACCAAATCCATGAGAAAAATGGCAATTGAACTTGAGGTAGACAACAAGACCGTTAGAAATGCAGTAAAATATGATTTGAAGATTTAAATTCTCATGACTTCCAATAAACTAATTGGTCATATACTGTCTTTTAATCCCTGCCTCAAAATATTGTAAATTTTGCTTCCCCACCCTGTATGTATCTGATGGCGTCTTGATGATGTTTGGTCATTACTATGCACTACATTAAAAAGTTTCTGTATCACCATCTGTGGAGTAAAATTATGGAACAAATTGTGTGTGGAGGTAAAACAAATATTAGGGATGTCCAATAATATCGGCCCACCGATATTATCAGCCTGATATTGACATAAAAATGTAATATCGGTGAATATCGTTATCGGTTTTTTTGCCTTTCATTAAAACCGATAAAATAATGCCTTGATTTCACCGGCATTTACCGACCTGTAAATGAAACATTGTTTGTAGCTGAAAGAAATGTGCAGTTTTCAAAATTGTACAGTAGAGTTGCCACACTGTAATAGACTGATGGAGGGAGGGAGAGAAAATAAATAAATATGGCATTTTTTCCACAACTTAAGTTGAAGTATGTATTCTTTGCACAGACAGTGTTTACATTTTGAAAGCCTTGTTGCATTTGAGAATGCATCCAGTGGGGCATCACAATAAAATTAGGCATGATGTGTTAATTCCATGACAGGAGATATGTGATGTTACCTAAAATTAGTTTAATATCCCACATATATCGGCAGTGGTAGCGGTAGATATCGAAATCGGAAATTAAGCGTTGGACAATATCGGCATATCGTTTTTGGCAAAAAAGCCAATATCGGACATCCCTAAGAAATATCAAACTTAATTCAGTTTAAAAAAAGCCAGTTCGGCCCCTGGGATGCTTTTGCCAAGTGCAAAAATTGCACAGTCTTGAATTGAATTAAGCAAAAAAAAATGTAGCTTGAATTAAGGAAAAAATCTTGAATTAAGCAAAAAAAAAAAAAAAAAAAATCTTGAATTAAGTTAAAAAAAGATCTTCAGTCAAGCAAAAAAAAAAAAAAAAAAAAATCTTCAATTAAGTAAAGACAAAATCTTCAATTAAGCAAGAAAAAAAAAAATCAATTAAGTAAAAAAAAATCTTGAATTAAGCCAAAAAAAAAAAAAAACTTCAATTAAGTACAAAAATCTTGAATTAAACAAAAAAAAAAAAACTCTAGAATTAACAACTTATTCTTTTTTCTTTGTTTTAGTGCAAAAAATAACATTAAATTATGAAAATATTTACATTTACAAACTATCCTGTAACAATTAAATGTGAATAACCTGAACTAATATGAACAACTTGAAATGTCTAAAGAAAATTCAGCACAATTTTAACTATTTTTCTGCCCTTTCCTCAGTGTTTAGTGTCTTTGTAGATCTGATCCATAATGCACATGGAGAAATGATAAGTTGAGGAATAATATTGTTAAAATTGCACTAAGTTTTCTTTTCTTTTATAATTTAACTTTAATTTTTTTCTTTTTTTTGTTTTTTTTTTTGATAGTTCATAAAAGTAAGTATTTTCATATTTTAATGGGGGTTTTTTTTACACTAAAACAAAGACAAAAATTTGGAGTTGTCATTATTTATAGGTTGTTATGTTATTATTTTACCGGTCTGGCCCACTGCAGATCAAATTTAGCTGAATATGGCCCCTGAACTAAAATGAGTTTGACACCCCTGGTTTAGATAGTTACGATGTGTAATATACTTTAGTTTTCCTATTCTGTTTACTATCTGTTTTTTACATTATTAAGACTAAACAGATGTAACTTTATTTTTAAGGAAGCAAAAGTAATGTGTTATGTTGCATAATCAGAGGTGGGGGTGGGATTTAATAAGTTTTCTTCTTCCCACTCCTTTTTGAGCAACACTTATTGAATTTATTTTATTACTAGTGTACATGGCAATTGCTATATTATCTTGATGACCTTTATTTATAAATGTATTTGCTCTGCTACTGGTTCCTTGTACACCTAAAAATGTTTTTTGTTCTTCTGCTTGAAACAAATAAATGAATAAATGAGCTTTAATCTGAGCTTTTATGAACACCTGCATGATCAGTGAATTAAATACAGGAAAATATCTGTTTTTCCACTAAAAAACAATGCAAAACACAGAAGGTAATATTACAATACATAGTGTTAAATCACTTCAGAAAGGTTAAATATAGAGAAAAAATTTCTTTTGGGAACTGTCACAAAAGTAGCACTGACTCTTTATGGGTTAATCTTTCATCATGAACTAGATTTTCTGAAAACAGTGTCAAGAAGAGGTTTCTAGTTTCCTTTCAGAGTACTTGAGTTAGAATATGTTGAACAGAAACTACTGAAGCTTTACCCCATAAAGACCCAGAGCTACTTTGGTGGCTGTTCCCAAATGATTTTTTTCCTCTATATTTAACCTTTTTATTACTATTTATTATAATACTATCATCTTTATCTTGCATTTTTTTCTGTGAAAATCTGGTATTTTCTTGCATTTAATTCACTGATCGTGTCGATATTCATAAAAGCTCAGATAAAAGTTGAAGGTTATATCAAAAACAGAGAAAAATGAAGAAAAAGTGACTTTTTTCGGCAAAGATATCAATAACTGAATGTAAAACCAAGTGTCTCCATCCATTGTTATTGATCCAACTCCATGGGTTTTACTGGTGAATCAATGTTGTAGAAGATGGTGGTGTTTCTATGTTCACTATGGAGCCTCTGAACATCCAATAGGTCATATCTGATGACCATGAAAAGATGACAAACTGTATTTTACACAAATTATTTACATGTATTGATCGGATTAGTGAATCAACGGGTACTAAACAGTTCATACACTATATTGCCAAAAGTATTTGCTCACCTGCCTTGACTCGCATATGAATTTCAGTGCCATCCCATTCCTAGTCAATGGGGTTCAATATGACGTGGCTCCACCCTTTTCAGCTATAACAGCTTCAACTCTTCTGGGAAGGCTGTCCAAAAGGTTTAGGAGTGTGTTCATGGGAATTTTGGATCATTCTTCCAGAAGCGCATTTGTGAGGTCACACACTGATGTTGGACAGAAGGTCTGGCTCTCAGTCTCCGCTCTAATTCATCCCAAAGGTGTTCTATGGGGTTGAGGTCAGGACTCTGTGCAGGCCAGTCCAGTTCATCCACACCAGACTCTGTCATCCATGTCTGTATGGACCTTGCTTTGTGCACTGGTGCACAGTCATGTTGGAAGAGGAAGGGGCCAGCTCCAAACTGTTCCCACAAAGTTGGGAGCATGGAATTGTCCAAAATGTCTTGGTATGCTGAAGCATTCCCAGTTCCTTTCACTGGAACTAAGGGGCCAAGCCCAGCTCCTGAAAAACAACCCCACACCATAATCCCCCCTCCACCAAACTTTACACTTGGCACAATGCGGTCCGACAAGTATCGTTCTCCTGGCGACCGTCAAACCCAGACCCGTCCATCAGATTGCCAGATGGAGAAGCGTGATTGGTCACTCCAGAGAAGGCGCCTCCACTGCTCTAGAGTCCAGTGGCGGCGTGCTTTACACCACTGCATCCGGCGCTTTGCATTGCACTTGGTGATGTATGGCTTGGATGCAGCTGCTCGGCCCCGGAAACCCATTCCATGAAGCTCTCTGCGCACTGTTCTGGAGCTAATCTGAAGGCCACATGAAGTTTGGAGGTCTGTAGTGATTGACTCTGCAGAAAGTTGGTGACCTCTTCACACTATGCGCCTCAGCATCCGCTGACCCCGCTCCATCAGTTTACGTGGCCTACCACTTCGTGGCTGAGTTGCTGTCGTTCCCAAACACTTCCACTTTCTTATAATACAGCTGACAGTTGACTGTGGAATATTTAGGAGCCAGGAAATTTCACGACTGGATTTATTGCACAGATGGCATCCCATCACAGTTCCATGCTGGAATTCACTGAGCACAAGGTTTAGGAGTATGTTCATGGGAATTTTGGACCATTCTTTCACAAATGTTTGTAAAAGCAGTCTGCATGCCTAGGTGCTTGATTTTATACACCTGTGGCCATGGAAGTGATTGGAACACCTGATTCTGATTGTTTGGATGGGTGAGCCAATACTTTTGGCAATATAGTGTACCAGTAGATTATTTTGGTGAACTGTGGATGTTTGGGTCTTTATGGGTTAAGGAATGACTACGGTTACACATATTTACCGTATCAACGAAGAGTTCAGTATGTGGTATTTAGTGGCGTCTAGTGGTGAAGTGGCAGAATTTAATCAACTGAATTCCCCCTGAAGGATCATTTATTCTCTACGTACGTACGAAAACAGGCAAACATTACTGCCTTACATTACATTTCCATTGCAATGGAATACACATTTGCCAAACAATCCCCTAGGACACCAAGAAGGAGTTTGTTGACAAGAAGAAAGTCAACAATAACAAACATGGCGACGGCAGAGGAGGTATTTACGAATGTTGATATTGAGAAGGAGGCATGTTGAGCCGCATTATGTAATAAATTCCCATTCTGTAATAAAAGTTCAAAATGTAATAAGAATGTCACGTCATCTTGTAATAAAGCCGCATTATGTAATAAACTGACGCATTTTGTAATAAACTACGTTAACGCATTATATAGCAAATTTTTTTCACATTATGTAGTAAGTTATTACAATTTGAGAAATGTATTACAAAATGCACTTGACACATTTTTATTTAAACAAAAAAATGTAATAACATGGTTCATTATGTAATAACAATCCAAATTAATATAATTTCAGAGCAATTTAGAAGAAATTAGTCACAGGAGCTACAGGTAATGGAATCAGAACTTTAACCACACAGTTTACAGATTAATTTAGCACATTACATTTTCCTGAAAATAAAAATGTGTCAAGTGCATTTTGTAATAAATTTCTCAAATTGTAATAACTGACTACATAATGTGAAAAAATTTACTACATAATGCACTGAGGTAGTTTATTACAAAATGCGTCAGGTTATTACATAATGTGGCTTTATTACAAGATGACATGATATTCTTATTTCATTTTGAACTTTTATTACAGAATGGGAATTTATGACATAATGCGGCTCAACAAGGCACAATCTGAGGCAGCATTGTGGTCTGTGAGGTGGTTAAATGCCTAACTCAGTGGTTCCCAAACTTTTTTTTGCCCTGTGACCCCATTTTAACATCACAAATTTCTGGCGACCCCAGACATTCAAAACGTAAACTTTTTTTTTTTTTTGTTAAAATTAATTTGTTTTTGATCATGTAATAGTTTGCTATACTCTGTTGCAAATAAATGTTAATTTTAGACGACATTTAGACAATATAATTACTAGATTACTGCACAAAGCGAGAATTTTATTTTCCTTGGTCAGGATATGTACAGTCAGTCCAGCTTGGATTAACAAGGCTGACAATTAACCCTTTCATGCATTAATTATGAGAACCTTAGTCTAGATTTTTTTGTCTTGGGTGTTTTTATTCCTCCTTAAGCATGAAAAAAATAATGTGATCCGAGTTTTTTTTTTTTTTGGTCACGGTGTTACAAAAATGTCCATGCATTTAATTTTTGAAGTATAAAAATATGTTTAAAACCCAATATCAAAAAGTGATATGAAAACAATGACAGAAAAACCTTTCTAATGCTGCTAATCTGATGTTTTCTCACATTTTAACATATTCTAATGCTAGTTATTACTCACTTCATTGAGATAATATACAAAAAAACCTCTTTTTGTCTTACAAATAACAATTGATTTACACTAAAACATGTTACTGCAGATCAGGTTTATCAAGAACAGCAAAGTTACAGTGATGGTCTGAATGTCAGTTTATGAGATGATGCATAAGCGTCCACTGTGTTGGCTGACATGGAACTAAAACAACAAAACCCATGAATATACAAGGAAACAGCTTTGAATAACTGTCCACTGTAGTGACCAATATGCATGAAAGGGTTAATACTGAACAAACATAACTCATTCATTTTCTGAACCCCCTTTATCTTCACTAGGGTCACGGGGGTCGCTTGGAGCCTATCCCAGCTACATAGGGGCAAAGGCGGGGTACACCCTGGACAAGTCACCAGTTCATCGCAGGGCTGAACATATAGAGACAAACAATAACTCTCACATTCACACCTATGGGCAATTTTTTAGATTAACCAATTAACCTATCAGTGCATGTCTTTGGATGGTGGGAGGAAGCCGGAGTACCCGGAGAGAACCCACGCAGACACGGGGAGAACATGCAAACTCCACACAGAAAGGTCCCACCCCCCGTCGACTGGTGTTGGAATCAAACCCAGGACCTTCTTGCTGTGAGGCACGAGTGCTAACCACTGCACCACCGTGTCGCCCACAAACATAACTCAAACTATGAATTATGAGAGAGCTGCAGCATCTTAACCCTTTCATGCATAGTGGTCACTACAGTGAACTGCTATTCTACAGCAGTTCTCTTGTATATTCATGGATTTTGTCGTTCCCAGTTCCATATCAGCCAACACAGTGGACACTCATGCATCATCCCACACACTGCAAATCATATTGTTACTGTAACTTTGCTGTTCTTGATAAACCTGATCTGCAGTAAGATGTTTGAGTGTAAATCAATTGCTTGTTATTGTTATTAGACAGTAATTAACAGGGTATTTTTTTTAAGAAAAAGTTTTTTTTTTTGCACATAATCTCCATAAAGTGAGTAATGACTAGTATTAGAGTATGTTGACATGTGAGAAAACATCAGATTAGCAGTGTTAAAAATGTTTTTATTTTACACGTTACATAAAGTATATCAGTAAAAATGTTTCTTTGCTTCAGAATTAAATGCACAGTGTCCAGCTGAGTAGACATTTTTGCAACTCCATGAAAAATAGGTTCATTATAAGAATTTCAGTCGCTTTGTTTTTTAATGTCTAGAGCACAGGTGTCAAACATGTGGCCCGGGGGCCAAATCTGGCCCACCAAAGGTTCCATTCTGGCCCGCGGGATGAAAGTGCAAAAATGAACCTGAACAGTCAAGGTTGTCCAAATCATTTTGGTTCAGGTTCCACATACAGACCAATGTGATCTACAGTAAAAATAACAACACAATAACGACAACTACAAATTTTCTTTGTGAAAAATTATGTGGAAAAAATTGAATTACACTGTGAAAATATTTACATTTACAAAACTATTCTTTCACAATAAAATGCAAATAAATACATAAATAAAAACAAAGATGAACAACCCGAAATGTGCAATTTTAACAATATTCTGCCTGTTACTAAATGTTTTGTGCATTTATGGATCCACTGTGATCTGTAATTGTGTTAATAAGAGATGTAATATTGTAGTAATTGTTCCAAACTCCATTATTTTAACAATATTCTGCCTGTTACCAAATGTTTATGTAGCATTGTGTGTAAATGTACATATATAAATAATAAGTCGAGGTATAATATTGTTCAAATTGCACAAATTTTTCAAATGAAATCTCTGTTTTTTCAGGTTATTCACATCTTTTTTGTAAAATGTAAATATTTTCATAATTTAATTGGGCTTTTTTTGTACTAAAGCAAAATGAAAAACTTGGATTTGTCATTATTTATAGGTTAATAAGTCATTATTTTACTGGTCTGGCCCACTTGAGATCAAATTGGGCTAAATATGGCCCCTGAACCAAAATGAGTTTGACACCCCTGGTCTAGAGGAATAAAAACACTCAGGAAAAAAAAAAAAAAAATCTTGATTGAGGCTCTTATAATTCATGCATGAAAGGGTTAAGCCAACCACAATGAACATTTGAAAGATAAACAGTACCACAGTGCTTCAGTTTCAGCTTCAGAGTTTGACATGTCTTTTATGGATTGGGATTGTCTCCCTCAACTCACCATATATAATGAACAACAAAAGAAATGCAAGTTTTGGTCGTTAATTTAGGCAAGAGTTCAGCTGTCCTGTTGAGTTGTCAACTGAGATACACATTAAAATAAGTGAGTTGTAACCATTGGAGCGTGTGTTTGCAGGCAAACACGACCACGAGTGGTGTTGAGCACGTGTACAAAGTATCGGAGGTGTGGTACGTTTTGAGTGATATGGTAGTGGGAGCAACAAATGGGAGTGGCAATTCTCTTTGTTTATCCGGGGGCTATAAAAAGAAATGGTAAGATTCAAAAGTTACTGCATTACCACGATGCCTCGCCTTAACGATAATCTGAGAGAATGCGCCATTGGTATGCTTGATGCTGGTTTAACGGCTCGCAACGTTGCCAGACGTCTGCAAGTGCACGAGTCCACCATCAGTAGGCTGAGGACACGATTCCGTGACACAGGGACCACTCGGGACAGACCAAGATCCGGAAGACCACGTGTGACCACCCGTAATCATGATCGCCATATTCGCTTGGCCCGTCTCCGTGACCGTCAACTCAGTGCTACAAGGACAGCAAGAGAGACCCACTGTAAATTTCACAGCTGGATATAAATATCTCATATGAAACAAATATTCATAACAAAACTCCCATATAAACCAATACCGAAACATACTTGCGTTTCTTTTGTTGTTCAGTATACATATATATATATATATATATATATATATATATATATATATATATATATATATATATATATATATATATATTTTTTTTTTTTTTTTTTTTTAATCAATTACTAGAAATTTCAGACGACCCCATTTGAATTCCAGGTAACCCCACGTAGGGCTGTGCAATTAATCGAAATTCAATTACGATTTCGATTATTACACGCAACAATTACAAAAATTATGTAATCGAGAAAAAACGATTATTAATTTTGAGTTGTTTAATTCACGCGCACGCAAGCTACCATGAGCTGCTCGGCCCCGCCCCCCTCTAAGCTACTGCTGTCAGCTAGCCGGCAGGTCCACCCCAAGAGCAAAGTTGTACCTAGCGGTCTGGAAAAATGGCAGGAGAATCACAGCGGAAGTGCTTGGTAAACAAAAAAGGCAAGTCAAATTCAATTGTATGGAATCACTTTGGGTTTGATGAAGAGCAAAAACCCATTACATGCAAACGATTAAAAACGATTATTAATTTTGAGTTGTTTTAATTCACGCGCACGCAAGCTATGGTGGACGGACGTTTCGGACACGGACGTTTCGGCCTAGGACGTTTCGGCCTTTCGAGGGTTAGGGACTGCAAAAAGTGCAGTCCGAAACATCCTAGTCTGGAACGTCCTAGGCCGAAACGTCTGTGTCCGAAACATCCTACATTCGCAAGCTACCATGAGCTGCTCTGCCCCGCCCCCCTCTAAGCTACAGCTGCCAGCTAGCCGGCAGGTCCACCCCAAGAGCAAAGTTGTACCTAGCGGTCTGGAAAAATGGCAGGAGAATTGCAGCAGAAGTGCTTGGTAAACAAAAAAGGCAAGTCCAATTCAATTGTATGGAATCACTTTGGGTTTGATGAAGAGCAAAAACCCATTACATGCAAAAAGTGTTTCGTAGTTGTGTCCGCACCGACCGGTAACACAGCAAACCTTTTTAACCATCTAAAGTTTAACCACCGCGACCTTTATCATAATCTTATGAAAAACTAAAACACATAAAAAAAACTCCGTCCACAACTTCGTCCGCAATGCAATCTTCAGTCTCCAAATCTCTTTACACTGCAACTCCCGTATTAACCTAACTGAAACCTCATGGCACGCCACTGAATTTACTATGTTTCATACTACACTGAACATACTTGAATTTATAATTTGCACTTTACGTGAGTTTTTTTGTATTGCTCCAGTTCTATGGCAAGTCTATAGCAGTTTAATTCCAGTGCACTATTTGTTTACAAAAGGAAACATACTTGAATTTACAGTGTACTTATTTGCATTCAAAGATTTTTTTGTTTCGTACAAAAGTGAACATACTTTGTTTTAATGGTTAAAAGCTTTATTTATATTTAAAGAGTATATCTTACATTGTTTTGCAAGAAAAAAATAGACAACTTTAAGGTTAACAAACAATCGTTTTTAATAATCGTGATTTCAATTATTGCTAAAATAATCATGATTTTTTTTTTTCTATAATCAAGCAGCCCTAACCCTACGGTTGAAAAACACTGGCCTCACCCTTCAAAAGCATCTGCATTTTCACTTCCAATCTCAACACTGCCCCTACAGTTTCTGCCGGTACTGCAACATTTGGTCCATATCCATAAGCTTCCAACAGATGGACAGATATATGACCTAAATGAACACTTCCTGCTTCATCTGTTTCTATAACGTAGAGCATAAATGAGCTGCAAAAAATGTATAATCCCTGGTGGTTCGCTTTTTTAGTTAATCTTGAAAGTGATATAAATACACCTGAATATTGGACACGCTTTGCTTTAAAACACAATAAAAGAATAAGAGGATGTAAATTGTAAATATATTGCACATTTGAAGGTAATGAAAACAGTGATTCTCATTTTCCTGTGATTATACACTAATAAAAACATGAATACTAAATTCCTTTCCTGCAATTACATCCTCTTAAATCTCCTTAAATCTTACACACTGAACCTCTAAAATTACATTTCTGATCACGGCATCAGTTGGATTGGTTACCTGAAATCAGATCCAAGTAAGACATGATCTTTTTCAATCTCAGCCAAGAGAGTAGCGTGTATATAGTCGTCCAATTTGAGTGAACTTCCAGAAAACCAGCTCTGGAGTCGACTTACTTTGTGCTGGAAGGCCAGATTTACTGTTAAGCTTTCTCATACATGCTGAGGAGCAGGTGCATGCCTGTGTGATGGTGTGTGTGTGTGTGTATGTGTGCATGTGTGTGTGTCTAATGAGTGATTGCAGTTCGACCTTTCCTTCTGGCAACCTCTCCTGGATTACACTCAGATCAAGATGGCAAGCGCTTGAAATGTGTGTATGTGTGTGTGCCCATGCATGTGCGTGTATGTGTGTGTGTGTGTGTGTGTGTGTGTGTGTGTGTAGTTTGATGGATGCCACACTGTTGGATTGCATTGTGGTGAGCCGGTCCAGCCAAGTCATATCACATTAGTCGACGCACACACAAATGCACACAAACATGCCATCTCATGAACGGATGAATAACTGAAAGCTGAGATGATAAAGAATGATTGCAAAATGGTCTTGAGAGGATTATTTTATTCATCTGTCAGATTTCATGTGAGTATGCATGTGAGTGTGATATACATTACGCAAATATACAATATCTACCAGAGTGCGAGATTTATTCAGTTTCTACTTTTTCATTTACATGCAGATATTTTGCTCATTTCACAAAGCATGCTGGGTAATGCAGCCCAAGTGAGTTAGTAATTTAAATACTGGCAATTCAATGTAAATCCATCAATCCAAGTATTATTTGTCTGTGTTAGATCAGAAATAGATTATTTATTCTAATATTTTGTATCTCGGCTAAAATTTATTTAGGGGGTCAAATGAGTGGCCATTTTTGTCCAAAAAAAAAAAAAAAAAAATTGTAAGAAATGCATAGAACTGTGTTGAAATAATGCTAATACATTTGTGCACAGACTACTGACATTATTTGGCAGCGGAAGCTCTATTTTCAGAAATATTGGATTTTGAATAGCACGTGTATGTGAAAACTTTTGCTGGTGGACGGACGTGACATTACCCATGATGATCTGGTCAGTACCAGTACTTTATTAGGAATAAATTTATATACTTACTATTGCTAATTCTCCTCTAATTCATAAATGTTAGTATTGTGGATCTAAAACAATAGAGGGTATGCACGTGACGTCACCACTAGCGGAAGTCACCGTGGTTCCGCTCACTGAGTGGCAGAAAGAGGGAGATGAGTGGCAGCGTTGGCTTCAATACGATCTAAACTTAAAAACAATATTTAATAAAAAATGGGGAAGAGCTGTTGTGCGATTGATTGTATGAACAGGTTTGAAAAGCAGTCGGAGCTATCGTTTTACAGACACCAAAAGACAAAGAAAAGAGAAGTAGATGGATCCACAAATCCAGGAAACCAAACCTGGATTTGTGGATTTATGCTGTATTTTTGGGTAAAATCGTACCTTAAATGACATGCTGTTTTGGCTAACGTTACTTGTTAGTTAGGTTCTTGGTTCATGATCAGATCTTTCATGGTTTTTGTCTTAATTTTGTGATTCTGAACCTTGTGCTCCTACATGATTAGTAAACTAACTTAAACTGAGGCTAACCTAGTTTTTCAAATAACACTTTATTCTCCAGTTTTTATACTGGAGAATAAAGCTATGACGGAGTATTAGAGCCACATAAGAAAATAAAAACGCTTGTCACTACGAGAATAAAGTCATAAAGTATCGATATAAAACCTGCAATTTTATGATAATAAAGTCGAATACAAAAAGAATCACAATGTTATGAGAATAAAGTTGTAGTTATAAAAAAACCATAATTTAACAAAAATGTCATTTGTTTATGAGATTAAAGTCGTCATATTCCGACAATAAAGCCATAATATTACAAGAATAATGTCGTAATTTAAAAACAGGTGGGAAAAATATCATAATTTTCAAGAATAAAGTCGTACCCTGCTCGTCCACAGCAGTAGTATCTGTATTGTATAAAGTACTTGATATGAACTAGACGTAAATCTCCTCAGTACCAGTAGATCATGCACATATTCACTGGGGTCTGCACATGGTCTACTGTAAATGCACTTTGGATCAGCTGGTTCTGGGCCCTAGTTTTAGCCCCTGGTCATCAGTGATGATGAAACCATGTATATTTGTTTAAGGTAAAGCGATGATCCCCTACATCCTGGATGTCCAGATATGTGATTTTGGATCACATGTCAATATTCGTGGACCACTTGTTCTTTGGTAGCTTGTATGGATCCATGTCCAGTCCAATTATCATTAATGTAATTTCATATTTCATATTTTCCCAGTCTGGCTGTGTTTACTGCTATACACCGTCATGTTGAGCAGGTTAGTTTTTGCCACTCAGTCTGACTTTGAGGGGCGTGGCCCGGGGGGGAAGTGACGTATGTGCATACCCTCTGTAACAGCTGACACAAAAACACAAAATGTGGCAGTGGACGGATGTGACATGGTTGTTACAGATCCCATCATACTGATGCTCGGCAGCCATGTCACCGTTTCCACAAATGATCCCTGTGCAAAAACTAGGATCAGAATTATTTATTGTATAGTTTATCATCATACTAAAGAGTAAATAACAATATAGAATTGTTATTTCTTTATAAAAATGCTTATTATTAGAAAACTGTTGATTTAAAAAGTGACATGTGACATTCTTAATGTATGTATTGGCGTAACATAAGCAGGATGGATCAGCACCATACTCCATATTGAACCTGTAAAAATAAAACGTGATATGTAGTATATAACCTTGTAAGAAAAATTGGGGAATCTGAAAGAGTATATTTGTTTTTCAGGTAAATTCAGTTCAAATATAACTTGGCCATTTGTAACATGAAAATATAGCATTAATTGTGATGAAATTGGACATTTTTGAGCTGAAAACATAGTTCATATGACCATCAACATGTTGCAACAGAACTGAAATCCTGTAAATTTGCATAACTTGCATTTACCAACACAAACTTCCTTTGGGGATTCACTTATATTGATTTCTTATGCACAAAGACAGAAATAAGACCTCTAAGCAAAATTTAGCTGATGTATATATTAATACTGACCATTTTCATTGTGATATATATATATATTTTAATAGAAAATGATATACAACAACAATAATCTGAAAACAGAATACCTTTAAATACACAAAAAACGTAATATTAGTCATTTAATAAGTAACTGAATCCTATGTATTCTACTTTTCATTTGCATGCAGATATTTTGCTCATTTCACAAAGCATGCTGGGTAATGCAGCCCCAGTGAGTTAGTAATTTAAATACTGGCAATTCAACGTAAATCCATCAATCTAAGTATTATTTGTCTGTGTAAGATCAGAAACAGATCCTTTATTCTAATATTTTTTATCTATATATTAATACTGGCCATTTTCAATTTGATTTTTTTTTTTAATAGAAAATGCACAATAATCTGAAAACAGAATACCAGCAAATACACAAAAAAACATAATATCAGTCGTTTAATAAGTAACTGAATCCTATGTATTCTACTTTTTCATTTGCATGCAAATATTTCACTCATTTCACAAAGCATGCTGGGTTTTTTTTTTGGGGGGGGGGTTGTTTTTTTTATGGAAAATGCACAATAATCTGAAAACAGAATACCAGCAAATACACAAAAACATAATACCAGTCATCTAATAAGTAACTGAATCCTCTGGAGATATTTCGCCCATTTCACAAAGCGTGCTGGGTAATGCAACCCCAGTGAGTTAGTAATTTAAATACTGCCAATTCAATGTAAATCCATCAGTCTAAGTATTATTTGTCTGTGTAAGATCAGAAATAGATCCTTTATTCTAATATTTTGTATCTATATATTAATACTGGCCATTTTCATTTTGATGTATTTTTTTAATAGAAAATGCACAATAATCTGGAAACAGAATACCAGCAAATACACAAAAAACATAATATCAGTCGTTTAATAAGTAACTGAATCCTATGTAAACATGTTGTTGGTGTGTATTATATTCATGTCTATTGTCTAGCCTTACATTGCGTCATCTCACAGCAGGGAAGTCACGAGTGTTGCTGCTACTGCTGCATCTGGTCTCGTCAGGCTGAGATGCACTACCCACTGTGGCCTACTGGAGGCAGTGTGAGCCATGTATTGCGGTCCATGCGGCTGTCAAAGTGGAGCAGCACAAGCATCAGCAGTCCAACATCTGGGTATTTGCACTGCTGTTCCTGTGAGTGTGTCTGTGTTTCGGAGTGGGTGTTCACCAGGCCTGGGCGAAGAAAGGGAATAATAAAGGCGAGAAAGGAAAGAGAATAAGGGAAAAGTAAAGCCGGGTTATGTATTTCGTTTCAGGTTTTCAGTACTAGAAATAGAATTTTATCATGAGATGTTGGATTATTAATCATTCAGCCTTTCCGTGGTGCATTAAAGCATTGTGTATGTATTCTTCTACTATTTCGCTACAAGAACGTCATGTCACCTTCTAACTGGAGCATTTCCGGAGCATCTTCATCCCACTCTGCTTTGGTTTTATCTAAAGCCCACTTACCGTGAGTTTAACGTCACAGCCAATCAATACACCAGTACTCAGCGTGGACCCGAATGCCAGTCAAGACACAAGAGAAGCACCGAGGCAAAATTTATCACTGATTATATTTAAAGACTTAAATTTTGTTCCTGTCAATCTGCTGTCATTTCCTGTCAACGCAGTTTGACAGGACAGTGTTGACGTACACATGGTGCACACACACAGTGGCAGCCCTAAGGTCACAGAAAGACTACAGGCTCTGAATGGGATAGATTCAACATCCTCAACCTGATGCAGAAAACTGAAGGAGTAAAGATGATCTTGGATGACAAAGATAAAGATTTGGAAGCAGCTTTTATGCAGTAGGAAAAACAAAAGTCATCAGTTGCCCTGTTCTTTTTCATTTATGGTGAACATGCAAAGCAGGATCTTTAAAATGTAGCATGGTGTTAGAGGTATGATGGAGAGGTCAGTGGCCCAGATGCACGCAGCCAGTCGGAAAAAACCTTAATATGTGGGGTGCTGTTTACATTATGGTTAAAGGTCCCATATTATGCTATTTTTCAGTCACGTCATATAGGTCTCAGAAGCCCAAAAACATAGTATTTAAGTTTGTTCGCCCCAAAATCATCCTTTGTTCGGAGTTTCAGCGGTCGAAAAAGTCACTCTTACCAGCCCTGCTTCCGGGTATGCAAATGAACGCATCTGTCCACGCCCACTCCCCCTCCTCTCTCTGGGAGAGGACGTGGCTTACGCTAGCGGTACTACGTGCGAATACACAAGTCACCTGTCTGAAATGCCCCTCTCTCGTCTACAATACACATGTCTCAGACAGAACGTCTTTCCAAACACTGGCTTTCTTTGCCTTGAGGCGTGATTGAGCCCCAACGGAAAACGGCGGTGTTGTGTCGAGTTCGTGGACCTGACACGGAAAGACGCCTGCCGCCACTAATGCAGGCAGCTACTAACAAGCTTGATGCTAACTATACTGATGCCAACCACAAAAGGCCCGTGTTCACAGTAGTTCTGTTGAATGTCTCTTCATATTATCAGCTCTTGCATGTTAACGGGGACGCAAACGTTAGCAGCAGTAACCGAGCTATGTTAGCTGCCATGCTAACGTTAGACGTACACATCAACAACCACCAGCTTATCCGTAATGTAGGGTTATGCAGTAAAGATACAAAAAAAATGATAAGAACTTACATCTCCCACACTTGTACTTGGGTCACAAAGCGTTGGTACTGCGTCCTTCTTGATTCGGAGTCTTTGTGCTAAGCCGGAGCTGTATGGGCCCATGTTAAAAAAACACTCATCCGTGAAATGCCGGGCACACACATACAAGCGTTTGGGAATGTTGTTTGGTCCATGACCATCACAGATATAATCCAGCCACTTTTTACGGAGAGGCTCGGAAGTGGGGAGCAAAAATAAACTTTCGTGTTGATGTGTGCAGCCAACAACACCACAACTTGCGTGTCTCGCCTTCGCCATGTTTGTTGTCCAAGAGGTACTTTGCAAGGGTGGTGCTTACCTTTTCATGCAGGGTGGGGGCACAGTCAGGGGGAGGAGTTAAATCCACTTATGTCGTCATAAGCGGACCCAACTCAAACTCGGCCGTTTGAGCAGGCATTTTCACAAAATGTGGTGTAGCAAGACAGGGAGGAAACAGACAGTTTTCAAATTCGAACCTCATAATGAGGCTACTGCAACACACACTACTGTAAGAAAACTTTCACAAAGTGAGATTTGCATAATATGGGACCTTTAAAGACAGAGTGCAACATAATTGTCTACAGTTGCTTTTCCATTGGACATCTGTGCAAAACTTTACCGATATTTACTAAATGTCGAAAAAACAGAAGTGCGTAATGTCGGTTTTTGCATTACAGTGGTTCCTCGTTTATCGTGGGGGTTACGTTCTAAAAATAACCCACAATAGGCGAAACCCGCTAAGTAGTCAGCTTTATTTTTTACAATTATTAGATATGTTTTAAGGCTGTAAAACCCCTCACCACACACTTTATACACTTTTCTCAGACAGGCATTAACATTTTCTTACATTTCTCTCGTTTAAACACTCTCAAACTTCAAACCTTCCTAGATTTTAAAAAAATAAGTACAATACTATAGAATACAGCCGTGTAACTTCTACCTTCCTTCGGCATGTCCAGAAGTCCAACTTTTTGTGCGATGGTTAGCATCTTCCTCTGCCGTTTGGGTGCGACCGCAGGTGCCTTTGTCGGCGCAGAACGTTTCGGTGACATTGTGGGTTTTGTTGGGGAGAAAACTTGCAAACATACAGCACTTCAGAGTCACACTGCTAGCGATTGAACATTTATGTAAATTTGGTGAGCCGAACGCATTCTGTACTGTACAGGAGACACGGCACGGAGGAGACTGATTGACAATGGTCTACAGTCCCTTAGCCAATCAGGATGCAGAACACAATGCGCGTTCATATGCTGTAAAAAAAAAAAAAAAAAAAACATTCAAAATTGCACTAAAAAAAAATCTGCGAAACAGCGAGGTTGCGAAAGGTGAACTGCATTATAGTGAGGGGCAACTGTAAATCACAAATGTGATGATTTCTTTATTTATTATCGCAAGATGACACGAGAAGTCATTCCATAAACATGGCGACAAATGTAAATATGGTGTTGATTTACAGATATATTTAATATTATTATAAATTACCCCTCTATCTCCTACTAGATTTTAAAATGATTGGGTTTCCTGGTGTGTCCATGCACCTCTTCTTCTTTGCTTGTTGTAATGTCCGTCAACATCCGTTTTTTAATTCACCTGACTCTAGTTGTGAAAAAAGGTCTTTCCATTGCAGTTTTGTGTGATTTACCATTTTCGCTATGCCCGAAAAACCACTTCTTGCCTGCGCAAAAACTTTTAATCGAAAAATGAGACTTTTGGTGAAATTGTCATTTTTCCATTAGGTAAATTTTTATGCGCAAGTTAAATTTGCGCAATTTGAGTGTCAATGGAAAAGCGAATTATGACTATCTTGATCATGTTCATATCTATAAATTATATTCTCTTTCATGTATATACGTGTATTTGTTTTTATTATTAGTGGTTTTTGTATTTTGAGATCCAGGTTGGGTTGGTATGTGGGTCGCCATTGGTTCTGGGGGGGTGGGGTTTAAACTTTGTGTGTTACAAAATCTTATATCATAAAATGTGAATGTCTTTCTTTTTTTGTATTGTACTTTTGGAGATGCACAATGAAAATGAATAAAGAACTGATCAAAAACAAAGAAAAGTAGCATGGTGCATAATCAGTTGCACTTCCATCTGCCTGTTTTTCTG
Source organism: Sphaeramia orbicularis (assembly GCF_902148855.1). Lineage (NCBI taxonomy): Eukaryota > Metazoa > Chordata > Actinopteri > Kurtiformes > Apogonidae > Sphaeramia > Sphaeramia orbicularis. The sequence continues at coordinate 38,194,915 of NC_043964.1, read as the reverse complement.
TGCACTTTCAGTTTAGGTATAAAAAAAAATATAAATATAATGTTAAAATTATGGAAACAACTCCACAAGATTTTACACATTAGAGAAACTGAGAAGTTGCAGTACAATAAAAGGTAAATGAGTGCAATGGAAACCAATAAAGTGACATAATTATGTTTTAATGTGCAACAAAACACAGTTACAGGATGGAAACCTAAGCGCAACCACAATGAAATGCCACTTTGTAAATGGAAGCACATACCAAATAAAGAAACAAATGTTCACCAACCATATATAATTCATCCATCCATCCATTAGCTTCACCCTGCAGAGGGTTGCAGAGATGCTGGATCCTATCCTGGCTTCCGACAGATGAAGGCGAGGTACCACCCTGGATGCATGACCAGTTCATCCCAGGACTGAACAATCATTCACTTTAACGTTTGTGTTTGGCAGGCGCCATTTTTTCTTTTGTTAAGTTTTTTGTTTTAAAATTATTCTTGAAACTTTAGATTTTTGTTTCTGTATGCTAACCAAGGTGATAATAGTTTTGGATTTTTCAGTATAGTTTAGTTTTATTTAGTTTTGACTTTTTTTTCTCTAATTCAGTTGGTTTTAATTAGTTTTTAGAGCAGGTTTGCTTGTTTTTATTAGTTTTAATTGTTTTCTAAATGCTTAGTTTTAGTTTAGTTTTGTATTAATTTTAGTTTTGTCGTATCTTTTATCTTCTTCGCCATTGTATTCAAATAAATCCCAGACAGGACTCTGCTGCTTTCTCCCAACTTTTGTCTCCGTGTTTCCAGGTAGAGTGGGGACGAGAAGACAACTCTAAATCACAAATGACGAGAAGTGATGTACTATGAAGTTCCGCTAGCTAAAATTGCGAAATAAGTTGATTTCATATCAATCCGACATTGACAAAGACGAAAACAAATGGAATTTTATCCATCATTTTTATAAGTTTTTGTTAGTTTTGTAAGCACACAATATAGTTTCAGTTAGTTATCGTTTTTTTCTTTTAATTATATTTTTTATTTATTTCAGTTAACAAAAATGTTTTTACAATTCTAGTTTTCGTCATTTCGTTAACGATAATAACCTTGATGCCAACATCCTAAACAAATGATTCATATGAAAAAATTCCAGTTTAGGGTTTCAAAATAAAAATTATGTCGAAAAATATGGTCTCAAAGTTTTCATTGACTCTGAATGTATAAGGTAGTGTGTTTAATTTAGTTTATTTCGAATGTGCATGTGAATGTACCTACTTGGTCCTTATAAATGAAACAGATTATGGGAAACAACATTAATATAATAATAATTAATATAAAAAGTACTTTATGTAACTGTCAGAGTTTGTAGATCCACTTTAAACTTAAGCTGCAAATGGTTTAGTTCCATTAATCTCAAGGACAAGCACTTAATAAATATTCATTTTAGTTTCAGTCTTAGACAGTTTAAATGTACAACTACTGCAGCTCCTAATGTTTGAACAATTGTAGTGGATGAAAACCTGCATAAATTTACATCTTCTCTTGCCGATTTTGTGTAAATTTGGTTAAAATTTGCAAAAACACTTGGCTGAAAACCTGAGTATTTCTTTGAGGCGAGGAAAATAATGGGTCTAAACAGAGCAGAGATGAAAAATGTATCAGTAACTCAACGGGTTTGATGTAGACATCAGTGCCAGGTCTTGGACATGTGTCTTCTGTGGATGTGGGTCAATATGTGTAGCTGAACGTGCATCCCGTTCATCTGCATCTGCATGTGGATCGGTGTTGGTGTGTTTGTGTTGAACACAGAGGGCTTGGATTCATCATCAAAGGCCCATTCACAGTGAAGTGGCAGAGGCAGCCTCTCTGCCTGCCACCAGCTCTAATTAGTCATTCACACTGGTTATCGCCAATCAGCATCTTCTTTTAGCTCTCGAGAGCAAACAGTGAGCACACTACACAGGAAGGCATGGGCTAATGTACACACACAAACATGCTCGAATTCACAAAACCCAACTTGAATCTCTTCAAAAAATGCAAACACGGTTACAGAGATATTAAATTAAACACTGATCAGCCGTAACATTATGATCACAAACAGATGAAGTGGTGCTAATGTTGATCATTTTATTACACTGGCAGTGGGCGGGATATTTTAGGTAACAAGTAACTATAGAGCTCTTAAAGTTGATACGGAAAAATATACTGAACAACAAAAGAAACGCAAGTTTTGGTCGTTAATTTAGGCAAGAGTTCAGCTGTCCTGTTGAGCTGTCAACTGAGATACACATTACAATAAGTGAGTTGTAACTATTGGAGCGTGTGTTTGCAGGCAAACACGACCACGAGTGGTGTTGAGCACGTGCACAAAGTATCGGAGGTGCGGTATGTTTTGAGTGATATGGTAGTGGGAGCAACAAATGGGAGTGGCAATTCTCTTTGTTTATCCGGGGGCTATAAAAAGAAATGGTAAGATTCAAAAGTTACTGCATTACCACGATGCCTCGCCTTAACGATAATCTGAGAGAATGCGCCATTGGTATGCTTGATGCTGGTTTAACGGCTCGCAACGTTGCCAGACGTCTGCAAGTGCACGAGTCCACCATCAGTAGGCTGAGGACACGATTCCGTGACACAGGGACCACTCAGGACAGACCAAGATCCGGAAGACCACGTGTGACCACCCGTAATCAGGATCACCATATTCGCTTGGCCCATCTCCGTGACCGTCAACTCAGTGCTACAAGGACAGCAAGAGAGACCCACTGTAAATTTCACAGCTGGATATAAAACTCCCATATAAACCAATACCGAAACATACTTGCGTTTCTTTTGTTGTTCAGTATAGATCATGTGAGGATCTGAGTGACTTATGCCACGTTTCCACTACATGAAACCAGCTCGACTCGACTCAACTCGGGTACCAGGTACTATTCCTGGAAATCGTTTCCATTACAGGATACTACAGACTTTACAGTACCTGGACGTCATAGCGATGCGGTGCGTAACTTCCATGTCGTCTGCTCAGAGAGTTTCTGATAAACTCCCTCGTTACGTGTTGTCTCGTCAAGCTCATGCTGAATTTTTACATCGGCCACCAAAGACTGAATCTCCTCGACCGACCATGGTGTAGTTTTGTGGGCTGTCATCATGTGGATTAACCTACCGCTATATTTACGGTCAACTTCCGCATCTGGTTTTTGTAAAATGGCAGGTCATAGAGAAAACTCTCTGACCAATCAGTGGTCTGCAGTGTTTACTCATCACGTTTTAGTATCTGTTCCCCAGTCTTGGAACCTTGGCGGAGGTGATTCCAAAAAAAACAGGTCCTTTTTCGCAATGGAAACGCAAAAAGGTCGAGTTGAGTCGAACCGGTACCACGTAGTGGAAACGCAGCATTTGACAAGGGGTCTATTGTGATGGTCAAATGACTGGGTCAGGGTATCTCCAAAACTGGTAGACTTGTTGGATGATACTGGTCTGCAGTGGTTTGAACCTACCAAAAATAGTAGGCACAAAAAAACGGAGGACAATCAGGTTGCAAACCAAACAAGGGTCTGCTTGAGTCCCCATGTTATAAGGTCCAGGGGCCTCATGTACAAAGCGTGCGTACGCACAAAAACCCGGCGTACGCCCTTTTCCACGCTCACGTTCAGATGTATAAAGAGTGAAGTGACCGTGGAAATGTGCGGTCCTTCACGCCAAGTCCATAGCTGGCGTACGCACGTTTCTAGTGCTTTGGAACCATTGGCGACACTTAGAGGTGACACTGAGAAACAGTTAATAATGTGAAAAAGGTCATTCCTCCGATTGATGGGCACATCGGAGATACACAGAAGAACAATGAACACACCGGCACGTCATCCTACTGTCAGAGCAGCACATCAACCAACAGAACCAGAACCAGAACCAATTAGACCCTGTATCCATCAGTGCCAATCCTGCCTGGATGGACATTCAGCAACAGCAAAGAGACAAGGACATAAAATTCATTGGTTGATAAATATAGTGTTCATGTCTGTGAGAACATTTATTAGTCGGTCCAGTCTCTCATTGACTCCGCCGATTGTCCTCACGATGTCCTAATGTGACTCGGGTCAGCACAGACCCATGCCGGTTGGACGGGCACCAGCAGTGGGCTGTGGCGGACCGGAGGACCGGCTAACGCTGGGGAGTCAACAAGAAACCTCTGTGACAGGAGGATGAGACTGGGTCTGACTGTCTTCTGTCTCATTGTTGGAAAATAATAAATTGAGTGTTTAAAAATGAGTCAAAGTCTATGATTTCCTCTTTGATATCCTGACATGATTACACATGAACCTTTATCTTGTTTGGCTGTGATCAGACTGTTGTATGACCCGTAGAATGAACTTATGTGTGACTTACACTAATACTAAATATATTTTTATCTTGGGGGTGATCGGCGTCAGCCCTGTAAGAAAAGTGTCACAATATCGGCGACTCTTTCCTCAAACAGTCTCAGTTCGTTTCTTTTGTCCTTCCGCCTGTTTTGGCCTCCGCTTCGCATCCACCTTGACGTCATTGTCTGATCCTGCAGAGAGGGAAATCCCAGAGGGAATCCCACCTGCAGACCCTGTTTATACTAATTTGCATATTTAAATGTGGGCGTGGAGAAGGAGGAGTCAGGTACTCCAACATATGTGGTCAATTCCACGCTGAGTGGGATGTATAAAGGAAGCGTACTTGGATTCGGGCGCACGCACAGTTTTATACATCTGGATTTTTTTGTGCGTTCGGACTTTTCTGGATTTTGGCGTACACCAGGTTTCAGTATGAAATCCACGCAAGTCTTTGTACATGAGGCCCCTGGTCAAAGCCACTCAGTTCATTACGTTTTTCCATTTTGCTGCTTCCAACACATTAGCTTCAAGGTCTAAATGTCCACTTGTTTCTAAATATATCCAACCCAGTGAAAGATACCATTATAATAAAATAGTCAGTATTATGACCACTTCTGTCAGTGTTCCTAATGCTCTGGCCGGTCTATGTACAGCAGCATGATGGGAAGCATAGAGGCTTCATAGTGTTTCCACTAAGACAAGTGTGATTTTGCATTTAACAGACACTATGGGAGAGCATGTGTTTATCTCAATTCCACTTTCATTTTTCAAAACAACTTATATTAAATTAAATAGCTTTGCTTCTTTCCACATCCAGAAAATGTCAAGGCTCTCTGTGATTCATTTTTAATTTTACAAGAAACAGAATGTCTCTTGGCAGTGATATCTGGAAAGTTCACCACTAAACATCAAAGTGTAATTGTCTTTTTGGCCTTTGTTTCTCTTCACAACTCTTGACTTCATTTAAATTTTATTCTAACAACTTTTAACAGATAGAATATAGTGCCTTCAATTCCTTTTTTGTCTTATTTTCTTTATGATTTATTTTTGAGGATTTTTTTTTGTGTGTGTGTGTGTGTGTTTATTTGTATTTGCAGTGACAAATGGGTCTTACTACAAGAAAATACAAAGACAGAAATAATTGTTTTCATATTTTTCTAGAGTAAAACTTAAAAAAGTGATAGTCTTCTTCGATAGAATTTGCAATCATTTTGTGTTGCATTATGTTTAGGGATCAACTATAAGGAGGTGTAAACATTGCCGGTGAATGTTGTGCATACGTCTGTTTGAGATTTTCCCTCTATTTCCAACTAAGCTTGAATAAACAAAACAAAAAAAGATGTTTCAGATAGAGAGATTAAAAAAAAAAAAAACAACAGGAAATGTGAACACAAGCAATTACCTGAAGCAATCCCCCACCTCGTTCTTTTATGCTACTATTCCCTTCCACCCACCGTTCTCCTCTTTCTTTTTTTTTCTTTCAATCTCTACATCTACATCTCTCAGTGGTGATCATCCATGTGCATAAAGGCAGGTATGGAGAGACTTTATGTGTGACGCAAAGGTACATGAAAGTTGCAAAAGCAGGCAAAGAGAAAAGCAGGTGAGCAAAGAACATAGAATAAAATGAAACAGAAAGAAGCGTATGTTTTTATCTGACTGTCAAGTGAGCACTGAGGCATGAAACAGTATATCACAGTGCAACAGATCACATTCATACATTATGAGGAGTTAGACCTGTGCACCACAATTCAGCGGGAAACAAAAATATATATATATACATATATATGAATAATGAAAGAATCACAAAAAAAACATAAAATCATAAATCTTATAGATAAAACCAGAGAGAAAACTGACAAGGAAGAAGGTACACACACACACACACACACAGATACAGAGCAGGGCACTCACTTGGGAGTTAGCGCCTGGTCAGATCATCTCTTTCCAGGTCAGTGTCTCCGCTGGCATCCACTGATGTGACATCAACAGCGAGCATGTACACTTGGCTTCATGTTAAAAGATACTGCAAATCAGATAAAGTCCAAAAATGCTCATATAAACAGAGAGCAGTGGTGTGTGAATGGATTTATTTCGTTATTTGTATTTTTATCAGTGAAGATTTGATGTGATGATTCATTTTTATTTAACCCATAAAGACCCAGTGCTACTTTTGTGACTGTTCACAATTTTTTTTTTTTCTGTATATGTAACCTTTCTTACGTGATTTATCATCATTTATTACTGTATTATCCTCTGTATTTTGGATTTTTTGTGAAAATCATATGTTTTCCTCATATTTAATTTACTGATCATGTAGGTGTTCATAAAAAGTCAGAGTAAATTCAAAGTTTATTATATCAGAAACAGAAAACTGAAGAAAAAGTTACTTTTTCAACAAAGATATCAATAAGTGAACGTAAAAACAAGTGTCTCATTCCATTCTCTTCGTTCCTTCTTTCTCCTTCTTGCCTTTTTCCCTTTATTTAACGTACGGATCATGTTGATGTGCATAAAAGCTTAGACTTCATTATTATATCAGAAACGGAAAACTGAAGGAAAAGTGACTTTTTCAGTAAAATCTATCATTAACTGAACATAAACCAAGTGTCTCCATCCACTGTCATTGATCCAACTCCCCGCTGGTATCCACTGATGTGACATCAACAGCGAGCATGTACACTTGGCTTCATGTTAAAAGATACTGCAAATCAGATAAAGTCCAAAAATACTCATATAAACAGAGAGCAGTGGTGTGTGAATGGATTTATTTCATTATTTGTATTTTTATCAGTGAAGATTTGATGTGATGATTCATTTTTATTTAACCCATAAAGACCCAGTGCTACTTTTGTGACTGTTCACAAAAGATTTTTTTTCTGTATATGTAACCTTTCTTACGTGATTTATCATCATTTATTACTGTATTATCCTCTGTATTTTGGATTTTTTTGTGAAAATCATATATTTTCCTCATATTTAATTTACTGATCATGTAGGTGTTCATAAAAACTCAGAGTAAATTCCAGTTTATTATATCAGAAACGCAGAAAACTGAAGAAAAAGTTACTTTTTCAACAAATATATCATTAACTGAACATAAAAACAAGTGTCTCATTCCATTCTCTTCCTTCCTTTTCTCTCTTTCTCGCCTTTTTCCCCTTATTTAATGTACAGATCATGTTGATGTGCATAAAAGCTTAGACTTCATTATTATATCAGAAACAGAAAACTGAAGAAAAAGTGACTTTTTCAGTAAAATCTATCATTAACTGAACATAAACCAAGTGTGTCCATCCACTGTCATCGATCCAACTCCATGGGTTTTACTGGTGAATCAATGTTGTAGAAGATAACAGTGTTTCCACGTTCACTACGGAGCCTCTGAACGTCCAAATGGGTCATATCTGATGACCATGAAAAGATGATAAACTTTATTTTACACCAATTATTTACATGTATTGATAGGATTAGTGGATCACAGGTATTAAACATTTTAGATCAGTAGATACTTTTGGTCACCAGTGGCTCTTTGGGTCTTTACAGGGTAATGGGAAAAAAAAGTGCATCTGTTCCTGCCATTCAGTCGGGCAATACATTCCTATGTATGTATGTATGTATGTATGTATAGATGGACAGATAGATAGATAGCTAGATAGCTAGATAGATAGATAGATACAAAAAATACAGATACACATAAAGATTAACTTTATTGATGCCCATGAGGACATTCACTTTTTTCACCAGAAAGAAAGAAAGAAAGAAAGAAAGAAAGAAAGAAAGAAAGAAAGAAAGAAAGAAAATTGAACAGGAAAAAAGAATCTTCCAGAGACCCAGCTAAATGCATTTTGGTCCTCTGTGGGGGACATGAGTTTCACAGCTTTACTTGAAAAAAGGAAAAAAAAGTGCTATCCACTGCAAAGCATAGCATCCATAAATGAATAGATAAATAAAAACATACATTTGTGTCTGTAAATGGTTACATCATGCTGTTTCCTATCAAGTCAATTATTTAATGTAATTTTAAAAAAGCCAAAATTTTTACTTTATTTGGTCTCAGGAGGGTATATTAAATGTAAATGTAAAATATGAATAGAAAAATGTATCATTGCTGCCTGGCGGAAACCTCATAAGTCCATTTTTGGTCTTTTTTTTTTTTTTTTTCATAAAACTATTCTATTGGTCAATCTTCATGTTGGCCTGATGGTTTTAGAAATATTTAACCAATGAAAAGTGTTGAAAACTGCTTGTGACTACATCTCTTAACTCCATTCATTCATTTAGAATACACACTGGTTTTCCAGTTTTGTGAAAAATAACCATTTTGGACATAAGAGTTTTCTGCCTGACAATGATATATAACACTGGTCAACAACAAATTTATTGTTTAAGTTTTTTGAGCTGATTTAGGATAATTTTGGTGTGCTGAATCCAAAAATCACATTAATTTTGCTCAATCAGGTCAACTTTCTGAACTATGCTACATATTGGCTTTTTAACATTTTTGCTTACATTTATGGGCATTTTCACATCATATGATACAAAATTCTTTCATATTTCTTGCAATAAATGAGTTCTGATGATTTTACCTTTGCCAATTTATGATTAATGTTTTTTTTTAATATTACAGGTGAATGAAATGGCTTCGACTAGAAGATCTTGCAAAAATAAGCCTGACGTATTCTGCTAAATCTACGGTGAATACATAATAAATAATAAATACATCCTGTTAGAAAATAATTTTTTTTCTCTTAAAACCTATTTTGGGTGAGAACTATATAAAAATTCAACTGATAAAGTCACAAAAATGTAATCAATTTTGTGAGAAGATCAAATTTTTCAAAATCAAATTAGCAAAAAAACCTGACCTGATTGAGAAAAACAGATGTCATTTTTGGATTTAGCGATGCAAAATGGTCCTAATTCAGTTGAAAAAACCTAGACAATTTGCAAAAAATATTTTTTTGTAACCCAGTGTAATCTATATATACTGTGCGAGCACCAATCATTATGACCATTGACACGTGAATTGGTAATAAGATTATCATTTTACAAAATGATTTGGAAAAATAGAGATAATACTTTTTACTTAACCAAGTAAGTTGATTGAAAAATTAAAAAAAAAAAAAAAAAAAAAAAAAAAAAAGGTAAGTTGATTGAAAACTGATTCTCATTTTCAATAACAACCTGGACATATAGAGACGAACAACCAATCACTCTCACCTCTCACATTCACACCAATGGGCAGTTTAGATTAACCAGTTAACCTACTAGTGCATGTCATAACCCACACAAACTCCACACAGAAAGGTTCCTGGTGTTGGAATTGAACTCAGGACCTTATTGCTTTGAGATGACAGTGCTGTCCACCGCACCACCATGACACCAATAATAGTGCTAATAAACTAAAGATTTATTTTTGGATTTATTTTTCATTTGGACATTAAGGAGGAAGAGGAATCAGGGAATGACATGCAGTAAATGGCCTTAGATGGAAATAAACCCAGGTCACTGTGGTGAGACCACCAGGGTAGCCCATGCATAGGACCCAAAAAATAATACTCCATAAATACAACTACATAAAAATAACCATTAACAAAATTTAAAAACAATATAGATTTTTTTTAAATTTATTTTTATTTAAATCTTTATTTCGAACATGTAGACAGTGAAATCAAAACAAAACCAACCAACCAAATATCAGTAATGAATCATAAAATGTGGATAAGTAAACAAGAGAAAAGAGAAAAATACATAAATAAATAAATAAATACAAATAAATAAATAAAAGTAAACATGCTCGAAAAGGAGTAGGAAGAAGTAAAAACTTACTATATCACTATTCTTTATGTTCTCTATATAAATAATAGCAATTATTATTTTATATGAATATAATAACAACAACAATAATAATAATAATATCACACATCCTTTTTCCTACATACACTAATGTAATAATACCCATTTACAAATTATCATACCAGTATCAGCAATCTCAGATATTAATACAAATTAAAACACAAACAAAAACCAAAAACACATACATATATACAGTAATAGAAATACATATAATATTCTGTTTTGTCCTACATAGTAATATAGTTATAAAATATTTTCATATATGTATATATATATATATATATTTAAACTAGATATTGTCAACACGTGGCAAAGCCCCACTATGGGATAAATGACAGAGAATGATTAAAAACCATTCTAAAAAAGTGAGTTTTAACCCATAAAGACCCAAACCTCCACCGGCAACAAAAACCATCTACTGATTTAAAATGTTTAACACCTATTGATCCACTAATCTTACCAATACATGTAAATAATTGGTGTAAAATACAGTTTGTCATCTTTTCATGGTCATCAGATATGACCCATCTGGACATTCAGAGGCTCAGTAGTTACCATGGCAACACCGTCATCTTCTACAACATTGATTCACCAGTAAAACCTGTATAGTTTGATCAATGACAGTGGATGGAGACACTTGTTTTTATGCTCAGTTGTTGATATCGTTGCTGAAAAAGTCACTTTTTCTTCAGTTTTCTGTTTTTGATAGAATAACCCTCAACTTTACTCTAAGCTTTAATGAACATCTACATAATCAGTGAATTAAATATTGGAAAGTACATGATTTACACTGAAAAAAATGCAAAATAAAGAAGATAATGTTACAATCTATGGTGAGAAATCACTTAAAAAAGGTTAAATAGGGAGAAAAAGTCATGGGAACTGATGCAAAAATAGCACTGTGCCTGAATGGGTTAAGAAAAGACATTCAGCAGATTTAAGCTCTGCAGGTTCTGGACTGTTAAAGCCTGCAAAAGCATGATCACCCTAAATCACAAGACAACCCCATCCCCAGGATTCCAGTGCACAACCAACCCGAAAAAGAATTCAATATGTGTAGGGAGCCTTAAAAACAAGTCAACGAAAAAAAAAAATCTATATAAACAAAGCACAGGGAGCCAGTCTAGGAAGGCCAAAACTGATGTGATGTTTCTTTCTTTGAGGTGATGATAATAATTATGTACTAAAGCAAATTCAAGAAAAGCACAAGAGTAGAAACAAGTGATGGCTAATAATTTGTCTGTAAATGTGTGAGAAAAACCAGCTGAAGGGATGCATACCGGCTGTAAATATGTAGACACCAGGTTCTTTTTTGGTTATTTTATATGCAGTACTGTCAGAAATCCCCCGTGTTCTGCTTAGGCTCGTGACCTTTATGCACAGAAATTCCTCCAGATTCTTTTTATTGTGTCGTGCATAGAGTGTGAAACATCCAAATCCCATCCTACATATCTACCTACCTTTCTTGCTTTTAGACTTCAAAGGCCTAAATGTCCACCAGCAACCAAAAGCATCTATTGTTCTAAAACGTTTAATACATTCAGATCCACTAATCCTATGTATACATGCAAATAATTCAGGTCAAATGCAGTTTCTCAGCTTTTCATTGTCATCAGATATGACTCATTTTGGACATTCAGAGGCTCTGTAGTGAAACAAAATCAACTGTTGCGACAATGACAGAAGGTAAAACTCATATTCTGACAAATGATAGTGATGGTGGGCACTTGTTTTTATGTTCCGTTAATGATATATTTAGCTGCAAGAGTCACATTTTCTTTTGTTTACTCTGTTTTGATATAATAATCTTTTTTTTTTTTTTTTTTTTTAGTATTATATTTATTGAAATTTTTGGCTATATATACAAAAAATAACCATATAAACAATCAAACAAACAGACAAAAAGGTACATTTAAAATCAAAGTTTGAGTCCATGAGAGTCCTTCCAGATGATGAGTAGTATTGAAGCTCCTCTCCCCAGTGTGGGAAAAATAGATAATTACAGAGTTTAAAATGTAGGATTGTGATTACATGGTTCACAGACACCGTCATTCTTTTTTTTTTATTTTTTTATGTTGTATTTGAATATTCTGAATATTTGACGATTTTGAAAAGTGTTATAATTCCTTAATTATTCTAATTGTTCCTGAACGCCTCATGTACTGTTTACATGTGCCTCCTTGAACGTGAACAGAACTCAGCTCTGCAGTGAGGACACAGAGCTGATGTGAGGGACTCTAACAAATGTTGGACTGAAAATACAAACTTTTGCTGCAGTCCTACTCTAGTCCTCCTCTGTGCCTAAACCAGCTGACACACAAGGAACATAGGTACTGATGAGACGGACAAACGCAATGGAGAAGGGACATTTTTCTCCTAATGGGATGGACAGATCACCAACGGAAATTGCTAGCTAACCGAAAATGTCAATTGAACTGGATGGATTATTTGGCCAAACTGGATGGGATTCATAGGACCAGATGATTTTGTTTGGAATAAAGTTGTGTCGGCAGGGGGCAGACAACCGTCCAGAGTAAGTGAAAACACTTCAGTAGGCTTAGCTTTGGCTTTTCAGGACTAAATACTTTTAATGCTGTCGTACTTCGGTCCTCCACATCCAAATTATTTTGCTCAAAAGAAGTTTTGGAACGCTGTACAACAGTAGAAAAGGGCCATGGAGAAGTTGTGTTTCTTCTCTCCTTAAATTCTTCCAACAGAACACAGTTGTGTTGTGTGTAAATGGTTAGTTCTTGAACTGAATCCTCTCCCTCTCATGCTAACATCTATCTTTGTTTGGTCACTGATGTGAGAGCTTTTGTTCACACACTTTCAAACATATCACACAGTTGTAGCCTATTTGGAGAAAACAGTAGTTCACTTAAAGCTATACCGTATGATGTGGCATTTTTACACTTTTCTTTTGTCATCTTAAAATGCTCCTAATAAGTGTGTGTCAAACTAAAATGTAAAAGAAATCCACCAGGTATTGAAACTCAAAAATGTTTAATTCTCATATATTTCTGATAAAAGTCTGACCAATCATTTTAGTCGGTCCGAATGAAATAATTGGCCGAACCTGACTGAGCCTCCTGTCAATCATCCATTACGGCCGTCCAGCATACGATCCATTATCGCCGCCTCACATCCAATATGTGTCCCTCTGAATCTGACGCTTCACTGGCCCTGCTTCTCCTGTCACTGACCACAGTCTACTGTCTAGGATGTGTTTGGATAGAACTGACATGCACATGTGGAAGGGAATAAACGGATTTATGAACAGAAACGACAACTGAGGGGCACAAACGGGAGTCTGATGAATGAAGGATGGAGATAAAAGTCCAGAAGTCAGCTGTACTGGACTGAACATGTCTGCATAAAGCTCAGCTTTTATGACGGTGGGACTCATACAGGTACATGTACATGGTGTCACACATGTAAGATGATGTAGGATGATAATTGTATGGACTATGAAACCTCAAATGTCCACGGAAAATTCGCGGAGGCCGCGCGTTCACAGTGCGCACCCATCCCCTGGGCACTGCAGTGAAGACACTGACCCAGTACTGCACAGACCAGGTCTACTGATGGAACAGGAGCCGCGGGCCCACGGCAGGTGGATGATGCATCTGATTACTGAGGGAGGGGTCCGCGGACACGCCAAAACGGACCGGACCTCCACCTCTGCTTCCTCCTCCGTTTCCATCGCGCATCAGGTGAGAGGAGGAGGAGCCTCAGAGCTCAGGCAGAGGGAAGGGGGCGGGGCTTTGGAGGGAGGCGGGTTGTTCATGTTCAAACTTTTACCAAGAGCTGTGAGAAATGCCACATCGGTAGGTATAGCTTTAATACTTACTGCTGTGTCGTTGGCATTTTTCCTCTTCTTCTTTCTTTTTTGTCTTTTTGCAAACCCTGAAGGGTAGGAGCGCTTCATCATTGATGTTCTTTTAAAATGGCCGCCGCCGTGCTCAGTGTGGACAGACCGTTTGTTCCTCCACTGACAGCAAGTGGGGGGTGTGATGAGGGTGTGCGAGGGCGGATGTCATTTCTACATGACCCTCATAGTGTTTGTCATTGCATAGGGGGAATCCCTCTAGTTTGGGGGGCGGGGCCCTGGTCACAAAACAGTACAGGAGAGGGTTAGCGCTGCCTCACTGTGGTGGTTTGTTTACAATGGATGGTTTTTAATAAGTTGTACAGATAAATGACCATGCGGCCATCGGGGGCCCTCTTCAGCGAGGGGGCCCTAGGCAGCTGCCTACCTTGCCTACGTCATCCCGACATCTCTGTCTAGGAGCATGTTGTTTTGTTTTTTTTCTTTCTAAGGAGCATATTATCCAAAGCATATTATGGTGGTTGATTGGGAAAGGACAGAAAGGTCTCTGGTAAAAGTATGAATTTGCAAGTATTGATATTGTTATGGAAAAATGTTACTCTACTAATTTGTGTTCAATAAAGAAGGATAAGTTCAAATGTTCAGTGTCAAAGAAATCCCTTTATTTGGAGCTCCATATAAAGAGATATCACTCAGACAAAAGACTGAGACGGCCTGAACCCAAAAATACAAATCACAATATAGTCTTCTGTCTCCCATGAGAAAATTATGATGTGTCGAAAGTGTTTTGGTTAGTGTCAGGAACTTAGAGATAAGACCCCTGTGAGAAATGTTGGTTTGGCCGTCTACTCTGGACAAAACACAAAAGAGGTCAAAACTGCTCTATAATACACAGTGACATAAATATATCTGAAATAGAGTTAGAAGCCTATATGATATATGAAATATATGAAAATATATATGAATATATGGATATAAGTAATTTTGCCATTACAATATAATAATAATCAAATAATATTCTCAACTTTTATACATATTCACACTATTAGTAACTTAAATATAGGAAAATATCGGATTTTCACTGAAAAAAATGCTAAATGAGAGAGATAATACTATAATATATAATGAGAAATCACTTATAAAAGGGCAAATGTAGAGAAACAAAATCCACCACAAACATAGTTCTTTCAATAATTTTCTCATGCACTTGTGGGCAAATTTGCCGTCCCCCTTTTTTTCCTCTTTTCCTTTCCTGGATGCCGCTTTGTACCAAATCCTGATTTTTGACTTCATCCTAATTTTCTGGTATATGCTGCAGGCTCAAATGGCAGAACAGATGCACATTTACAACTAAATTGTGTTTAATCTGACAAAACTTTCAATATCTTCATAGAGTTAGCAACGAAACACAAGTCAAAGTAAATTTAGGCAAAATGTGGAGGGTTTTTCAAGGCAACTGCCATGTCTTTCCTTCTATTTTGCAGCTTTTTTAAAAATCTTTTGATCCTTGCTTTCAGTGCTCCTACCCTCCCTCCTTCCCATCTCTACACCCCTCTAACTTATTCATTCATTGCACCCACACTCCCCATCTTATTATTTTTTTTTTTTTTTTTTGACGTCATGAAGCATCAAGAACAGTTTGTCACATTAGTTAGCCAGGGTGCCGAGCAAAGAGAGAGAGGTAGAGAGCGATGACCTTCCCGAAGACAAAGGCTTTTCAGCATCTTAAACAGCAAATGTTTTGAAAGAGGCTCAGCTTTGCAGATGGTTGCTCCTCTGCCTCTAGAACGGGCAATTAATGTGTTAAGATTCACTGTCAGTGCTGTCGCTACTCATCACACACACTCTCACACACCCATGCAAACACTATAATGAGGAAAAACAGGAGACACACTGTTGAATATGCATGATTATACTGTAAGTGGGAAACTGACAAAGCTGAGTCTACACAGAAGTTTTTCATCATATGGATTATTTATCGCGTTTTTTTAAAAGCAAACTTCGCTGTGTCATCATGGGTGCTCAGTCACTCGTCGTCCTCCACCCCGTCCACCCTTTTGAGCGTCTCAAACCACCTCTCTGCCCCTTTGTGACTGCACTGTGAGTAATACCACCAGCAATGCCACGGCTCAGCGATATCTAGGACGCTTAAGGTCAGTCAGAGGCCAGTGGGCTTCATTTCTATTAAATCAACTCCTTCTGTTAATGTATTTTACAATAAAAAAAGAAGGAATGCTTTAATAGGCTGCATCTGTATATCTGTTAACCCTTTCCCTAGGTTAAACATTTTCACCGTGGCTCTTTGAATTTTTACCCGATGCAGTTTGGCTTTAGAAAACACCCTTCCAAAAAAACAGCCACCTGCTTTTTCCTGGAAAAAATAAAGTCTGAGATTGATAAAGGTAGTGTAATTGGAGCAGGGTTTCTTGATTTAAAGAATGCCTTTAACACTGTCAATCACAGTTTTTTAATGAATAAGATCGTTCATTTGAATTATTCCACACTCACTGTGCAATGGATTAGGGCTGCTCGATTATAGAAAAAAAAAAATCATGATTATTTTAGCAATAATTGAAATCACGATTGTTAAAAATGATTATTTGTCAACCTTAAAGTTGTTTATTTTTTTCTTGCAAAACAATGTAAGATATACTCTTTAAATATAAATAAAGCTTTTAACCATTAAAACAAAGTATGTTCACTTTTGTACGAAACAAAAAAATCTTTGAATGCAAATACGTATACTGTAAATTCAAGTATGTTTCCTTTTGTAAACAAATAGTGCACTGGAATTAAACTGCTCTAGACTTGCCATAGAACTGGAGCAATAAAAAAAAAAAAAAAACTCACGTAAAGCGCAAATTATAAATTCAAGTATGTTCAGTGTAGTATGAAACATAGTAAATTCAGTGGCGTGCCAATGAGGTTTCAGTTAGGTTAATACGGGAGTTGCAGTGTAAAGAGATTCGGAGACTGAATATTGCATTGCGGACGAAGTTGTAGACGGAGTTTTTTTATGTGTTTTAGTTTTTCATAAGATTATGATAAAGGTAGCGGTGGTTAAACTTTAGATGGTTAAAAAGGTTTGCTGTGTTACCGGTCGGTGCGGACACAACTACGAAACACTTTTTGCATGTAATGGGTTTTTGCTCTTCATCAAACCCAAAGTGATTCCATACAATTGAATTGGACTTGCCTTTTTTGTTTACCAAGCACTTCTGCTGCGATTCTCCTGCCATTTTTCCAGACCGCTAGGTACAACTTTGCTCTTGGGGTGGACCTGCCGGCTAGCTGGCAGCTGTAGCTTAGAGGGGGGCGGGGCAGAGCAGCTCATGGTAGCTTGCGAATGTAGGACGTTTCGGACACAGACGTTTCGGCCTAGGACGTTCCAGACTAGGATGTTTCGGACTGCACTTTTTGCAGTCCCTAACCCTCGAAAGGCCGAAACGTCCTAGGCCGAAACGTCCGTGTCCGAAACGTCCGTCCACCGTAGCTTGCGTGCGCGTGAATTAAAACAACTCAAAATTAATAATCGTTTTTTCTCGATTACATAATTTTTGTAATCATTGCGTGTAATAATCGAAATCGTAATTAAATTTTGATTAATTGCACAGCCCTACAATGGATAGAATCATACCTGGTACAAAGAAGGCAGTCTGTTAAATTCAAGACTTTTTAAGACCTTTTAAGACTTAGGACAGAATTTAATGCCTATTTCAGGGCCATACTGGGAAAAATTTGTGACACCTAGAATTTAAGAAAATGTATTTATTTACTCCAACATCTTGATTCCCCCTGTTCTGAGTTGAATTGGTTTCTTGCACAAGGTGCTGCAACCTGCAAACACCTTCTGCTCCACTCATCTCAAACAGGTCCACGATGATTTTTTCTCCAACCAGGTATTATTACATATGCACTTCCTCATGCTTACTTTTGTTTCTGTGATCATTCCTCCCCGGGGGCTGTAAAGTTAGCGATAACTGTTTCCTAATTTCAATATAAATTGTCAGGTTGGAACGGGTGGAAATGAGTAGAATAACGATACTTTCTTTGCAGTTTGGACATTTAACAGACATATTAAACTCAATACTGGAAACGAGTTTATGGAAACAGAACTTAAAACCTACCATATCAAATTTAATACCTTTAAAGAGTTTTTTTAAGGTATTAAATGCAGATTTGTAAATTCAAGACTTTTAAGATTTTTTAAAGCCTTGTGGGAACCCTGGTTAGAGTGCAGAATATAACATTCTCAGTCTGTAAAAATCACTTTGGTGTACCTCAAGGTTCAGTCTTGGGTCCGTTATTATTTAGTGTGTACATTAATGACCTGCCAGATATCTGTCCATCCAACGGACAATGCGAAATGTATGCTGATGATGGTGTTCTATACGTCCGCAGAAAAAACAAATTGCAAGCTCATGAGCTGTCGTCTTCAATGAATTATGTGTCAAACTGGTTGCTAAGGTCACAATTAGTCCTTAATGTGTCAAAGACCGTGACCATGTTCTTTCAAAAATTACAAGTTTAGAGGTTGTTGATTAGGGGTGGGAATCGAAAACCTGATCCAACTGAGAACTGGTTCCAAATGATCAGTTCCATCAGAATTGTACACCTCCAACATTATCAATTCTTCTTAACAGTTCTCTCATTTCCAAGCATGATGAGTTCTGGTTTTCCCTACCTCATGTCGCGATTCACCTAAACACCTAAAATTAGGAAAGGACGCAAAACAATATGAACAAATGAGTCCCAGGGGATGCAAAGATAAAACAAAATTCCCAATCGTTTTTTCCCCACAAGCATGTGTGATAAAAATGTCTGTTTGCATTTTCCTATGAGCCAGCCATTTAGTACATGGTTAATAGAGCAGTCTGTGCGTTCCTCCATCCCATACATCTCTCTCTCTCTCTCACAGGCTTTAATACTGTGTTGTGAATTTGTCGATCTGCAGAGTGAATGCAGGTGAAAAGATGCCTCTGAAAAAGAAACGAAAACAACTCAGACTATGGTTTGATGGGGCTCTTCCCGGCTCAGGCTGTACAGCCAGTGAACTGGTCTGTTTTCACGGTCACGGATCTGGCACTCGTGATAACCTTTCCTCGGCCCCCGCTGCTTCAGATCCTCATCCGCCAGAGAAACCGTCTCAATATAGACGCTCAGGACGAAGTCATGTCAGTTAAAATGGGGCCCAAACAAGTGAGCTTCAGTTTTACAAAGGCACATGGTATGTGTGTGGCAGTACACCCATACACCCGCTGGTCTGCTCCTGGTGCTAGCTGCCGAACTCTATAAAGGGAAGGTCCATTACCTGGCCCGATCGTTTTCGGTCACCTCTGACGTCAGACGCCGCAGTCAGTAGTGAAACCAGGGACAGGCACATGGTTGACGCTCCTAACATTGTGTCCGGGACAAAGACCTCCATTTATTCAAAGGCCTCACAGCCCGGTAAAATTACCAGTACGGGCAAACGTGGTGAGTAGCCTCATTGCAGGTTCATTCATTCATTCCGCCGATTGCTGTAGTACGCGTGTGCGCTCATTCATTCATTGTTTCATTTATCTGATCATTACCCAAAACGTCTGTGCTTCCTTATTTCATAAAGGGCTGGCTCCTGTGTCGTGCAGCCGACACAGCATATTGCATCGTCTGTTTGCCCCCAGTCATTATAAAATAAGGTGTCGGCGGTGTGTCGGTTTGGACCGGCTTGGTGTCGCTCCCCCCCTTGTTGTGGTTGTGGTGCGTCGCGCTTTTGCCTTCATTGGTGAGTATCTTGTGTCAGGTGGAGCGGGGTATCCATATCACCTATCGATTCATTAAATATGACTGTTAAAATCCGTAGGAGCCAAGAACCTCCTGAGCTTCCTCTTCCTCTTCTTCTCCACCCCTTTTTGACTGAGCACTTGCCGCGCACAGCGTGCATTCTCGGGACCCTGAATCCCAGCGTCGTACCATTGCGTCCTAAGCGGTATGATTGGTTGATTGTAAGGTGCTGTGGGAAGAAATTAACTTTTAAAGGTATAACTATTTTATATTTAGTGAGTGTGTGTGAGTGTGTGCATGAGAGCTTAAGGTTGCTTTTAAGATGTGATGTAATTAATTAAAAATGTCTATTTTATCTATTCCGGTGAATAATAAATATTGAATTATTTTGTAACTTTTGTCTCTGTTCCAGTAATTTAATTACCCTGTGTTGCCTAAAGAGTGGACTAAATTTAGAATTCTGTCCCTGGGCCTACGGCTTAGGGTGGCATTGTCGGTAAAAATGATCACATGAAGTTGAGTTAGTGGGGAATCAGTGGGCCTTAATTCCTCTTTTAACCCCTCGGCTGCCACATGTGGAAGAGACTAAAGGAGAGGAGGCTTTAAGAACTGAAGGAAATTAAACAGAAATCCAGTGACTGACCTCCAGAGGAACTGGACCATATGCCACTGTTATGGTTTGTCTGTTACTCACCAGGAGTGAACCACTGACCAGTCTGGATCAGATCACCCTAAAATGTTTTAAAAAATCCTCACTGTTTAAGAATATTTACTTTTGTTCATTAAACAGCTCAGGAAAATACGATTGTGTTTCACTTTCTGTTTATGTGTGTACAATAGTGTATATATGTGACTTTGTGAATGATTTGATATGGAAAAAGGTCAAACAAGCCCCACTATGACTTGTCCAGCTACTTTTTTTCCCACTCAAAAAAACACTCAGGAATCGATAAGAGAATTGATAAGGAACTGGACTGGTAAGCAGCATCGACAATGGCACTAATATTGACAAAATCCTATTAATTCCCACCCATTGATCCTGTAGTGATGGTTCAAGGAACAAAACTGGAAGTAGTAGACAAGGTCAAATACTTCGGTATGATCATCAATTCTAAACTCTTTTTCTAAACTCAACAAGTAAAAAAAAAAAAAGTAAACAAAATGAGATTTGATTCATCGAATTTCAGGCACATCAGGAATAACTTGACACCTAAAACAGCCAAGCTTTATTTTATGATTTCTTTTATGATTGTTCCACACATGACCTACTGCATAACTAGCTGGGCACTGGCATGTTAAAAACCAAACAAAAAAAAACTTCAAAATGATTTTTTATCTACATTTAGCCTTTCCTAAGTGATGCATCACCATTTATAATGAGATTAACCTCTACATGTCGCATTTTTCTGTGAAATTCTGATATTTTCCTATATTTAATTTAATGAGCAAGTTCACAGAAGCTTAGAGTAAATTCAAAGGTTATAGAGAAAACTGAAAAATGTGATTTTTTTCAGTGAGATATATCATTAATTGAATGTAAAACATGCATGTCCAACCCCTGTCATTTGTCAAACTACATGGGTTTTATGGGTGAATCAATGTTGCAGAAAATGATGTTCATTACGGTGTCTCCGGACTTTCAAATGAGTCAAATCTGATGCTGATGAAAAGCTGAGAAACTGGATTTTATCTGAATTATTTAGATGTATTGATTGGATTAATGGCTAAAAAGTTATTAAACATTTTAGATCAGTAGATGCTTTTGGTCGCCGACAGCTGTTAAGGTCATTGATTTGACTTAAAGGTCCCGTATTATGCAAATCTCACTTTGTGACAGTTTTCTTTCAGTAGTGTGTGTTGCAGTAGCCTCATTATGAGGTTCGAATTTGAAAACTGTTTCCTCCCTGCCTTGCTACACCACATGTTGTTAAAATGCCAGCTCAAACGGCCGAGTTTGAGTTGGGTCCGCTTATGACGACATAAGCGGATTTAACTCCTCCCCCTGACTGTGCCTCCACCCTGGCAAAATACCTCTTGGACAACAAACATGGCGAAGGCGAGACACGCAAGTTGTGGTGTTGTTGGCTGCACACACCAACACGATAAGTAAAGTAAAGTAAGTAAAGTAAAGTAAATTTTATTTATAGAGCACTTTTCACAGACAGAGTCACAAAGTGCTTTATCAATTCAAATCAGAATCAAATTAAGTTTACAGAGACCCAACAGAATCCTTCAGGGGCAAACACTTGTGATTGGTGACAGTGGCGAGGAAAAACTTCCCTTTAACGGGCAGAAACCTCGAGCAGACCCAGACTCCTGAAGGATGGCTGTCTGCCTTGACCAGTTGGGGTTAAAGAGAGAGAGAGAGAGAGTAAAGGAGGAGAAAAGAGAGAGCGATAGAGATATAGAGAGACTGGGGGGGGGGGTGACACATGGAGTACGTTATGATGAATACATAGAGTGTAATCAGTCTGTGGTGGTCCTGGGTCAGGTGGGAGACTAAAAAGCCTTTTTGAACAGGAGGGTTTTGAGGTGTTTCTTAAAGCTCTCTACAGAGTCCATGGACCGTAGGTGTAGAGGCAGGTCATTCCATAGACGTGGTGCCACAGCTTTAAAAGACCTGTCACCGCGTGTGCTAAAACAGGTCCGTGGAACCATCAGCAGGTACTGTCCTGAAGACCTCAAGCTACGAGTCGAGCTGTAGGGCTGGATCAGGGAAGCAATGTATGCAGGGGCCTGGCCATGTAGGGCCCGGAAAGTTAGCACAAGAATTTTGAAATGAAGACGATATAGAACAGGGAGCCAGTGGAGAGATTTAAGGATGGGAGTGATGTGGGTTCTCCTGTTTGTGCGGGTCAGGAGCCTGGCAGCAGAGTTCTGGACAAACTGTAGACGGGCCAGCTCCTTCTTGTTTAAGCATGTAAACAGGCTGTTGCAGTAGTCTAAGCGAGAAGATACGAAAGCGTGAACGATCATCTCGAGCTCATTTGTGGACACCATAGATCTGAGTTTGGAGATGTTGCGTAGGTGGAAGAAACAGTTTTTGACTAGGTGTTTGGAGTAGAATTCTAAAGACCTGTCCTGGTCAAAGATGACACCCAGATTCCTCAGTTTTGTCTTTACCGAGGAACTCAGGTCTCCAAGGTGATGTTTGATCCCTGGGATTGCACTATCCGGGGCAATGATGAGGGTCTCAGTTTTGCTGGAGTTCAGCTGGAGGCTGTTATCATTTAGCCACTGCTTCAGCTCTGACAAGCAGCTGATTAAGGAACTCAGTTTGTGGGGCTCAGAGGAGTTAAAGGAGCAGTATATCTGGATGTCATCCGCGAATAGATGATAGGAGACATCACTGTACTGTCGGATAATGTGGCCAAGTGGGAGGACATAGAGTAAGAATAGGACTGGTCCCAGGACAGAGCCTTGGGGCACACCACACAGTAGATCCGCTGAGTCAGATTGGAAGTTGTTTATTGACACAGTGAAGCTTCTGCCGGTCAGGTAAGAGGAGAACCAGTCTAGCACATGACCTGACATCCCTACCAGGTCCCTCAGTCTCTCAATCATTATGGTATGGTCCACTGTGTCAAAGGCCGAGGAGAGATCTAGCAGGACCAAGACCGTGGATTTCCCAGAGTCAGCCGCCATCAGGATGTCACTAGACACTTTTAATAGTGCGGTTTCTGTTGAGTGGCGTTGTCTAAACTCAGACTGAAAAGTGTCATAGATCTGGTGTGTCTCCAGAAAAGCTGTAAGTTGTTTAGACACTGCTTTCTCAAGGATTTTGGCCAATAGGGGGAGCTTTGAAATGGGCCTGTAGCTTTTGAAGTCTGTGGGGTCCAGTGTGGTTTTCTTTAGTTTAGGTTCTATGATGGCCTGTTTGAAGGAGCTGGGAAACAAACCAGTTGTGAGCGACAGGTTAAAAAACTTTATGACCCATGGTCCAATAGTGTCAAAGACACCGACAAGGAGCTTATGGGGGAGGATGTCTGCAGAGTTGGAGGAGGGTTTCGTTTTGGATAAAAGTGCTGAGATGTCCTCCAGTGTCACAGGGTCGAAAGAGGACCAGGTTTGCAGAGGGGGATCAGATAGGGTCAGACGGCCAGAGGGTGGTGGGATATTGTGTTTAATATCCCTGATCTTGTCTGTGAAGAAGTTTAGGAAGTCATTGCTGTCAGCTTTACAGAGCACAGGGGCAGCAGGGACAGCAGGGGACACAATGGACTGGATTGTGTCAAAGATTACTTTGGGGTTTTTCTTGTTTGTGGCTATAAGTTTGTGGAAGTAGCTGGATCTTGCCTCCTTAATCATTTTATTTAATGAGGTTATGAGATCTTTAAGATGTAACCTGTGTACTTCCAACTGGGTTGATTTCCAAAGACGCTCAGTTTTGCGACAAGTTCTCCTTAGGTTTAAGATGTTTTCATTTATCCAGGGACAAGACCACTTACGAGTGACATTAGTTTTCACGGGAGCCACCTGGTCAAGAATAGAGCTGCAGTGTGTGGCAAAGCACTGGATAAACTCATCAACATCGGGACACTCATTAAGAAGACTAGGGTTAAACAGGGCACGGAAATCCTGGGCTGTGGACTCTGTAATGATCCTCCTCTTGGCCCTTCTAGGTGCAGGCTTGGGCTCAAGAGGCACACATAAGTCAAAAAACACACCACAATGATCACTCAAGTGGACATCCTCAACACACACATTTGTGACGTGTAAGCCCAATGAGAAAACCAGGTCCAGGGTATGTCCTTTCTTGTGGGTGGGGCCAGATACATGTTGTTTGAGGTTAAAAGTGTCAGTCATGGCTAAAAGTTCCATTGCTGGGCTGGATGAATTGTTATCGATGTGCAGATTGAAATCCCCAAGAATTAAGACCTTCTCCAGTTTTATTATTGATGTAAGGAAATCACTGAAATCGCTTAAGAAGGCACCAGCAGGGCCAGGGGGACGGTAGATTAAGAAACAGTACAACACACTGGACGAGCCGATCTTGATCATTTGTGACTCAAGGGAAAGTCATCGGTGCTCATCCCTCTGCATATGTATTTGTCTTGGTGCACTACAGCAAGGCCACCGCCCCGGCGACAGGGGCGGGGCTGACCAACAGCAGAGCAGCCAGGAGGGCACAGTTCATTTAAATGAATGAACTCCCCATCCCTTTGCCACGTCTCCGTCAGGAATAATGCATCCAAGTTCCTGTTGGTAAAAAGCTCATTTAGGGAGAAGGATTTATTGGCAATGGAACGTGCATTTAGTAATCCAAACCGGCTAGGTGGTGGTGACATCATGGTGTTCGTGTCCGCTGTGTGTAATGGGATTTGTGTCAACCACCTACGATGCCTTTTAGCAGAGTGAAACCCCATACGAGACCTGGATATGACAGGAATGGGGAAGAGCAAGGCAGAGGTGTAGGCTGCTGGAGATGGGGAAGGAGAAGAGGAATTCACTGAGGTGGTTAGTTGACAGGTGGACAGTGAGGGCCTGGGAGAGGAGGAGAGATCAGTTGGGGTGTTGTTTATTCTCACTACAGATTTTATAGGAGACTCTGAACGTGGTGATATTAGATGTGACCAGCAGGGGGAGCAGGTGACTGCAGCAGAAGAGGGAGGGCATAGTCACATTGGTGTGGGTGTGGTTTTGGTCAGGACAGCGTGTTGGATGTTTTGAGCCAAGACCCTGCTGCCTAGTCTAGAGGGGTGGACATCATCGGACTTGTAGAGGGAGGGGCGGTTCCAGAACAGATTAAAGTTATCAATAAAACTGAAGCCGTTCAGAGCAGAGGCGGACTGGAGCCAGGTGTTCAGGCTGAGGAGGCGGCTGAAACGGCCCACACCACGGGCAAAGGAGGGGAGTGGCCCGGAAATGAAAACAGCCTTCCCGGATCCTTTCAGTTTATCAAAGAGGTTTTTAAAATGAACCTTCGTCACTTCGGACTGTTGAAGAGAAGTATCATTGAAGCCCACGTGAACTATGATCCGGGTAACGGTGGACGGCAGTGAGAGCAGCAGCTGAGGGAGTTCATGGAGGATGGAGGTGACGGTGGAACCAGGAAAACACCTGGTTATGGCGTTAAAGAAACGGACGTGACGGATGATGGAGTCCCCGAGGATAGCGGTGGTCGGAGGGAAAAGTGGTCGAGGAGACGGTGTTGAAGGTGAAGGGTTCCTGGTCTCTCTAGGTAGACATTCCACGGGTGGACCGTCGGAGTGACGGCGGACGGCCTCTCGGAGGAGGCGGCGCCGGGCAGAGGAGCGGACCGAGGAGCGGGGACCCTTGTTCGACGGCTTCACAGGAGGACCGGCTTTAGGACCGTCGCCGGTAATCAGCTCGGTGGCAGCCACGGTGTCAGCAGGAGCCGGTTCCGGGACAGAGCCAGGTGGGATGGGGGGCACATCAGCCCTGGCGGGGGGAGCCGGAGCGTTCTCCACGGACAGGACGGCGAAGCGGTTTGATGTGCTGATGGTCGGCGGTGGTGAGTCTTTGCTCGTGTTCTTTTTGCGGCCACGAATCACCACTTCAGACCAGGGTGTAGAACACGGGGGGCGAGAACAGGCAGAGGAAGGATCCCATAACACCGTATCATCACAGGAGGCTTTGGGCTTCTCTGCGCTTTTCAGAAACAGACTGGACAGTGTGGGAAGGCGGCTGGAGAAACCACAGAGCTGGGCATTTTTCTCCGCGAGTTCTGCGGAGAGGCGCAGTATTTCCTCTTTGAGATCCGCGATAGTTTGGTAAGCCTTTACCAGGGTTTTGTTTGCTTGGACGAGAGGACTATCTCCAGATGATGAGGATGACGCCATGGTGGAAACAGCGAGATACCGGGCAGAGCGCGGGAAGCGGTGGGTGACAGCCAGAGGTAAGGATCCACTGACAATACTGACCTGCCCTGATGGAGGTTTGGATTGATGGCGTCAAGTTAAAAAGACACGGTTAAGAGGTTGGGTTCAAGTGAGTAAGCGTTGAAAGGCAAGAAATAAGTAGTTAAAAGGCTGGATTTCTGAGAGTAGATCCGCCGGCGGTTTGACAGACGCCACGCATGCGCAGAAGACAATGCAATTTGTCTTTGATAGTTTATTTTTGCTCCCCACTTCCGAGCCTCTCCGTAAAAAGTGGCTGGATTCTATCTGTGATGGTCATGTACCAAACAACATTCCCAAACGCTTGTATGTGCGTGCCGGGCATTTCACGGACGAGTGTTTTTTTAACATGGGCCCATACAGCTCCGGCTTAGCACAAAGACTCCGAATCAAGAAGGACGCAGTACCAACGCTTCATGACCCAAGTACAAGTGTGGGAGATGTAAGTTCTTCTCATTTTTTTGTATCTTTACTGCATAACCCTACATTACGGATAAGCTGGTGGTTGTTGATGTGTACGTCTAACGTTAGCATGGCAGCTAACATAGCTCGGTTACTGCTGCTAACGTTTGCGTCCCCGTTAACATGCAAGAGCTGATAATATGAAGAGACATTCAACAGAACTACTTTGAACACGGGCCTTTTGTGGTTGGCATCAGTATAGTTAGCATCAAGCTTGTTGGTAGCTGCCTGCATTAGTGGCGGCAGGCGTCTTTCCGTGTCAGGTCCACGAACCCGACACAACACCGCCGTTTTCCGTCGGGGCTCAATCACGCCTCAAGGCAAAGAAAGCCAGTGTTTGGAAAGACGTTCTGTCTGAGACATGTGTATGATGGCTTCACTGTCAACATTAGCGCGTAGTACCGCTAGCGTAAGCCGCGTCCTCTCCCAGAGAGGGGAGGGGGAGTGGGCGTGGACAGATGCGTTCATTTGCATACCCGGAAGCAGGCCCAGAAACAGACTGTTCTGAGGAGGGCTGGTGAGAGTGACTTTTTCGACCGCTGAAACTCCGAAAAAAGGATGATTTTGGGGCGAACAAACTTAAATACTATGTTTTTGGGCTTCTGAGACCTATATGACGTGACTGAAAAATAGCATAATACGGGACCTTTAAATTAAACAAGATCCTTCCATTGGGTAATTACTGTAGTGATTAATATGTTTCAGCTTAAAACAAATTATTTAACTCTAACTGATGCAGTGAGAAACTATTCATTCCTTATACATCCATCAGTTTGAAAGAGAGCATAAAGATTGGACTGAGTTTGAATGGAAAATGGTCATGTGGTCTGATGAGTCCAGATTGATCCAGTTCCAGAGTAATGGGCGATGAAGTGATTACCCATCAGGCCTAGAGTACAAGCCTGTGGGGGTAATGTTATGATCTGGGGTTACAGAGTCCACCTATGAAGACAATACAGGTGCACCTTAATTAAATAAATGCTAAAAAACTAAAGATTTATTTGCATAATTAATAAAAATACCAACTTTTTTAAAACCAGAAACTGGTTTAAAACACATAAGAATAATCAGTGTATTAATGAGCTGTATATTTGGGGGATTTTACAGCTGTATAGCCCTTTTTTTTATGATTATTATTATTATTCTTAACGTTGTATTTTTAGAAGGATAACTTATGCCACGTTTCCACTACATGGTACCGGCTCGACTTGACCTTATGGCATTTCCATTATGAAAAATAGGACCAATGGCCCTGTAGCGTACTGGCCAAATTAAAAGCTTTGGGAAATGTATCCAGATGCCATTTATTATCACCCAGTTCTGTGTATTTATTATATTACAGAAATAGCCCATGTTTTGGTCATATTCCAATCAGATCTGTAAAAAATTCAAATTCCAACTTGATATCATTGATACTTAATGATTTATTGGATCAATCCACTTCCTATCTCTTAAAATGGGAAAATTTTTCAAAGTCGCACCAAATCCAGAATCAGATCTGGATCGAAATAATTTCAATACCTTGTGTTGACATTATCATAAAGAAGCTGTATACCAAGTTTGATGTCAATCAGAACTGTAGTATCGGAGAAAAAGATGATTGAAATTTTTTCCTCATAAGAGCTCATGTTAAATTTTCCGTAAGTTCCCAGATCCAGAAGAAGATCCTGATCAGCATGTGGCCATTATGTTTTGGTCATCTCCCCATCAGGGCTGGACTGTAGAAATTTCCACTGGATATCATTTATATTTACTGAGTTATTGCATCAATCCACTTCCTATCTCTTATAATGGGGAAATTTTTCAAAGTGGCACCAAATCCAGAATCAGATCCGGATCCAAATAATTTCACTAACTTTTGTTGACATCATCATATAGAAGCTGACAGATGACGACAGACGACGACAACGACGGACGCCGCATGATGACAATAGTTTACTGGTAAGCTAAAAAGGACCTGGAATCTGGTACCCAGTACTAGTTTTTTGGTACCACCTCTGCCAGGGTTCCAAGACTGGGGAACAGATACTAAAACGTGACGTATAAACACTGCAGACCACTGATTGGTCAGAGAGTTGTCTCTGTGAACCACCATTTTACAAAAAACAGATGCAGAAGTTGACAGTAAATGTAGCGATAGGTTAATCTACATGATAAAAGCCCACAAAACTACACCATGGTCGGTCTAGGAGATTCAGTCTTTGGTGGCTGATGTAAAAATTCAGCATGAGTTTGACGAGACAACACGCAACAAGTGAGTTTATCAGAAACTCTGAGCAGATGACACAACAGTAACACGCCACATTGCTATGACGTCCAGGTACTGTAAAGTTGGTAGTATCCTGTAATGGAAACGGCCTCCAGGAATAGGACCTGGTACCCGAGTCGAGTCGGTTCCATGTAGTGGAAACATGGCATTAGTGATCTGTGTCCTGCTTCAAAAGCCATCGTGTAAATCTACAATCATCTGACCAAAAGCAGTGGTTGTTTCCCTACAAGGACATACAGGGGTTGGACAAAATAATGGAAACACCTTAAAAAATCAACAAAATATAATTTAATATGGTGTAGGTCCGCCTTTTGCGGCAATTACAGCCTCAATTCTCCAAGGTATTGATTCATACAACTTGTGAATTGTTTCCAAAGGAATTTTAAGCCATTCTTCAGTTAGAATACCCTCCAACTCTTTTAGAGACGATGGCGGTGGAAATCGACGTCTTACTTGAATCTCTAAAACTGACCATAAATGCTCAATAATGTTGAGGTCTGGGGACTGTGCCGGCCATACGAGATGCTCAACTTCATTAGAATGTTCCTCATGCCATTCTTTAACAATTCTAGCTGTATGGATTGGGGCATTATCATCTTGAGGTGAAGGTGTTTCCATTATTTTGTCCAACCCCTGTAGGCTTGGTCAAAATATCAGTGGAGTCACAACACCCACCACCACCTTAAAAAATCTGCACATGTCAATAATGGGATTCTTGCATCTTGCCTTGGAATCACTGTCAATTAGTAGTGGACGGATTAATCCAAATATCGATAGTATCGATATCAAGTCCGTATCGGTATCAGATCGATACTAGCATGGTGAGATCAATATTTTAGTTTCAGTTTTTCTCTTGTAGGCATTGCTGCGGGTTCGTCAAAGAGGCAACAGCCAGGTCGGTACAGATAATTTTGATTTAATTTTCGTATTGCGGTTTCGGAACACTACCTGAAAAAAATTATTTGTTTTAATTTGTTTTCTGGTGATCATTTTGTGCACTTTGTTAATTTAAGAAAAAAAATTCCAGACATGACAATGTATGGAGAAAAATGTTTTGTTACTGTTCTATTGTTTCTGAAAAAAAAACTTATTTTTATAATAAAGTATTTTCAATTTACTTATAAATTTTGCCCTAATTCTGCCCTGGGTTTGAACTATTTAATAATTAAAAAAAAAAAAAAAACATAAAAAAACACACTTAAGGGTCATGAAAATTAATTGAGATTTAGCAATTCGATTATGCATCCACCTTAATTATTGAAATGTATCGGTATCAGTATCGATATCAGTATTGATATCGGCAATACTGGCCCTGTATTTACTTACATACCAAAATATGCAGTATTGCACACCACTACTGTCAATAAATAATCAGCTGACTGGCCCTGAAGATTGAACGACTTCTTTTATAGGTGCCAAATGCTAATTTCGGTTCTGTTATTAATTACTGATTAGTGATGAATTACTGATGGCACAGGTGTCAAACATGCGGCCCAGGGGCCAAAACCGGCCCGCCAAAGGTTCCAATCTGGCCGGCGAGATGAACTTACAAAGTGCAAAATGCAAAAATTACCCTGAAGATGTTAACAGTCAAGGGCATCAAACTCAAAAATGATAGCATAGTAACCTAGAAATAATGACTCCAAAATGTATTCTTGGTTTAATGTGAAAAAATAATATAATATTATGTCTATAAATAATGGCAGCACCAATTTTTTCTCTTTGATTTACTGTAAAGAACATGAAATTCTGATGTCCTTTAACAATAAAATGTCAATAACCTGAACAAATATGAACAACCTGGAATGTCTAAAGAAAAATAAGTGCACTTTTAACAATATTCTGCCTGTTTTGTGTCTTGGTAGATCTGATCTGTGATGCACATGTAGAAATCATATGCTGAGGCATAATATCGATAAAATTGTACTTATTTTTCTTCAGAAATTTCATTTTTTTTTCCAATTGTTCACATTTTTTTGTTTTGGATAGAAATAGTTTCATCATTTAATGTTATTTTTTGCACTAAAAAATTTGGAGTAGTCATTATTTATAGGCTATTATGCTATTATTTTACTGGACCGGCCCACTGGAGATCAAATTGGGCTGAATATAGCCCCAAAAAGAAAATGAGTTTGACACCCCTGGTATACGGCATAAGGGCCCGAGTGGAGTTGATGGTTTTTCTGACCGTGTTTGGACCGTGTTCTGATCGTTGCGGACGTTTTGTATGTGTTTTTGCCATGGTTTGGACAGAATAACGTATTCAGTGGAGTTTTGTATAAATGTGCTTTTTGTTTTTTCATATTTTTGTTCAATAAATCTAAGAAGACGGACTTTCGTGGTGGACACACTTTTTTAACACGAGTCAGCCATAAGCTCCAGTAGAAGGTTTTACTGGAAAACCTACATCTCTCTTAAACTTTGCATCATCTTTACTTGATTTCTCAGTTTCCACATAGGTCTATGTAGAAACATTTGTCTGAAGTGGACTCAATAGGAAATGGAGGATCTGACTAAACTTAGTTGTTGTGATGTAAGATTTCTCCGAAAATCAACTAAGACTAAATACTTTGACTTCACCGGTTTTATAAGTAGTACATCATAAGTCTGACTTTAATGAGGATGTCTCTTTATAATCTTCTGATTTGTAATTAAGACCTCACCTCCAGCCCTGAACATGCACCTGTTTCCTCATCAGTCTGCTCTGCTTCTTTAACCTCCTGCTGGGTTTCCTGCAGACAAAATATGTCGTTAAAGGTGACATTTCCCTGAGATTTATTACATTCATCTTATAATTTGACGTATCACCTGTATTACTGTTTACTCCGGCTAACATCGTGACTCCAAGTTGACAGATGAGAGAAACAAACTCATCTTGATAGTTAGCGTGGTTAACCCATAAAGACCCAAAGTTACTTCTGTGGTAGTTCTCAAATGAATTTTACTCTAGATTTCACCTTTCTTAAATTATTTATCTCCATTTACTATAATAATATCTTCTGTATTTTGCTTTTTTTCAGTGTAAATCATGTATTTTCCGAAATCTATTTCACTGATCATGTAGATGTTCATAAAATCTCTGATTAAAGTTGAGGGTTATTATATCAGAAACAGAAAAAACTGAAGAAAAAGTGACTTTTTCAGCAAAGATATCATTAACTGAACATAAAAATAAGTGTCTCCATCCACTGTTATTGATCCAGCTACATGGGTTTTACTGGTGAATCAGTGTTGTGGACCAGTGTTTCACAACCGGGTGATTTCTCACGGCACATCAGGTGTGCTGTGGAAAATTATATTTCACCTGATTGGTACTATAAGTGAGCAGCGTGATATAGATACATACGACTGCACGCACCAATGACCCACTCTACAACAACAGTCTCCTGTTTCACCTTGCAAAATAAAAGTGAAAGTGAACCGTCCCCGATGCAGTGCATTCTGTTGATAAAGCCCCCCTCACTAGTGATGCATGAATTAGCAAGCTACCCGCAAACCCCGGGTATCAGGTTGGGGCCGGGGGATATATCTCCCATATACTCTTATATAATGGACCTCAATCCGGGGGTCCGTTCGAGGGGTCGCTGACACACCCCCTTAGCTTTGTTGATCCAAACAGTGTCGCCCATGCACCCCTGCCCCCCGTGTGTGTGTATGTGCGTGTGTTGTGCAGCGCTAGAACCCGTCCCGCGCGCTCTAGAGAGAGAAAAAGAGAGAGAGAGAGAGAGACGTCTCTCTGGAGTTGGGTCCTGGTCTAATGGTGATGTGCCACTGGTGGAACCGGGCATGGGGGGCAGGCCCATAAAGTGGGGGGCCAAATGTCGCAAATTATTATTTTTTTCTCCCGTCATTCCAAAAATGTTGAAGTGAAAAGAACAGATTGATTCTGTTTGTTACCTTTGGTTGTGCCTATGCGCCTCCTCGCTATAACACCTGCAGCCAGTTTTGCAAAAAAGCTGTTCCAGTTAAAACCTGCCTTTCAGACGCGCTAAATTTAGACGCAAAATCAGCCACCGCAATCAGTTTCAGGTTTGGTAAATCACATTGCATGCGCTAAATAAATATTTGCATTTACTCCTTCCAATAATTTTGCACGTTCTGGCAGAAACACCCATATTGCATATTCATCAGGGCAAACACGCTAAATGGGTTGCGCGAGCTATTTTGCCCATTTGAGAGGCGCAAACCTGGGTGCGCCCTGTTAGTAGAAAAGCTTCAACGTGTTTTTGCGTGCGCAGTCAAGTTTGCGCACGTTTTTACACGCGCAAACCTTGAGTAAATCAGGCCCCAAATGCCTACCAGCACCCTGGACATCCATCAGTGTTCCCAGTTCTTTTGTGGGGGGTCCACCTGTGTCTTGTGGAGGACTTCCACATAGCTTTGTCGTGGTCTTCCTCTGGTGCGGTGACTGTGGGTTGGTTCCCACGGTACAGGTTTGTGGGTGGCCTTGCTCTGCTATTGTTCCCACTGGAGGAAGGTCACTGTACTCAGTGTTGATTGTGTGCATCCACCACTTTACATTGAGCCCTTTCCTCAGCATGCAGGTGGAGGAACCATTCAGAGAGTGCTCTATCTGTGGTGTTACTGTCCCTTCTCTCACATCCATACAGCAAGATGGACTCTGTAGCCGTCAGAGACGATCTTATCTTTAGGTCCCTTGGCATTCTTGACTCCCAGATATTCCTCATCTTGTTAAAGGTATGCCATGCTTGTACTTTTCTTATCTTTATGTCCTTCTTTGTGTTCTCAATCCAGGAGCCCAGGTATTTGAAGTATATTTCTTTCCTTTCCAGCTCAGTATCCTCTTTTGTTGCCATTGGTCCTAACTCAGGGCACTTGCTCTTTATCCAAATAAAAATTCTAGACTTTTCCCAGACTTTTTCAGAACTGCTATTTCTTTCCTCAAGACCTTGACTTCTGTACTTTTATACTTGCGTGCCTACTTTTTTGGTTGAGATTGTACTTGCTGTGTTTAGTAGAAAAGCTGATTTAGATGAATGAATGAATGAATGCATAATTTGACAGAAACATTTTCAAAACATATGAAAATCATGGAGTGCACGACCCAAAAAAATCTGACTTGGGTAATTATGCTATGAGGCTAATAATGCTTTATCAGATAAGAGCAGTAGTCTGATTATTAGAAATCAGATTAACACACCTAGATTTCTCCCCAAAACTTCAATGTCTTCATGCATGTATACCTGTTAATCTGATTTATTTCAGTCTTTTACATCTGCATGTGTAAAGCAAAGAAACCACTGAAAATAGAAGTGACAGTTAAATGTGAGCGGAAGACAATAAAAGGAAGTGTGAATTTCTGAAGTACATGCACACTCAATATATTGGTTGGGGGCAGGGATGCCACTACCAGTTGTGGGCCCCATGAAAGCTAAACATTGTAGGTCCTTTCATAAAATTCAGTATTTTGTCGATCCGATTCTCTTATCGATTCCCACTGGGTGAGGGAATAAAAGAGTACAAACAGATGTGTTTGTATTAACTGTCTTTTATATTTCCATCTGCTCAGAAAATGTAAAATATACAGTATGTACAAATAATAACAACAGATGACGCCGTGCCTGGTTTGGGGGGGGGGGGCTGCAGCAGAGTGCTGTGAAAGTGAAACTAAAGACGCTTTACTAATTCCTCTATTGCCGCACTTCTACTACGTCGAACCAGTTTGACTCAACTCAGCTCGGCTCGGCTCCCGTTGTTGTGCACCTCATTTTCTTTCCAGTACCTTCGGAAACATGTATTTCGGTACGACATTTATTGCCCGCACTGGAACCAGAACTGGGCCCGGCGTTCACTCTGCTGCTAGATTCACAAGCGCTGCTAAGTAGCGTATCAAATACGTGACATTCCTGAAATGAATCACATGGTGTGGACAACTGTTTGAGCATATTGAAAGGGATTCCACCCTTTTGAAGACATGGAAGCTTTGCAAGTGTTCCAAGTGGCCCTGGTGTCATCTTCTCAGACCGTTTCTGCCTCAATGCCATGTTGGCTACGTTCTGACCAAAACAATGCAGCGTACGCGTGACATCATCACACATGCACAACGAAGGTGGACTCAATAAGCAGAATCGTTAAGCAGGCAGGCAAATGATTCCAAGGAATCAAGCTACTGGGATCCGGTTCTCAAAAAGAACCGGTTCTCGATTCCCATCCCTACTTATACAACAGATCTTACAGGACATTTTCACAACTTCTAGACTGTATCCACTGGACCCCCTCTTCTGCTCACAAACCCTGGGCCCCGTGAATAATGAGCAGGGGGGGACATGTCGCAAACGTCTATGCAAACCTCTGCCTTCGATTCAGTTCATATTACAAACAATAGAGGACAAGCTATTATTATAGCTTCAACTTTTCTTTTTTTTCCATCCCTTTTTCTGACTGTGTTTGTAGTCAGTTGGAACTGAAGTGCATTTTACACTAACCTTTTCTAACCCCAACCACTCGAAGAACAACTGTGAAGCTCTTTGGTTGCCACTTGGATGTGACTGTAGCTTTCAGTCCCTGACAGCTGCTCCACAACAAACAGGCCCACACACCAAAAAAAAAAAAAAAAAAAAGCCACCCGTCCTTCCTACTTGGCATTCTGTTGTAGGCTTCAGTTTGAGTGGGTGAGCACCAGTGTTGGAGGGCTATGACAGTGCTGATTGAACCACAATCGGACAATGAATACCAATCTGTGCATTGCCACTCTGTTCTGCATACCGCTCTCCTTCTTCGTCCTTGTACGAGCAGGCTTTTAGCAGCAGCAGCACATTCACTACGTCTGTCAGAGTTATCTATGACATAAAGTCTCCCTTTAGGGGTCCTTCAGAACCTTCCACAGGTCTCTCAAAGACAGAATGAAGTTCTCTTTTATCATACTTTCATGCCTTGCAGTGACAACTTACGCAATTATTCAACATGAGCTTTAATTATCTTTACATATGCGATCCTAGTCAAAAAGATCTGAGTGTCTGCTGGATAAATGTTTTTGTATCCACGGTAACTTCTGTATTAATGTTTAGCAAGATGACCATCTTATTTTCTGGATTATCTTAATTTGATATCGTGGTGTTAGAAATCAGTATTTTAGTCAAAGTATTAGAAATCAGTATTTTAATCAAAGTATTCATTTTATAATTTAAGTATTCAGTTTATAATCAAAAGTATTCATTCTAAAATCAAAATTATTCAGTTTATATGCATAAAATCAAAAGTATTCATTTTAGATTCAAAAGTATTCATTTGCATGCCAGAAGTTGAATTTCAGTGTAATGTGATGGTTGTAAGAGAGTAGTTGACTTTTTTTCCTGGGAGACCCACAAAAGAATGAATACGTGTAGCCATCAAAAGAACACGTGAATTTATGCAAAGTTACAAAACGGGGCGGGATGAAAGAACATGTGAGCTCATGGAAAGTTCCGGAAAACGTGGTGTGCAAAAGAAGAACACGTGAGTGGAAATTTTTGAACATTCTGAGAAGTACCTTACATTTTCCGGGAAAAAGTTACATATTTATAGACAGTAATCAAATACTGGGAATTAGATGCATATGTATATGTTTTGACCAATCCTCACAGACACCAAAAAGACCTTACCCTATCGGAGACAAGCTAAAAAGGGGGTTTCCGACGTGACTAGATTAATGTTCAAAATATGATAAAAAATGGGTATGGTTTCTTGCTAAACCCAACCTACTTTTGACGATATAAAAGTGGTCTCCCAGAGTGCAAAGTCAGTTGCTTCTGCAGACTCTGAATGTCTAATGCTGTTAAAAACGCAAAGACACTGCATATTACCTCAATTATTTAAATGTATTGATAGGGTTAATATTTGAAAAGTTATTAAACAGTATAAATCAGCAGATTCTTTTTGTTACTGGTCGTTGTTTAAGTCTTGGAGGTGAGGGACTGTTATTGCCCATTTGTCCAAAGGTTGTGTTTTTGTGGCTGTTGAGGAAATATAGAAAGTAATGATGACTGAACATGAATTCAAAGTGTTTCCACAGTGATGTCTTTATAACAGAAATGAACAGCTAGGAGACAGTCAAAAATTACATCTGTCACAGATGATAAACTCAGAAAGACAGTGTGAAAACTGCAAAACTGTGAAAGAAAATGATTCTGACAGGAATCCAATCGGTGCAGTCACTGAGTGAGTGGGAGAAAGGGTGGACACAGTATTTACTTTAGCCATGAGTACATATGGTCGCTGTCAGGCGGGAACATCTTATGTCCAAAACTGTTATTTTTCAGGAAACTGGAAAAATGATATATATCCTAAATAAATGAATGGACTTAAGAGGTGCAATCACAAGCCATTTTCAACACTTGTCATTGGTTAAATCTTTCTAAAACCACCAGACCAATGCAAAGACCAATAGAATAGTTTTATTGAGAAAGAAAAAAAGACCAAAAATACACTTAAAAGGTTTCTGCCTGACAGCGACAATATGTTCTATGCTTACTGTAGGTATTATCAGTATTCAGTGTAAAAATGCAACACTAAAAAGGCCATCTCATGAAAAAAGTTATGGTTCAGTTTATAATATATGAAAAATACAGAAAAATGTTTTTTGTAGTCATGGTTTGTGTCTCTATCTCAAATACAGTGTATGACAGATAGAAGATAGATACAATTTCATGGTCATTTCCTGTAGTTTGTCATATGAGTCCATCTGAAATGCTCTATTTTCAACATCAGATGTCTGCTGTACATATGGCATCAGTAATCTTCAGGATGTTTACAGCAGGGAAACAACATGAAATATTAAAACTATTATACAGAGTGGGGAAGCAAAATTTACAATGAACATTTAGTTGTTTTTTCTCAGCAGGCACTACGTCAATTGTTTTGAAACCAAACATATATTGATGTCATAATCATACCTAACACTATTATCCATACCTTTTCAGAAACTTTTGCCCATATGAGTAATCAGGAAAGCAAATGTCAAAGAGTGTGTGATTTGCTGAATGCACTCGTCACACCAAAGGAGATTTCAAAAATTGTTGGAGTGTCCATAAAGACTGTTTATAATGGAAAGAAGAGAATGACTATGAGCAAAACTATTACGAGAAAGTCTGGAAGATACTATTAAAGAAGAATGGGAGAAGCTGTCACCCGAATATTTGAGGAACACTTGCGCAAGTTTCAGGAAGCGTGTGAAGGCAGTTATTGAGAAAGAAGGAGGACACATAGAATAAAAACATTTTCTATTATGTACATTTTCTTGTGGCAAATAAATTCTCATGACTTTCAATAAACTAATTGGTCATACACTGTCTTTCAATCTCTGCCTCAAAATATTG
The DNA here is from genome assembly GCF_902148855.1 of Sphaeramia orbicularis. Taxonomy (NCBI): domain Eukaryota; kingdom Metazoa; phylum Chordata; class Actinopteri; order Kurtiformes; family Apogonidae; genus Sphaeramia; species Sphaeramia orbicularis. The sequence goes on along the minus strand of NC_043964.1, from coordinate 38,156,226 downwards.
TAAATTTGGCTTCCCCACCCTGTATACAGTTAATTAATAATTGCTTTGATGCACAACATTTTTGTAGTTTTCAGCAGCTAAAATTGTACCAATAGTCACCTCTACAGCAGATAGTCTTTTACAGAAGTAGGAGACATCCTATACCTTAGGACAGGGGTGTCAAACTTTATTTCAAGGGCCACATCCTCCCAGTATGATGTAAAGTGGGCCAGACCAGTAAAATAACAACATAATCACATATACATAATGTTAACTCCAAAAAATATTGAATGAAGTAATGGAATTTTGATGAAAAAATATTGATGAAAGTATTTACATCTACAAACTATCCTTTAAAAAAATCTGAATAAGATAAACAACCATAGAAAAAATTTAATTTATTACCGGGTTTATGTAGGTCATTAAAAAGCATTAAGTTATTAAATAGATTTTGTGAAAATTGAGGCCTTAAATGGCATTAAAAAGCATTAAATTCAATGTCCAGAGGCACTGAAAAATCAAATAAAATTGATGGGGAAAAAAAATCAACGTTATTCACGATTTATTTTGATTACATAAACATTCAATAAATTTGATCGTAAGTATAGTGTGATGATTGACAGGTGGAACCCTTTAACTGGCTGTTGGTTATCGCCGATGCACGTAGTCACAAGATTGGATGCTTGGAATGCGACGTGCTGTTAGTGTGCTCATACTGTGGCGAAAGAGTGGAGGGAATATTAGCAAATGTCGGAAAAATGGGAAAATGCACGTTTCAGCTGTGATTGGAGGAGGAACTATTCAGAACCTGGTTATCTGCAGTTAGACATGGGTGATAAATTTGTTTAAAGTGGCATTAAAAAGGGCATTAAAAAGCATTAAATTAGATTTGCTGATACTTGCAGAAACCCTGTATTAAGAAAATGAAGTTCAATTTTAACAATATTCTGCCTCAGTTTATCATTTACACATGTGCATTACAAGCAGAATATTGTCTTTTATATTTTTGTATGTGTGAAAGTGAGGACAAATGTGAACTCCAGATGTATTTCAGTTGTGGGTGTGAAATTATGGAATGGATTTGAGGAATTTAAGTTGTTCACTTCTCTGATAAAGTTTAAAAAATGCCTTAAGTATAAGATCATTCAGGAATATTAAGTGGAAATGGTAGATGTGTTTTCGTTGTTATTGATTCTTCTGTTATAATGACCATGCTCGATGATGTACACATTTAAATTAATGTAAGTGGTGTGTCAGGTGAGAAGAATAGGCAAAAAAATAAGCTTCTGCTTCTGGCCTATTCCTTTTTTTGTTTTTTGTGTTTGTTGTGGTTGTTGTACTGTGTTCGGTAATTACTGTACAAACCAAAACTAAGCCATTCATTCATTCAAACTGTTTGTTCAAACTGCACTTACTTCTCTTAAGACATATGTTGTTCGTATTTGTTCAGGTTTTTTCGTGTTTTTTGTGAAATGATGGTTTGTATATGTAAACATTTATATGTAATTTTACTTTTTTTTGCACTTAAAACAGATAAGAATTTGGAGTTGACATTATTTATAGGTTAAGATAATATTTTACTAGTCTGACCCACTGGAAACTGAATTTGGCAGGCTGTGACCGAACTAAAATTTTAATATTTTCAGTGTGATTATGGCATTTTATAAATCTATCCCACAAGCCAGACTGGACCCTCTGGCGGGCCAGTTTTGGCCCGCAGGCCATATGTTTGACATCTGTGCCTTAGTCTGGTGGTGTCAAACTAATTTTCTTTCAGGGGCCACATTCAGCCCAATTTGATCTCCAGTGGGCCGGACCAGTAAAATAATAGCAGAATAGTCTATAAATAATGACAACTCCAAATTTTTTAGTGCAAAACATAACATTAAATGATGAAACTATTTCTATCCAAAACAAAAAAGATGTGAATAATTGGAAAACACTGAAATTTCTGAAGAAAAATAAGTACAATTTTATCAATATTATGCCTCAACTTGATTAATATATGTGCATTACAGATCTACCAAGACACAAAACAGCCAGAATATTGTTAAAACTGCACTTATTTTTCTTTAGACATTCCAGGTTGTTCATATTTGTTCAGGTTATTGACATTTTATTGTTAAAGGATGTCAGAATTTAATGTTCTTTGCAATAAATCAAAGAGAAAAAATTGGTGTTGGCATTATTTAAAGACATAATGTCATTATTTTTTTCACATTTAAACCAAGGAGAAAATTTGGAGTCATTATTTCTAGGTTATTAGGCCCGAGCCCAGACATACATGTCGGTGAGGGCCTATTAAAATTGCATGGTTCCGTTATTTATTTATTTATTTTTTAATTATTTTTCTTTCGTCACCTTGAACGCAAATTTGACCCCCTGAACGTTAACGAAAAGTCAATTTTATTTGACCAAAAATTCAAGCCCGGCGAAAATTTTTTTTATTTGAAGTCGCCATGAAAAAATATCACAAAATGACTCGGTAGCGCCCCCTCAGAAATCAAAATACATTACGTGGATGAGAGCCCTCAAATTTTTTTCATCGTACAAACATGAAACTTGGTCCAGACATAGCCCATGGTAGGACAAGTAAAAAATTACATTATGGCCCCGCCCTAAACCCAACAGGAAGTCGGCCATATTGGGTGGAAGTGTGGACATCTATAATCCCACCCTTCATACTTTCATCATCTCCTCCTCGGGTTTACATCCAATTTGGACCAAACTGGATGAAAATCACCTACACACATGTGTGTTCAAAAGTTATCACCTACATTTTTGATCAAATGTTGGGCGTGGCTGTGATGACCTCACAACAAAGCAGCCATCTTTAGAAGTATGAAAGTGTGTATATCTCGCACATACAGTGTCAGATTGAGTTGGACCCAATGTAACATTTGTGCAGAATGACAACCTGAACACAATGATATGGAACTCGTATACTTGGATCGTAAAATGGCTCTCTTATGCCCCCTACAGTTTTTGAATGGGAGTGAAAAAATTTTTTTGACATAGGCAAAAAAAAAAACTTGGCACACAAATCCCTCATGCCAAACTGCACCAAAAAGTCAATGAGGACACACCCCTATTTACAATCATGTTGCCATGACAACACCAAAACTGTGCCTTTGAAATGAATAGGTTTTTGTCAGAATCCCACCCCTCATTCTTTCATCATCTCCTCCTAGGGTTTACATCCTATTTGGACCAAACTGAGTGAAATTCACCTACACACGTGTGATCAAAAGTTATCACCTACATTTTTGATCAAATGTTGGGTGTGGCTGTGATGAGCTTGCAATGAAGCAGTTGTTGTCAGAAGTATAACACTGTGTGTAACTCGCAGAATGTCGGATTGAGCCCACAATACAGTGGGCAAACCAAAAATAAGCCATTCAATAAGCCTCTCACTGTCGGTGGCCTTGGCAGTCGCACGGGAGGGCGAGGGCCTTAACACCGCTTGCGGTTTTAATTATGCTATTATTTTTGAGTTTGATGCCCTTGACTGTTAATATCTTCAGGGTAATTTTTGCATTTTGCACTTTGTAAATTCATCTCGCGGGCCAGATTGAAACCTTTGGTGGGCAGGTTTTGGCCCCAGGGCCACATGTTTGACACCTGTGCCCTCGACCAACACCTGAACGTCTTGTATCATGAACACTTAAACTAATGAGTTGAACTTAGCACATTTTTCTAGACCATTTTTCTAGGTCGTGCTCCAGTTTCAAAGCCCTAAAAGACAAACAACATAATTCTCTGAGAGTATGAAGGTACATTTACCCATATGCAAATGCACTTTTGTCCTTGTCTGCTGCTTTTTGTATAATTTAAATAGATATGTTAGATATGGTTGATAAATTGACCACAGCTCTTGTTAAGCCATAAAACCACTAATGCATCACCAGTGTGAAGCTCAAGTGTGTTTTCATGCAAACAGCACTCCAAATATTAGCTGATATCCTGGTCACGGCCATATTTTGGACAAGCTATTCATATTCATCTTCATATCTTACTCATGAATAAGTCTGAAAACGAAATAAATAGAGCTTGGCCGTTGCCATGGAAATAAAAGTCCCACAAAGAGAGAAAAGAAATTGAACAGCAAACAGGATAAGGTGTCTGCCTTGCTGTCAGAAATGATAAAATCATAAAGCGTGCCCTTACGCCCTTTCGTCAGACTTAAATATGGCCGAGAAAAGCTGGAGATTTGACGTCTGCAAACAATAAGTCAACACAAAACAACCTCCACCACTGTGGGTTTTTTCTACCTTTAAACTTCCTGGAAGCTTTTCTGGAGCTCTTGTCTTTGTCTGTCACCACAGTTTTTTCTGTCTCCATTTCAGTTTAAATCTTTAATGTCTTTCTTCTTGTTATATATATATATGTGTGTCTCCTACGTCTGCTCTCTGTCTGTGTCCATCTCACCACATCTCTATGCACTTTTCTTAAAATTTCTGCCTTCGTCTGAACACTCTTGTTTCCATTGCTGTCAGAGCCAATCCCCAACTCAAACATGACATAAATGCAAAACGCTGCGAGAGGATGAAAGGGAAAGGAGGGGAAAGAGAGGACAAAACACAAAGAGATGGAGAAAACAGTAGGGGTTGTAGTAGAAGCCGGAGAGGGTCACGCTGCCTTGAGCGGAGTTCACTCTAGTTATTTTCCTCCTTTGATTTGTCTTGTTTTAGTGCCCCATCTTTATTATTTCAGAGCACCGAGGACTCTGGCTGCAGTTTGGAGAGACAGGCTCATCGTTTTGCCCTGCAGGGGAGAAATACAGATGGCAAGTCGCTCCACTCCTCCCTCATCCCTCACTTCCCTACTCATTCTTCCCCCCGTCTCTTTTTCATCCCTAATGAATCAAGAGAATTAATTAGAAAAATATAAAATTAGAAGACTGGAGGGATGGGCCGGGAGACAAAAAAAAGAGAGGAAGATAGAAACGCATGATCTGGAATATATTCTTTGATACTTTTTTTTTTTTTTTTTTAAATGTGTGTGATTTCAGTAAAAATACTCCATAAACAAACAGTCCATCATCTGCACATGGTAGATGATGTTGAAGCGAGCAGAGGATTTGATAAATGTTAGCACAGTGTGTGTTCACTTTAGAACTAAAAGTTGTAAATGATGTAAAGGTGTAAATGCAGGGAATCACTCTGCTTATGTTTACTTTTGTTGTGTTCAGTGTTGGGAGTAATGCATGAACAAAGTAATACTTTACAGTAGGGCTGCACAATTAATTGTTAAAAGGTCATGATCTCGATTCACACATGAACACGATCTCATTTCTAAACACAGACGATTCTTAAGCATTTTATTTCATGGCTGCATTACAAACAAATGCCCACAAACGCAGAACCGCTGCCACCTCTTCCCTCAACCAATGGTAAAGTGTCTTTAAAACACGTGAGCCTGCTGCTGTCGGCTGCAGTTGAGTGAGGAAAGAGTGAATTACAGCAGAGGAACGTCTGCGGTAAAGAGAGTGAAATGGATGAAAACCCCAGTGGTAGTGATGAGTCCCCCACCTGAACTCGTGCCCAATAAAGGTTCACATTCGGCGGTGTTAATGAGTCTTGTTTTCTGTTGTCCAGATCCAAGTGTGTTTTCATTTTCACTTCTCTGACTTCTGCGCTGTTCTTCTTCTCTTTTTCTTTTCTGTATGGGTGAGGATAAATCGGCCTTTAACCAAGGATCAAAAGTCTCCCCCTCTACAAAAATTTTCTATTAACAATATTCCACTGTGCCGGCTGGGAAGTTTCTTTGCTCTGCAAACTTTCACAGATCAGCTAACGTACGTCGCTTAGCAACCGGGACCATAAGTGAAGGGAAAAAGTAAATGAACATAAAGTTTCACTTCCCTTCTGCTTTCACTTCACTTTCACTTGTATAAGTAGGATGATTACTGACACATGCGCAGGAAACTGGCCGAAACGCACGCGTTTGCACCCTTCTCCCAGCTGAACTGTGCGCGTGTGCCTGAGTCCCCCACACACCCCCACTGACTGAAACGCACGCGCGTGCACCCCCCGCAAGTGCAAAAATTCCACAGTCTTGAATTGAATTAAGCAAAAAAAATTTAGCTTGAATTAAGGAAAAAAATCTTGAATTAAGCCAAAAAAAATCTGAAATTAAGTTTAAAAAAAATCTTCAATTAAGCCAAAAAAACCCCCAAAAAACTTCAATTAAGTAAAAAAAAATCTTGAATTAAGCCCCCAAAAAATCTCAAATTTAGCAAATAATCTTGAATTAAGCCACAAAAAATCTTCAATTAAGTAAAAAAAAATCTTGAATTAAGCCAAAAAAATCTTCAATTAAGTTAAAAAATCTTCAATTAAGCCAAAAAAAAAAAAAAAAAATCTGGAATTCAGCAAAAAAAATCTTAAATTAAGCCAAAAAAGATCTTGAATTAAGTAAAAAAAAAAAATCTTGAATTAAGCCCAAAAAAAATCTAGAATGAACAACTTCAAATTTTTTCTTGGTTTTAGTGCAAAAAATAACATTAAATTATGAAAATATTTACATTTACAAACTATCCTGAAACAATAAAACGTGAGTAACCTTAACAAATATGAACAACCTGAAATGTCTACAGAAAATTAAGCACAATTTTAACAGTTTTCTGACTGTTAGCAAGTATTTAGTGTCATTGTAGTTCGGTTCCATAATGCACATGTAGTTATAATAAGTCAAGGCATAATATTGTTAAAATTGCACTTATTTTTCTTAAGAAATTTCAGTTTTTTCAGGTTTTCACATCTTTTTTGTTTGGATAGTTTATAAAAGTAAGTATTTTCATAGTTTAATGGGTTTTTTTGCACTAAAACAAAGACAAAAAATTGCAGTTGTCATTATTTAGAGATTATTATATTATTATTTTACTGGTCTGGCCCACTGGAGATCAAATTGGGCTGAATGTGGTCCCTGAAAGAAAATGAGTTTGAGACCCCTGCATTAGGGAGTTACAAGCTTCAAAGGGTAGAATGGAAAAATATGGACAGAGGGTCACAGATGGGTTAGCTTGTTTTTTAGGAGGGTGGGATGTTTATTGTTTTATTAACCATAAAAAGAAGAAGGTAAGGAGGTCTGTGGGGCAAAGACAGGGGGTGAGAATGGAGTGGGCAGCTGTGGTGGGGGTGATACGTGAAGGGATTGTCTGATGTTAGGAGGAGGAAGAACAACACCCCAAGTAAGAGTATAAAGAAGTAGGAAAAAGGTAACTCAGGGCTTTTGAGGACAGGGAGTCAGGGAGATGGGTCTTTAGCTTTGAGAATTTATGTCTGTTGGCTACAGAGTCTGATTCAGTGTAACCTTGGGAGACCACAGATCTGTGTAAGTTTGATTAATGCTCATTAAATGACTGATTCATTGTTATTCTTAAATCCTCTTTCAGGTCTGTTTTACGGTCAAGGTAATACAAATGTGGGGGATAGAGAATTGGAGTCCGATTCGTAAGTAGAATCCCAAAAGTACATGTTCAGTAGCGCTTGCATTAAAATACACTTTTCAAACATAATTTAACTGCTCAAATGAAAAAACAAAACAAAAAAAACAGCAAGACCGTGAAACCTTAAGGCAGGGGTGTCAAACTCATTTTGGTTCAGAGGCCATATTTAGCCCAGTTTGATCTCCAGTGGGCCAGACTAGTAAAATAATGACTTAATAACCTATAAATAATGACAAACCCAAGTTTTTCTTTTTGTTTTAGTACAGAAAAACCCCAATTAAATTGTGAAAATATTTTACAAAAAAGATGTGACTAACCTGAATAAACAGAAATTTCATTTGAAAAATTAGTGCAATTTTAACAATATTTTGCCTCGACTTATTTATGCATGCACCTTACACACAATGTTACATAAACATTTGGTAACAGACATAATATTGTTAAAATTTTGGAGTTTGGAACTAAAATTTGAACAATTTCTACAATATTCCATCTCTTATTATTAACACAACTACAGATTACAGTGGATCCATAAATGTACCAAACATTTAGTAACAGGCAGAATATTGTTAAAATTGCACATTTCAGGTTGTTCATCTTTATTTTTTATTATGTATTTATTTGCATTTTATTGTGAAAGAATAGTTTTGTAAATGTAAATATTTTCACTGTGTAATTTTATTTTTTTCACTTAAATTTTTTCAACATAATTTTTCACAAAGAAATTTTATAGTTGTCAGTATTTATGGGTTATTGTGTTGTTATTTTTACAGTAGATCACATTGGTCTGTATGTGGAACCTGAACCAAAATGATTTTGGCAACCTTGACTGTTCAGGTTAATTTTCGCACTTTCATCCCGCGGGCCAGATTGGATCGTTTGGCGGGCCAGATTTGGCCCCCGGGCCGCATCTTTGACACCTATGCCTTAAGGAATCAAAAATGCAGCGGTAAAGTTCTATTTCCTGTTGGTGTTCAGCCAATGGATGAAGGCGGTACAGGGTTATTCAAAAAGAAAGAACCAATTTGATTATCTTAAAGCTATACCTACCGATGTGGCATTTCTCACAGCACTTAGTAAAAGTTTGAACATGAACAACCTGCCTCCCTCCACAGCCCCGCCTGCTTCCCCCTGCCTGAGCTCGGATGGTCTCCTCCTCTCACCTGATGTGCAAGGTGGAAGCGGAGGTGGAGGCAGAGGTCCGCTCCGCTCCGCTTCGGCGTGTCCACGGACCCCTACCTCAGTAATCAGATATATCATCCACCTGCTGCGGCTCCTGTTTCATCAGTTGACCTTGAATTTAAGGGTCTGGTCTGTGCAGCGCTGGGCTGTCTTCTCATTACGAGATGAGGTCCCTAGGCGATGGGCGCGCGCACTGTGAACGCGCGGCCTCCGTGAATTTTCCGTGGACATTTGAGCTTTCATAATCCATATATTTATCATCCTACATCATCCTACATTGTGTGATACACTATATTGCCAAAAGTATTTGCTCACCTGCCTTGACTCACATATGAATTTCAGTGCCATCCCATTCCTAGTCTATGGGGTTCAATATGACGTGGGTCCACCCTTTGCAGCTATAACAGCTTCAACTCTTCTGGGAAGGCTGTCCAAAAGGTTTAGGAGTGTGTTCATGGGAATTTTTGACCGTTTTTCCAGAAGCGCATTTGTGAGGTCACACACTGATGCTGGACAGAAGGTCTGGCTCTCAGTCTCCGCTCTAATTCATCCCAAAGGTGTTCTATGGGGTTGAGGTCAGGACTCTGTGCAGGCCAGTCCAGTTCATCCACACCAGACTCTGTCATCCATGTCTTTATGGGCCTTGCTTTGTGCACTGGTGCACAGTCATGTTGGAAGAGGAAGGGGCCAGCTCCAAACTGTTCCCACAAAGTTGGGAGCATGGAATTGTCCAAAATGTCTTGGTATGCTGAAGCATTCCCAGTTCCTTTCACTGGAACTAAGGGGCCAAGCCCAGCTCCTGAAAAACAACCCCACACCATAATCCCCCCTCCACCAAACTTTACACTTGGCACAATGCGGTCCGACAAGTATCGTTCTCCTGGCGACCGCCAAACCCAGACCCGTCCATCAGATTGCCAGATGGAGAAGCGCGATTGGTCACTCCAGAGAAGGCGCCTCCACTGCTCTAGAGTCCAGTGGCGGCGTGCTTTACACCACTGCATCCGGCGCTTTGCATTGCACTTGGTGATGTATGGCTTGGGTGCAGCTGCTCGGCCACGGAAATCCATTTCATGAAGCTCTCTGCGCACTGTTCTGGAGCTAATCTGAAGGCCACGTGAAGTTTGGAGGTCTGTAGCGATTGACAGAAAGTCGGCGACCTCTTCACACTATGCGCCTCAGCGTCTGCTGACCCCGCTCCGTCAGTTTACGTGGCCTACCACTTCATGGCTGAGTTGCTGTCGTTCCCAAACACTTCCACTTTCTTATAATACAGCTGACAGTTGACTGTGGAATATTTAGGAGCCAGGAAATTTCACGACTGGATTTATTGCACAGGTGGCATCCTATCACAGTTCCACGCTGGAATTCACTGAGCTCCTGAGAGCGACCCATTCTTTCACAAATGTTTGTAAAAGCAGTCTGCATGCCTAGGTGCTTGATTTTCTCCACCTGTGGCCATGGAAGTGATTGGAACACCTGATTCTGATTATTTGGATGGGTGAGCCAATACTTTTGGCAATATAGTGTACCAAGTACATGTACCTGTATGAGTCCCACGGTCAAAAAAGCTGACCTTTATGCAGACCTGTCTGTTCAGTCCAGTACACCAGACTTCCGGACTTTTATCTCCATCCTTCATTCATCGGATTCCTGTTTGTTCCCCTTGGTTGTTGTTTCTGTTAATAAATCCATTTTTTTTCCCTTCCACATGTGCATCTGAGTTCTATCCATACACATCTTAGACAGTAGACTGTGGTCAGTGACAGGAGAAGCAGCGTGAGTGAAGCGTCAGATTCAGGGGTACCCATATCGGATGCAGGGACAGCGATAACGGATCGGATGCTGGTCGGCTGTAATGGATGATTGACAGGAGGCTCAGCCAGGTTCGGCCAATTACTAGATTCGGACCGAATAAAATGATTGGCCAGAATTTTATCAGAAATATGAGCAATATATGAGAATTAAACATTTTTGAGTTTCAATACGTGGTGGAGTTCTTTTACATTTTAGTTTGACACACGCTTATTTGGAGCATTTTAAGATGACAAAAGAAAAGTGTAAAAATGCCACATCATACAGTATAGCTTTAAACATCGAATAACAACAGCAATCAACTCAGTGGATTGTGATATGCTAATACGCGTCTAGGAGGAATTCTCGTATCACATTGATGTTGTCCGTGCTGCAGGTGGTGCCCACATCTAACACTTGTAAGACAGGGAATAAAAGTTGATTGTGACCTGGCTGAAGTTTTCTATTGCTTTTCCTTATTAAAATATTGCGTAATGAAAACAGTTCATTCTTTCTGAATAACCCTTAACATTCACAACATGGACGTATGCACATTACTAACCCTTTACAGAAGCTACTTAGCATGATCCCTGTGATCAGCAATGAGAAGATGATCTAACATTTTTATGACTAGTTAGAATTCTATATCAATTGCAGATTTATCTACAGATAACTCCAAAGTAATAAAGTCATGTAAGGCATTACAATTTTGAGACAGTAATATTGTAAGGTAAGGAATTACTTTGAAATAACAGTAGCAAGTAATCTGTAATGGATTATACAGGGTGTCCCATAAGTCTCCATACATAGGAGACATAATACATATGGTTCTAACATGTATTTCTTTATATTTCTTCTTTATAGTTCTTCAGCAGTGGAGGACACGCATTGAAATGTGTTCCCGACAAAATGGCAGTCGTATAGAGCATATTATATAAATAAAAATGGTTTATGTCGAGAAACGTTTATTTTTCCTATGTATGGAGACTTATGGGACACCCTGTAGTTTGGAAGTAACTTGCACGTCACTAGTTGCATTGCACTATTATTTTATATATATTTAAGCAGGGGCCCTATACTCAGACTTTTTTAAAATCATTTTTATGTTGTCCAATATGAATCAGCAGTTTAATATTTGGTTTTACATAGAATTTGTAGAACAAAAAACTGAAAACTGCTTTCTTGTCATATGTTTTTGAAACTGTTTTTTCCAAGTGGACCATGAACACCTCGTGTGTATTCAGTAGTCGCAGCTGAGGCCGTGTGAATGGACCGGTCACTGAAGGTAAAACATTTCAGGAAGAAATAAGACTTTTTTTTTTTTTTTTTTATGTGAATGGACCGGTCACTGAAGGTAAAACATTTCAGGAAGAAATAAGACTTTTTTTTTTTTTTTTTATGTGAATGGACCGGTCACTGAAGGTAAAACATTTCAGGAAGAAATAAGACTTTTTTTTTTTTTTTTTTTTTTTTATGTGAATGTAACTGTCTTCTTAAAGTTTCATTGGCAAAAAACTAAACTATCCATCCAACACCTTGACCCTCTGCCACAGCCAAATTTTTAATCTTTCAGGCAGCCGATAATGCTGGTCATAAGTCTTTCATTTTGGCTCGAGTCCATCTGCATTTTAGAGGTGAAACTTGATTGACATGTCTGAATAGTGTAACTACAGGCTCCTATAATACCTACACAGGACACAGTAGTAGTACTAGCAGTAGTAGTAGTAGTAGTTTATTTCGAGCACATATGAATGAATGAATGTTTATTTCAGTTAAATACAAAATACAAAACATATACATATTAAAAAAAACAAAACAAAACAAAACACATACATATTAAAAAACAAACAAACATAAAATTAACACATTTTGTAACTGAAAAAGGAAGAAGCTGAAGCCGGAGGCTTATTTCTGCTTCTCCTATTCACATCCTTAATTCACGTCTACACCCGTAGTTGCAGCAGGTAAATACTTAAACACAAATTATACTACATTCAGTGTTATAAATCATTTTGTAATCATATTACTTTCATAGCCTTCAGAATTTGACAAATTAAAGTCATAGAATCATCAGATAAAGAATCATACAACATGGTCAAAAAAAAAAAAAAAATCAATTTTTCTGCCTTCGAAAAGGAGTGGGAAGAAGTATAACTTATTGACTCCCACCCCCTTTTTACAAACTAATAATCAAACTAGATCTTTTGCTTTGTTAACACACATTTTCCTCTGTATATTTTTACAATAACACAAAACATCCATAAAAACCATTCATATACACTTTTTTAGTCACCTCACACACAATCAGATTTGCATAATCAATCGTTTTAATATAAACTATAATATTTATATGCACTTTAGATATTTACTCCAAATACAATGATCAATAAATATGATAGTATCTTCTTATCATGATAACCAATTAACTACAATAATATCTTATTTTATGCGTACTTGTATAATGTTCTATATTTAAGGACCGAGCCGAGAGGGCAGGGCCAGAAGGCAAGGCCCCTATTGTTTTTCATTGGTTTTTTATTATTATTATTTTCTCCACTTTGAACTGGATTTTGACCCCCTAATCATGCTCGAAAACTCACCAAATTTGGCACGTATGTCAGGTCTGGCAAAAAATTTGATAGAATGCAAAAATTAACCCCATAGGTGCCAAAATGGGCTCTGTAGCACCACCTAGGTCAAAAAACACGGAAACCGCCATAGCGGCCAGCAGGAATGTCTGAGACATGAAACCAATGCCAAAATGTTCATTACATCCAGCACTACGAATGTTCCTGTGGGCGTCGAGAGCTAACTCCAACAGGACGTCAGGAAATTGGCAAATTGCCTTTCAAAGTAAAACTCTCAGTTTTATATATATATATATATATATATATATATATATGTGTGTATAAAACTAGAATACAAATGAGGATATGATAAAATATAGGATATGGATATGTGAATGGTACACACGCACAACACACACACACACACACAATAAAGTTTTTCAAAATCAAAGCCTTAATAAAAATTGTAAATAATGACTTTTACGCTCAGCTGTTCATACAATTTCAAGTCACTCAAACAGATTGTGTCTCACATAGACACACACACACACACACTAGGGTTTTTCAAAATCAAAGCCTTATTAAAAATGGGAAAGTATGAGTTTTATGCTCAACTGTTTGTACAATTTCAAGTTACTCAAACGGATTCTGTCTGTCACACACACATATGCATCCACACACAGTAGGCTTTTCAAAATAAAAGCCTCATTAAAAGATGATGGTGGTTTCAGCAGAGGGGCGCAGCTATTCTGTAGGGATGAAAGGAGGACGGATGCAAAAGGGTGGGAGCTGGTGTCGGGACAGAGAGGTGTGAGTGGAGCTGAGGTGTCGACAGTCAAGGGAGGCAGAACACAAGGGAGGCAGAACGCATGGGAGGCGGAACACACGGGAGGTGGAATGCAAGGGATGTGGAACACATGGGAGGTGGAACACACGGGAGGTGGAGCACCCGGTGCGAGGTCCCGCCCAATGCTGCTTGCAGCTTTAATTTGTTGTTATAGTGGACTTATACATCCTTTTAAATGCACAAATTGAAGACGACATTTTTAAGTTGTGCTCCAGATTATTCCACAGATGTACCCCTCTAACAGAGATACACTGGCTTTTTATGTTTGTTCTACACTTAATTTTCTTGTGGATTTCAGTTCCCCTTAAATTATAATTATTTTGCCTGAGCTCAGACATCTCTTGTAGACTGTCGGGGAGTATATGTACGTGAGCTTTATATGTAATAATAAGAGTATTAAGGTCAACAAGGTCGTGTAGTTTTAGAGCATTTAATTTTATAAATAGAGGATTTGTTGGAGCTAAGTACTGTAGTCCACGAGAGTTGTTGTAGTTGAGGAATTCTGTTTTTTTATTTAGTTTTAATTTTTCAGGTGGATGGTGTAAAAGGATAAAAGAACACATGATATTCGATAAGCTTTCCAAAAGTCCCACCAGGCCGTTTCATTCTCGAAGCAGTAGAATGTTACACTGCGCTTCGCAATAGATAGATGAAACAGCATCAAATTATAAAACACAACTCTAGAGGAATAAAACCCAGCAGTCGAGCAGACGTGTTTGGAGCTGTTGTGTAGAAGTGCAGTAGATCTGCTCAGCCTTATATGTAATCACCCCCCCCCCCCCCCCAAACCAATCAAAACGGGATGCCGGAGCCAACTGGGGAGACATCAGGAGTGGAAAAAAAACAAAACATGTCGTACTTGAGCTCAGTGGACGTCTTCTTGGAGTGGGGACAGGACTGGCAGTGGACACACACAAACACACACAAACACACATAGATCTCAGCTGACCTGCCATGTTTTGGAGGAGAAGGAATCGCCGCAGTGGGGATGTTGTACATCAGCGCCAACATGTCTCTCGCTCACCCCTTCCTCTTAAGACTCCTCATGTCTACTTGCTATTGCGTAACCTTTCCTCTACGAGTGTCCAATTACTTCAGTTTTTCTCATGTGTGTGTTTTTACTCCACCATCTTTGTTCCTACTTCATTTAACTACCCTTGACAGCCCTCCCTCATTACTTCTTCTTCTTCTTCTTCTTCTTCTTCTCTCTTTTTCCCTTTTTCTTTTTGAGTGCTTCCCTTGTCCTTTTGTGTTTTCACCTTCGCGTCTCGTCTCCCTTTCAGCGCCCTCCTTCCTCTTCTTCGTCTCTCTCCTCCTCTTCCTCTCTCTGCTGCTGCCAGTCTGCCGCTGTCTGTCTAACTCCCTGAGGGGATACAGTACAAGTGTTTTTGATTTGGAGCCAGGGTAAAGATGCATCAGACAGCGACCGCTGCGTGTCACACGAGCACGTATACACTACGCACAAGCATCCATAGCCATGCACGTGCACACCTGACTACACACACACACACACACATACACACATATGGACATGCACAGATGCATTGAGCAGACAGGTGCAGCCAAAGTCTTGTGAAGTTTTTTTTCTCTTCTTGTTCACACCAGGAGGGGAGGAGAAGAGACGAGTAAACGGCAGGGAGGCGGAGAAAGCAGAGAGGAGAGGCTGGTTCGCTTACAAAAGAAGGAGAAAAGCACTGGATTACATTCACAATATGCTCTGCACTTCCAATGTGTGGAACTGTGTTTCCCAAGTGGGCGCATGTGTGGGAAAGAAATGATGTTGTTCTCATGTCAAAGGTCTTTACAGATTAAGTGCCTATCGATTTTTTACTTCTGAATAAGTGTTCAACATAGCATTGTTTGGTCACTTTATAGATCAGCAAAGGCATCTCATTTACAGAGCTGTCATTAAACTCAGCCGGACATTAAGTGGATTTATTTTTTCACTCCTCAAGGCCCTATCTGTATCATCGTCTGTTACATCCCATTTTTAATCCAAACAATGACGAAATAAGTCGTTTTATATTATTTTTGAGTTGAGTGGGTTTGGATTGGTCCCAGTGAGGGTTGGACTCCAACAGGACTGCCCTTTGTCACCAGTTCTGTTCATAACTTTTATGGACAGAATTTCTAGGAGCAGTCGATTGGTGGAGGGGGTCGAGTTCAATGGTGGGAGGATCTCGTCTCTAATTTTTGCGAATGATGTGATTCTCTTAGCTGCATCGAGCAGTGACCTCCACCTCTTGCTGGGGCGTTCGTAGCAGAGTGTGAACTGGCTGGGATGAAGATCAGCACCTCCAAGTCTGAGGCCATGGTGCTCAGCCGGAAAAGGGTAGAGTGTCCACTCAGGGTCGGCCTCAGGTGGAGGAGTTTAAGTATCTTGAGATCTCGTTCATGAGTGAGGGTAGGATGGAGCGTTAGATCGACAGGTGGATTGGGGTGGCCTCTGCGGTGATGTGGACGTTATACCGGTTCATTGTGGTGAAGAGGGAGCTAAGCTGAAAGGCGAAGCTCTCAATTTACTGGTCATTCTACGTTCTGACCCTCACCTATGGTCATGAGGTCTGGGTAATTACCGAAAGAATGAGGTTGTGAGTACAAGCGGCCGAAGTGAGTTTCCTTTGCAGGGTGGACAGGCTCAGCCTCAAAGATAGGGTGAGGAATTTGGACATCTGGGAGGGACTCAGATCTCTGCGCTGGCTTCCTGTCGCTCAGAGAATAGACTTTAAAATACACTGAACAAAAATATAAACGCACCACTTTTGTTTTTGCTCCCATTTTTCATGAGCTGAACTCAAAGATCTAAAACTTTTTCTGTGTACACACAAGGTTTATTTCTCTCAAATATTGTTCACAAATCTGTCTAAATTTGTGTTAGTGAACACTTCTTCTTTGCTGAGATAATCCATCCACCTCACAGGTGTGGCATATCAAGATGCTGATTAGACAGCATGATTTTTGCACAGGTGTGCCTTAGGCTGGCCACAATAAAAGGCCACTCCAAAATGTGCAGTTTTATCACACAGCACAATACCACAGATGTCAAAATTTTGAGGGAATATGCAATTGGCATGCTGACTTCAGGAATCTCCACCAGAGCTTTTGCCTGTGAATTGAATGTTCATTTCTCTACCATAAGCCATCTCCAAAGCTGTTTCAGAGAATTCATGAAGAAGACTGTGTGAGGAAAATGGTGGTCACACCAAATACTGACTGGTTTTCTGACCCCCCTGGACCACCCAATACAGTAAAACTGCACATTTTAGAGTGGCCTTTCATTGTGGCCAGCCTAAGTCACACCTGTGCAATAATCCTGCTGTCTAATCAGCATCTTGATATGCCACACCTGTGAGGTGGATGGATTATCTCAGTAAAGGGCAAAGGAGAAGTGCTCACTAACACAGATTTAGACAAATTTATGAACAATATTTGAGAGAAATAGGCCTTTTGTGTACATAGAAAAAGTTTTAGATCTTTGAGTTCAGCTCATGAAAAATGGGAGCAAAAACAAAAGTGGTGCGTTTATATTTTTGTTCAGTGTAGCTCTGCTGGTCTATAAGTCTCTCCATGGTCTAGCACCAAAGTACATGTGTGACATGTTGGTCTCATTTGAACCATCTCGGACCCTGAGAACCTCAGGTACTGGTGTTTTGCTGGTGCCCAGAGTCAGGACTAAACACGGTGAAGCTGCGTTTCAGTTCTATGCAGCTAAATTCTGGAACAGTCTTCCTGATGATGTGAGACAGGCCTCTACTCTGACTATGTTTAAATCCAGGCTGAAAACAGCTGTTCAGCTGCATAGAACTGAAAGGGTTGTATCTGCACTCTTCTCTTTTACTTTGTTTTAATTGATCATTATTTATGTTTTATTGTTTATGTTTAAATTGTAATTGTGTGTTTTTAACCTGTCTCTTTTCTGTTTTTGTAAAGCACTGTGAATTGCCCTCTGTATGAATTGTGCTATACAAATAAATCTGCCTTGCCTTGCCTCGGAGCAGAGCCACTGCTCCTCCATGTCGAGAGGAGCCATTTGAGGTGGTTCGGGCATCTAGTGTGGATGCCTCCCAGACGCCTCCCTGGGGAGCTGTCTCGAGCATGTCCATCCTGGAGGAGACCTCAGGACCAACCCAGGACACACTGGAGGGATTATATATCTGGGCTGGCCTGGGAACGCCTCAGAATTCCCCTGGAAGAGCTGGTGGAAGTGGTTGGGGAGAGGGCTGTCTGGGCTTCTGTGCTGAGGCTGCTGCCCCCATGGCCTGGACCCGGATAAGAGGATGAAGACAGTACAATATGGATTGTGGTAATTGTAGTTTTCTTCACAGTGAAAGGTGACTAAATGAAACAGATCATTAGACTGAATGAAATTAAGGGTTAACACTTTTGGAAACATTTGGAATGACTCAAAAATTACTAAATAATCCTACGATTTACTGTGAGTAATTACAGTTAAGGAAGTCCATTCAATTCCAAATCCTATTTTTAAATAATAACTTCTGAAAACATAGGTTCTCTCCAGTATAAAACTATGAAGTCAATTGGAAATGAAAGTCAACTTATAATAATGAAATGAAAGTCAACTTATAATAGCTTATACAAATATTCATTCATTTTCTGAACCACTGAATCCCAGGGCCAATATATACAGATAAACAACCCTCCACTCTCACATTCACACCCACCGACACTGTGAAGTGACTCATTAACCTAATAAGGTGCATGTCTTTGGACAGAGTAAATGTCATGTGGAGCACATGCAAATGTCACAGGAAAAAGTCAATGCCGGCTGGTGCTGGGATTGGACCGACAACCTTATATTTACACAACAGTTGAACTAGAAGAAGACAAGAAGAGACATCACCACAAAAACATCAAGTGATATGATTGATTTATTGAAATAACTGTAAAGTATATCAACAGAAGATCGCAGTACATGCAGTGATTGGTTAACCCTTTATAGGTCACTCATAGAAAAACTCATTTCAACCTTAGTGTGTTATCAGAGGACATAACAAGACTTTATTACTTTGTGAAATTTTTCAACATTTTTTATTGTCATGTAGAAAATCAAAGTTAATGAAGTTACCATATTTGGTTCTTTACCCATAATGTATAACAATACATGTAATGTGAAAGGAACATGTATTTTAGAACATTAGACCACATAAGTGCTGATCCAGACCCCTGTCCACATCCACATTTTCCCTTTGAACATCATTCCTTACATTAGTACCATTACTTCATGGTACCTGACAAAGCAGGTACACTCACTGTTCATGCTGAGGTGGACCTTACAGACCCTGTAGACCACATTGGATCTGAGATCGTTGACTCACTATCCTCACTGTAACTGTTGCTGTCACTGTCTTGTAATGTATTTGGAAATTACCAAAAAAAAGTCACTTGCCCGATAAAGCACTGAAAAGGGGTGAACCAAAAGGCTGGACCAAAGAGAAATACATGAGGAACCAAGTTCATCCAGTTTCATCGTTGAAGTACAGTAAACTAAAAAAAAAAAACAAAAAAAACAAAACAACCTCCCCAAGGCCATTAACTCTTAAAGACCCACATCTTCCAAATGATTTATTTTTTTTTTATCTTTCCCAAGTGATTTATCATCATTTATTACAATATTATCATCTTCATTTTTGGATTTTTCTGTGAAAATTTGGTATCTTCCTATATTTAATTTACTGATCAAGTTGATGTTCAAACTAGACTTTTCAACAACATACAGGGTGGGGAAGCAAAATTTACAATGAACATTTAGTTGTTTTTTCTCAGCAGGCACTACGTCAATTGTTTTGAAACCAAACATATATTGATGTCATAATCATACCTAACACTATTATCCATACCTTTTCAGAAACTTTTGCCCATATGAGTAATCAGGAAAGCAAACGTCAAAGAGTGTGTGATTTGCTGAATGCACTCGTCACACCAAAGGAGATTTCAAAAATAGTTGGAGTGTCCATAAAGACTGTTTATAATGTAAAGAAGAGAATGACTATGAGCAAAACTATTACAAGAAAGTCTGGAAGATACTATTAAAGAAGAATGGGAGAAGTTGTCACCCGAATATTTGAGGAACACTTGCGCAAGTTTCAGGAAGCGTGTGAAGGCAGTTATTGAGAAAGAAGGAGGACACATAGAATAAAAACATTTTCTATTATGTACATTTTCTTGTGGCAAATAAATTCTCATGACTTTCAATAAACTAACTGGTCATACACTGTCTTTCAATCCCTGCCTCAAAATATTGTAAATTTTGCTTCCCCACCCTGTATATAATTAACTGAACGTAAAAACAAGTGTCGACAATCACTGTCATTTGTCAATGTTGCAGAAGATTCCAGTGTTTCCATGTTCATTATGGTGCCTCTGAACATCCAAGTGGGTCATATCTCATGACCATGAAAATTTGAGTTAAGTGCATTTTACCTTAGTTACTTAAAGGGGTTATATTTTGCTAAACCCACTTTCATTAGTTTTTGGTACATTTATTGTATGTGCATTTGGACCCTAATAGTTCAAAAAGTTGGAATTTGAACCCTTCAGGTGCTGCAAAGCTATCTTTATATTCATTTTGGCAAAAATCGAGTGGATTCCTACAACCCATTTCAGTTCCCTCTTAATTTATTCCATTTTATAACTAATTACGTCACAACATTTGCACATATAAGGTCATGTAAATGGAATTATTGTCCGTTTCTTCTGACTAAAATTGTTATGATTCTTGATATTTGTATTATTATGTATGTTTTGCAAGTGCATATATGTTAAATTTCATTGCATGTTCGGAATAAATCACTAAATCAAATCAAGACTTCTGACAAACATTTCTCTGAGTAGGACAACACGAAACTATGTCCAGACTTCGAGCCGATTACCTAAAATGCTCAGCTGTTGGTTGTATTAACAAACACAAGGGGCTGAACAGGACAGAAAGCACGGTTAAAAACCTGGAGGGGGTGGGGTCATGTGTATTTAAAGGGCCATCGCTCAAAACGACCTTTCTGGTGTCATTCCTCAGAAATATTGTTGAAGATGGACCTGTGGAGTTGAATTAATAAAGAATTCAAACCCAAGCATAGCATTTACAATTTATGTAGACCACAGGGAAATGTTTTAAAATGCATAATTCCATTTTAAAAGTAAAATATCACTCCTTTAAATGTATGGATAGGATTTGTGGATCAAAATTTATTAAACATTTTAGATCAGTAGATGCTTCGGATCCCTTCAGTGGATGTATGGGTCTTTATGGGTTAATATGAGATATTAGTTTAGCATAGCAGTTTCTAATACTAATATAAAGCATAATTAACAATGAATGTGCCCCATGTTCAAGCAGCAGGTGAATTTCTGTCATAATACAGGTAAAATGAAGAACACAAATCAAGACATTCCTCTGACAGCTCAGAATGATGAATCATTTTCACTCCACTTCACTTTTACCCACTTAGTGAGACAAACCAGTCTGTTTACATGATCAGGTAGCGGCCATCCGTGTCTCAGGTGACGCTGATACAGAAGTGATTCCACATATGTTGCTCTCAGATGCTTTTATGTCCCTGTAGAACTATGGAATAACATGGAATGTATTTCAGACCAGACCCTGTATACAGTCTGTATTTCACATCAGCAGGAAATATAGCTTTGGTTGAGCTGTGTGTGAGAGAGAATGCAATGAGAGAAAAAAAAGAGTGAACAGGAGAAATAAAATGTTATTTTCTGATTGTTTCAGCAGTTACAGTTCCAAAACACTCATAAACACACCAGCACCTTTGTTCAACACTGGTCATAGATCAGCTACCTCAGTAAGAACACAAATAACAGTGTCAGTTTTGTTAAATATGAGAGCACTAGATGTTTTAATGTTGAACATGTTAACAGATATTTGTTGACTTTTAAATTTTTTTTGACATTATACAAACACATCAGATACATGCCCACATATACACACACATTTAACTTGGACCATGATAAATTAAGATGTTCCCCCATAACAGTAGTAACATAAATATTATCAATAATGAAATTATAGTTAAGGAAATAATAATAATAATGTAATAATGATAAAATAACTTAAAATAAAAATAATAATCATCAGCATCCTCAAAGAATCTGATAGATTGCATGTTTCCATCAATTATGATATTCATACAGGGGTTGGACAAAATAATGGAAACACCTTCACCTCAAGATGATAATGCCCCAATCCATACAGCTAGAATTGTTAAAGAATGGCATGAGGAACATTCTAATGAAGTTGAGCATCTCGTATGGCCGGCACAGTCCCCAGACTTCAACATTATTGAGCATTTATGGTCAGTTTTAGAGATTCAAGTAAGACGTCGATTTCCACCGCCATCGTCTCTAAAAGAGTTGGAGGGTATTCTAACTGAAGAATGGCTTAAAATTCCTTTGGAAACAATTCACAAGTTGTATGAATCAATACCTCGGAGAATTGAGGCTGTAATTGCCGCAAAAGGCGGACCTACACCATATTAAATTATATTTTGTTGATTTTTTAAGGTGTTTCCATTATTTTGTCCAACCCCTGAATATGGTTACCAGATTTTGTAAAAGTCCTTCCTTGCCCTTTGAGATATATGTTCATCTTTCCAGTCCAATACAGTTAGAAAGTTCCTTCTTCCACATTTTTTTATGTAGGAGTGTCCATTTTCTTCCAACAGAGCACAAACAAGCTATCCTGGCCTAAACAAGTTCAAATGTTGGTTGTTTCCTCTGGTAATAAAAATGATGTTATACACTCATCAGCCATAATATTCTGACCACTGACAGGAAAAGAAGTAATAATATTGTTTTTTTTTCCATTACAATGGTTTCTTTCACTGGGTTGGATAAATAAGGCACAAAGTGAACCTGTCCTGACCTGTGACCCCGGACCTCCTCCTCCACCCTCACCTGTCTGGATGGACCTCCTCACCCCCACCTGTCTCATCTGACTAGATGGACCCCCTCATGTGCGCCACCCTACTACATCTTTACAGACTGGAACTACATCCCCAAATGGACGTCCATCAGTCCTGGTGCATCTATAGCCTGTCAATCCATGGGAATGGATCTCTCCTTCACTGTGGTTCTTCCAGAGGTTTCTCTTTTCCCACTGGGTTTTTGGAGTTTTTCCTTGCCGAGAAGGAGGGTCTAAGGACAGGGGATGCCCGGGACATTAATCCATTTCCTTCATTTGCTGTTTATTTGACTGTTATTTGTTTTCATATCCAACTGTGACGCAACCTTGTTGTGATATAGGGCTCTACAAATAAAATATAATTGAATTGAACTGAACATTTAATCCTCAAAGCTGATGTGATGGAAGCAGAAAAATGAGAAATGTAAGGAACTGAGTGACTTTGGCCAGGTCCATATTGTAACGGTAATGACTGGGTCAGAGCATCTCCACAACTGCAGGTCTTGTTGGGTGTTCCTGATCTGCAGTGGTTAGTACAGACTAGGGCTGAACGATATGGACAAAATTTCATATCTTGATATTTATGCCAGATATCTCGATATTGATACGATACGATATTACTACGGGTTCGGTGAAAACCAAGCATTTTTCAGAAAAATACAAACATCATAATACAAAAAAATGTGGAAAGTGCAGTTTTATTTATAAGAACTCACTGCCAGTCATCAACATTAACACAAAGTACTAATAAATTAAATTTGTTTTGACTTCCAGAGCTGTACATGCAGGGCAAGTGCGGGGGAAATCTATATCTTTTATATCCTTGCTTTGTTGATATTAATATCTTGAATGTTCATATCTAGATATCGATACGATAACGATATATCTTTCAGCCCTAGTACAGATCAAAAATTGACTAAGAAAGGACATCTCAAACTCAGGATAATTGATCATCTGTGGGAGGTGTTGGACAAACAAGTCCAATCCTGCCATTTCATAACTCCAGGACTTCAAGGTTCTGCTGTTAACGTTTTGATCCAGATACCACAGCACACCTTCAGAGGTCTGGTGGAGTCTAGGCCTCGGGTCAGAGCTGTTTTTGAGGAAAAAGGTGAACGTACAAAATATTAGACAGGCAGTAATAATGTTCTACTCCCATAGATGTTCCATTGGTTGAAATCCATTGTTGTTCTTTGGATACTTTTCATAGGTACAGACACTCGTGTAGTGGTCCCTGGAGAAGTGGGTATGCTCTCAATTTTATGCCTTTTTTTTTTAAGTAGTCCAGAAAAAATGTCCTGTTTTAGAAACAGTAACATGTAAGACTACTCTATTTAGTTTAGCCAAAAAAAATCCATCAGAAGTATTTGCTCACTATCATAAAATTATCATGATTTGATCATGGGCAGTTTGTAGGTATTATTCAAGCAGCTGTGTGAATGTAAATGTATTCAACATAAGGCAATTATAGAATAACGTTAGCCTTTCATAATGTTAGCCTACTCCCAGTTTAACTACCGGCGACAAAATCTCTTCCCCTCTAAATGTGAAGTCATATGACCAGCACTTCAACAGTGACTCATTCTGAAACCACCTTAAAACTTACCTTAGAATTATGTATTCCATCAAAGTAGGTTCTCTCAATATGTGTTACTCACTTGAAATATTTTTTTACTGCCTTTCTTGTTTGCATTTCCAATAATCACGCATATTTCAATGAGATGTGCAGTGACCTGTCAATCAACTGGGGTGGCACTGGCACCTGAGGTGGCCAATCAGGTTCCAGAGGTGGCCAGTGCTAGTTAGCAATATTTTCCTCGGCATGACCTGCCCTACTCTGCCTCCAATTGGCTCATCAGTCCTCATGCCTAAAATTACCCAATCTAATCAGTGACGGCAGCGAGTACTAGCCAATTAGAGGTAGACTAGGGCGGGTCATGGCTTCACCATCCTGAAGGGAAAAATGCGCAATTTTGGCTCAGATACTACTGAATGGTGCACATCAGGGGGATTTAGAAGTAGGTATACGCAATGCTGACCGAAAAATAAGTAGGTATACACCATATACCCAGGACTACACCACTGGGTACAGGCCACTTTCCATTAGGAATGTCTGACCATTTCTGGCCAATCACAATTTCTCCTTATCAAAGTTGCTTACTTCTGTATCTAGTACATCAACTTCAAGGGTTAAATGTTCACTTGCTGCCTAATATATCCACCCACTGACAGGTCCTGTTGGAATAAGATAATCAAAATCAATACCACTTTGCCTGTCAGTGGTCAGAATGTTGTGGCTGAAAACCACTGAGTTGATAAGTAAGATATATTATAGCAACAATGCATGTCCTACAAAGAGTTTACACAGTGAACTGATCAATCAGAACAGACTGGGCACATACCAGATCTAGGTCCATGTCCCCCTCTGTATGATTTTATTTTGCCACCTGTATCAAAACAAAAAACTAAGTCATATTTATATGGAGTTTTAGTTAGACTTAGTTAGACTAAAATTTGCTTAGAGGTCTTATTTCTGTCTTTGTGCATAAGAAATCAATATAAGTGAATCCCCAAAGGAACTTTGTGTTGGTAAATGCAAGTTATGCACATTTACAGGATTTCAGTTCTGTTGCAACATGTTGATGGTCATATGAACTATGTTTTCAGCTCAAAAATGTCCAATTTTATCACAATTAATGCTATATTTTCATGTCACAAATGGCCAAGTTATATTTTAACTGAATTGATCTGAAAAACAAATATTCTATTCTTTTAGATTCCCCAGTTTTTCTTACAAGATTCATCTTTCAAGATACATTTTTACAGGTTCAATATGGAGTATGGTGCTGATCCATCCTGCTTATGTTACGCCAATACATACATTAAGAATGTCACATCACTTTTTAAATCAACAGTGTTCAAATAATAAGCATTTTTTATGAAGAAATAACAATTCTATATTGTTATTTACTCTTTAGTATGATGATAAACTATACAATAAATAATTCTGATACTAGTTTTTGCACAGGGATCATTTGTGGAAACGGTAACATGGCTGCCAAGCATCAGTATGATGGGATCTGTAAGAACCATGTCACATCCGTCCACTGACACATTTTGTGTTTTTGTGTCAGCTGTTATTGTTTTAGATCCACAATATTAACATTTATGAATAAGAGGAGAATTAGCAATAGTAAGTATATAAGTTTATTACTAATAAAGTACTGGTACTGACCAGAGCATCATGGGTAATGTCACGTCCGTCCACCAGCAAAAGTTTTCACACACACGTGCTATTCAAAATCCAATATTTCTGAAAATATAGCTTCCACTGTCAAATAATATCAGTAGTCTGTGCACAAATGTATTAGCATTATTTCAACACAGTTCTATGCATTTCTTACAACTTTTTTTTTTTTTTGACAAAATGGCCACTCATTTGACCCCCTAAGTAAATTTTAGCCGATTTCAATTATCATGAAAGTAAATGTATGTCTAAATGAAAGTAAAAGTAGTATGGCTATACAACAAAAAACTGAATTGAAAGCGAAAAAAAAATGATGTAAAAAAAAAAAAAAAAAAAGGCATGGCCTTGAGGTACAGAAACACAGAGGATTTGCTTCAGTAATGCCTACTGCAGCACACTGTGTTCCTGAGAAGCCATTATGAGTTACAAGGGTTTAAGTGTTGCATGCTGGCTGTCGAAGGTCGGTGTGTGGCCTTGATCCCGCTTCATAAAAACATGCACACACGGATCAATGTAGCACAAGTGAAATAGCAGGAAATTAATACATTTACGCAGGCGTCGTATCTGAACACAGCTCTATTTTTCTGCTATAATCTTAAATGTGAAGTTGTTTAAACACTGAATGTAGCCTCATCTTTATTCTTAACTGTCAAGAGCCCTGGGGGGACACTGTAGAAGTGGTTAAAACATGCTTTAGAAGAATTAAGGACTGGCAGGAGTGCAGCAGTTCGGAGCTTTCATGTACTACTGATATTTTTTACAAGCAAGACAAGAAGGTAGCAATGGGTTCAAACATCTATAAACATCTGAGACACAGGTGGGAAGAAGTAGGTGAGCCCTGGGAAATGACTGAAGGCCCATTTACAGTATGCTCTATGTTAACTCTTTAAGTGACTATTTTTGGTCATTCCTGCATGCATTACAAGACAGTGACAGCAACAGTTGCAGTGAGGCAACAATCAGATCAAATGTGGTCTACAGGGTCTGTAAGGTCCACCTCTGCATGAATAGTGAGTGTACCTGCTTTGTTAGGTACCATGAAGTAATGGTACTAATGTAAGGAATGATGTTCAAAGGGAGAATGTGGATGTGGACAGGGGTCTGGATCAGCACTTATGTTGGTCTAATGTTCTAAATGTGGTATTCTTTTCATTTTACTGTACATGTGTTTTTCTTGTATTTTTATATGTACTTCTTGTATTTTTCTTTCTTGTCTTTTTTGCCACTTATGGGTAACTTCACTGACCTTGATTTTCTACATAACAAAAACTTTTGAAAAAATTCACAAAAAGTAATATATTCTTGTATGTCCTCCAATAACACACTATGGTTGAAATTTTGACTTCCAGAGTATTTCTATGAGTGCCCAATAAAGGGTTAAAGACACATGTGTACGGATGGAGTGTTCTGTCCGTCCTCTGCGTTCACTACTTGCATAATTTTATCCGTTCCCTGGGAGCTTGAACCCTAACAGAGCAGTACCACTGGGAAGCGTGGAGGCAGTGTTGAGATTTGAAGAGAATAATTTCCAGAAATGGTGGAACTTTTCAAAGAGTGATTGTGTGAGTTAATGAAAAACTACCGACATATTTATGACAACTAGCCTTCTAAATATTAGCATTAGTAATACCTCCTCTGTCTTCACCATGATTGCTATTATTGACTTTTGTTCAGTCTCTATGTGTTGCCAGGGTTCATCTAATCTGCCCTGGGCCTTCAAAATGAGTAGTGAAGGCTCATGTAACTTAACCCTGTAAAGCCTGAACCATTAAATCATTGACAGAAAGTCCCAGTTCTTTGAAACTGTAGCCTTTATTGGTCCTTCTGAACAACCCACATTTTTTTTTTTTTTTCAAATATCAATGTATGACTTTCAATTTTGTATCAAATTTGATACATCGGGTATCAATGCTCAAAATTATTAATTTTGAGCAAACAAAAACATAATATAACACAAACATGTCTAACAAATTGGTAATTCCTTTTCAAAATTGACAAAGTTCTGTCTCCTTCCTCATTAATGACAATCTTGTAGTGTCACTGGAAAGGCCTCTGGTGAACGAGCATGTATCTAATTGTATACATCAGGTTTTTCAAGAAAAAATTATCACATTGATCATGTAGAGGGCTTCAAAACTCATGTATCAAATATGATACATTTGATGTTATAGGGTTAAACTGTATAGTATCAGGACAGTTTGTTTAACCAATCAGATTCCAGCTAGCTAACCCCCAATGTTATCAGTATTTATCCTTCCTCTGATTGGATGGTAAGAACAAAACTTTTTTGACATAGCTTTGGCAATATCCTTTTTGATTCATACCAATAATTTAACTGAATTCAATTGAACTATTAATACATTTGAGGTAGATTTTTTTTATGCCCACAATGGCAGACAAAGGAGAGGAAAATAACTTGGTCATGGACATGATTAAAAATCCATTTTCAAGGCAGACTTTTCAGAAAAGCTGGACATTGTGAGGAGAGGTCAGCCAACCTAAACGCTAGATAGCAGGTTGAGCCGATATTCTCTGCCCTTAAAGGAATAGAAACTAATGTCAAGAATATAACTGGACAGAAGAGACTCTCAGCCTTGACCTCCATGGACATAAAAAAGGACTTGTGTATTCTGTATATGAATAATAACCATCTCTAGTGAGTAGGTTATGATGTTTTTTATTTAATTTTTTTTGTTTTTGTTTTTGTCATGTTATCAGATAAATATTGATTCTGATCTACTCCAGATGATGTACATGGTACAGCTGTGGTTGCAATTGAGGTTTGGAATTTCTTGTTTTAGTATTAATGGTATTCGGGAGGCACCCTATTGTCAGAAGGCCCGTTAGCCAGAATAGGGTTAGGGTTAGATTTATCAATTAAATCCAAACTAATTTTCCGACCAACAGGCCTTCTGACTTATCCCTATAATGCCAAGCGTATCATATTTGATAAATAAGTTTTGAAGCCCTCTACATGATTAGTATGATTTTTTTTTCTTGGAAAACCTGATGTATACAATTAGATACATGCAATACCCAGATAATCCACCGGGGGGAGGAATTCATTCACCAGAGGCCTTTCCAGTGACACTACAAGATTGATATTAATGAGGAAGGAGGCAGAACTTTGTCAATTTTGAAAAGGAATTACCAATTTGTTAGACATGTTTGTGTTATATTATGTTTTTGTTTGTTCAGAAATAATAATATTTGAGCGTTGCGACCTGATGTATCAAATATGATACAAAATTGAAACTCATACATGGAAATTGATATTTGAAAAAAAAAAAGTGGGTTGATTAGAAGGACCAATAAAGGCTCCAGTTTCAAAGAACTGGAATTTTCTGTCAGTGATTTAAAGGTTCAGGCGCTACAGGGTTAAGGGCCTCTGACTTAAGGGCCCACGTCTTCTTATTTTGCATTTTTTTAATAGTATTGATGGTTTCTATAATTGTGATGTCATAGTGGTGGTATTAAGAGGTGGATTAAGTCCAGTAAGTCCCCACTGGTACCAAATGCATGACCCTCTACTGCTATTTATGTACATAAAGTGAGCACGAATGCACCTTGAAATGACACAGTCCAGACTGGAAAGGGGTTAAATTCACCAACCAGGAGGCAGTGGATGGGTGGGAAAAGATTAGGAAGGCCATTTCCCTTCAGACAAGAGAGAAAAGAGGTTACGGCTGAGGGCCTGTTCTTAAGTGAGCGGGTCAAATATGCAGTGGGAGACACTGAAACCCTTTGGAAACGCAGACAGATATCACCCTCGCTGTTGAAGTTGTGACATCAGCGTCCCTCTCCTCTGATAATGCCCTTACTCTTCTTTCACGTATGACACTCTCAGCCCTTGTTACCATGGTGATATTTCTTCCTTGCGTTATTCTGACAGGAAACAGACGAGAGAAAACTTATCAGACCTGCACCGTCGGAGCAGCAAAATGTCACATACACACACCTACAGACACAGTGACGGACACATAAATACACACCTCCCACTTGCCATGTCTGCAAATCCAGGAAAAGTACATTGGACATGTTTCTACTCACAAACTAGACATCCTGTATACATGTGTACAGATATGGACATAACACACACACACACACACACACACACACACAACTTGTCATCAGTATTGGGAGTAACACCTTACAAAAGTAATGTATTACAGTAATGGATTACTTTTTTGCTGCAACGCAGAAGTGTAAGGCATTACTAATCAATTTCAGTAATATTTTACTCAGTATATGTTCAGTAGCGCTTGCATTAGAACACACATTTCGCCCATAATTTAACTGCTCAAATTAAAATAAAAAAACAACAAGACCATGAGACTTTAAGGCAGTGTTTTTCAACCCTGGGGTTGCGACCCCATGTGGGGTTGCCTGGAATTTAAATGGGATCGCCTGAAATTTCTAGAAATTAATACAAAAAAAAATTACTAATAAAAAATATTTTTTAAAGATTCAATATATATTTCATTGTAATTAAAACGCTACACACTATTCCTAATAAAAATCAAGTTCAAATAAAATGCAGGATATAATATCTGAGAGGGCATATCTTGATTGACCTGATCATGTGACTGCATGTGTTACTACGCTTCAACCTGCCTGGACACCAGAAACTGGACAGAACAGAAAATGGAAAGATTTCTTCACCCGCCTGGCCCCGCTAAGACATCGCCAAGAGAAAAATGTCTCAGTTTTGAATGTCTGGGGTCGCCAGAAATTTATGAAGTTAAAATGGGGTCACGAGCCAAAAAAGGTTGGGAACCACTGCCTTAAGGAAAAAAAATTGCATCTGGAAAGTTCTATTTCCTGTTGGTGTTCAGCCTATGGATGAAGATGGAAGAAGACAGTCCATTGTCCACATGGACGTATGCTCATTACTAACCCTAACCCTGCTTTACAGAAGCTAGTTAGCATGATCCCTGTGATCACCAGTGACAAGGTAAGCTAACGTTTCTATGACTAGTTAGAATTCTTTATCGACTGCGGATTTATCTACTGTCATACTTGGCGCTGTGCCTCCTGTTTGAACATGAAAAATGTAAAAAAAAAAAAGCGAACATCATAGTCTGTAGCGTTACTTACTGAGCTATCCATCTACATATACTTCGGGGTGAAAATGTATGCATCTCTTGTATTGGGGGGGGGGGGTTCTACTGCACACACGCCATTTATGACAAGAGTCTGTATGTAACTCAAAAGTAATACAGCAGTCATGTAACACATTATAATTCTGATACAGTAATATTATAAGGTAAGGAATTACTTTTAAACAACAGTAACAAGTAATCTGTAATGTATTACAGTAACTTACACATCACTAGTTGTATTGCACTATTATTTTCTACACATTTAAGCAGGGGCCCTACACTCAGACTTTTCATTAGTAAATTCCAATTGACTTCAAACTTGGTATACAGCTTCTTTATGATGATGTCAACAAAAGTTAGAGAAATTATTTGGATCTGGATCTGATTCTGGATTTGGTGCAACTTTGAAAAATTTCCCCATTATAAGAAATAGGAAGTGGATCGATGCAATAATAGCCTCTGGTATGTCTGTCCATCACCTAACCCTCTGGACCACACAACCCCCCAAATACCATGATAGATGACCCGTCTTGAAATACCATATTTTCCTTCCAAAGGCATTCAGGCACCCTTTGTTGCATATAGATCCTTAAAGTCCTTCCATTGTTATTTGATGGTTGCATACTTTGAGATATATATTGCCAACACATTTCACTACAATTTATGACCAAAGTTGACCTATGGTAAGTCAATCAAGTCATTACTGTATGCACATTGTTTCCAGAATAATATGTGTGAAACACTTGTTTCAACAAAGCAGGTCTATCAAATAATAAATCCTGACTATCCATGCTTTCAGCTTGGGTTATTTTTGTAATATAATAAATACACATAACTGGGTGATAACACTGGGTTACAAAAAAATGTTTTTTGCAAGTTGTCTAGGTTTTTTCAACTGAATTAGGACCATTTTGCACCGCTAAATCCAAAAATGACATCTGTTTTTTTCTCAATCAGGTCAGGGTTTTTTTTTGCTAATTTGATTTTGAAAAATTTGATCTTCTCACAAAATTGATTACATTTTTGTGACTTTATCAGTTGATTTTTTTAATATAGTTCTCACACAAAATAGGTTTTAAGAAAAAAAAAAAAAAATCATTTCACCATTGTACCTGTTAGGTACAATGGTGTATTCACCGCAGATGTAGTAGAATACGTCAGGCTTATTTTTGCAAGATCTTCTAGTCAAAGCCATTTCATTCACCTGTAATATTAAAAAAAATAAACATTAATCATAAATTGGCAAAAGTAAAATCTTCAGAACTCGTTTATTGCAAGAAATATGAAAGAATTTTGTATCATATGATGTGAAAATGCCCATAAATGTAAGCAAAAATGTTAAAAAGCCAATATGTAGCATAGTTCAGAAAGTTGACCTGATTGAGCAAAATGAATGTGATTTTTGGATTCAGCACACCAAAATTATCCTAAATCAGCTCAAAAAACTTAAACAATAAATTTGTTGTTGACCAGTGTAATAAATGGCATCTGGATACATTTCTCAAAGCTTTTAATTTGGCCGGTAAGCTACAGGGCCGTTGATCCTATTTTTTGTATTATTTTAATGTTGTCCAATGTGAACCAGCAGTTTAATATGTGTTTTTTCATTAAATTTGTAGAAAAAACAACAGCTTTCTTGTCATATGTTTTTGATACTGTTTTTTCCAAGTGGACCATGAACGTCTCATATGCATTCAGTAGTAGCAGCTGAGGCAGTGTGAATGAACCGGTCACCGAAGGTAAACCGTTTCAGAAAGAAATAAGACTCTGAACGTAAACTCTGGGGCCTATTTATGTCTCTGGATGCAACGTCAGAAGTACAACAAGTAATCTGTAATGGATTACAGTTTGGAAGTAACTTGCACAACACTGCTTATCTCATACCTTAGGCAGAGGCCTTTGGAAAGGCCAGAAATAGTTCCTCAGATCAACAAGGTGTTGAATGTACTTCTCAAATGTCACGGGTTAAAGCTGATAGGAGGAAGACAAAAGCGTAGGAGAAGGGTGAACTGGTGGGGGTTTGAGTGGAGGTGGGGAGGGGGTTGAGTAGAGAGAAGTAATAACATTAACACAGATTAACATACTTTGATTCAAAATTTAAAAGGGTCATTACAAGCTAATTTCACTAAACATGCATTTAAATTCAGGCAGAATAGCAGAATTGATAGCTTAATTAAATAGTGGCGGGTGGTGAAAAAGAGGGGGGAGGCGGAGGGGCAAAGTGAGTCAGTGAAAGGGGGTGAGAAAGGGAGGAAATCACAAAGAAATATAGGGGTGTTACGTGGTACTGACAGGGAAAAATAGTGTCCACCTACTCTGTACCAGCTTAATATAGTAGCATGTACGTTCACGTGAGACCAAAGGCTTTCTGTACAGTCTTCATAGAGGCTTCTGGTCGTCCATGCAGGGCTAATTATTTCATTGTATTAGAGCAGGGGTGTCAAACTCATTTTAGTTCAGGGGCCATATTCAGCTAAATTTGATCTGATGTGGGCCGGACCAGAAAAATAATAACATAATAACCTATAAATAATGACAAATCCAAATTTTTGTCTTTGTTTTAGTGCAAAAAAACCCATTAAATTATGAAAATACTTACTTTTATAGACTATCCAAAAAAAAAAAAAAAAAAAAAAAAAAAACCCTGAAAAAACTGAAATTTAAATTAAAAAATGTAAGAAAATTTAGTGCAATTTTAACAATATTATTCCTCAACGTATCATTTCTTCATGTGCATTATGGATCAGATCTACAAAGACACTAAACACGGAGGAACAGGCCGAAAAATTGTTAAAATTGTGCTGAAATTTCTGTAGACATTTCAGGTTATTCACATTTTAGTGTTACAGGATACTTTGTAAATGTAAATATTTTCATAATTTAATGTTATTTTTTGCACTAAAATAAAGAAAAAAATAATAATTCTAGATTTTTTTTTTTGGCTTAATGGAAGACTTTTTTTTATTTAATTGAAGTTTTTTTTTTATTTTTATTTTTTTTGCTTAATTCAAGATTTTTTTACTTAATTGATTTTTTTTTTTTTTTTTTGCTGAATTCAAGATTTTTTTTTTTTTTTTAACTTAACTGAAGTTTTTTTTTTTTCTTAATTCAAGATTTTTTGCTAAATTTGAGATTTTTTTTGGCTTAATTGAGGATTTTTTTTTACTTAATTGGAGATTTTTTTTTTTTTTTTGGCTCAGTTGAAGATTTTTTTTTTACTTAATTGATTTTTTTTTTTTTTGCTTAATTCAAGATTTGTTTTTTACTTAACTGAAGTTTTTTTTGGCTTAATTCAAGATTTTTTTTTGCTAAATTTGAGATTTTTTTTGGCTTAATTGCAGATTTTTTTTTTTTACTTAATTGAAGATTTTTTTTTTACTTAATTGGAGATTTAAATTTTTTTTGGCTTAGTTGAAGATTTTTTTTTACTTAATTGGAGATTTTTTTTTTTTTGTTTGTTTTTTTTTTTTTGGCTTAGTTGAAGATTTTTTTTACTTAATTGATTTTCATGCCAATGGAGGAATAGAAACACTCAAGAAAAAAAATCTTAACTAACATTCTCATAATTAATGCGTGAAAGGGTTAATTGAAGACTTTTTTTTTTTTTCTTTTTGCTTAATTCAAGATTTTTTTTTTTTACTTAACTGAAGTTTTTTTTGGCTCAATTCAAGATTTTTTTGCTAAATTTGAGATTTTTTTTTTGGCTTAATTGAAGATTTTTTTTACTTAATTGGAGATTTTATTATTTTTTTTGGCTTAGTTGAAGATTTTTTTTTTACTTAATTGATCTTTCTTTTTTTGGCTTAATTCAAGTTTTTTTTTTTACTTAACTGAAGTTTTTTTTGGCTTAATTCAAGATTTTTTTGCTAAATTTGAGATTTATTTTTGGCTCAATTGCAGATTTTTTTTTTACTTAATTGGAGATTTTTTTTTTTGGCTTAGTTGAAGATTTTTTTTTTTACTTAACTGAATTTTTTTTTTTTTTTGGCTTAATTCAAGATTTTTTCCTTAAGTCAAGCAAAATTTTTTTTGCTTAATTCAATTCAAGACTGTGGAATTTTTGCACTTGGCAAATTCATCCCAGGGGCCAAACTGGACACTTTGGCGGGCCGCATTTGGCCCCCGGGCCGCATGTTTGACACCCCTGTATTAGAAGATGATGAGGATATCATGTTGCTGGTGAATGCTCCATTTAGTTTAACCTTTAGGGGACATTCACGTAAATCACAGATACAGCTCATCTGCTCCAGTGTTTATCACTCAGTCGTTTTACCTCCATCTGACAGAACACCTTCCATTTTCAAAGAATTCAAAGTTCATTTGCATCCTTTTATTCTGTCCCAGCAGGAGTTGATCAGCGCAGGTTTGTTTGATTCAGGAGTGACTTTTATTTTGCCGTTCAATGCATCTATTATCGAAAACACCGCCGCCCTCGCTTGTCAGAAAATTTTATGCTACAGTGCGAGCCACACTCAGTTTTATTGGTAAATAAATCAAAGTAAAAAATGTTTGTGCCTGCGTTTAAGTTCAGATCCTTCCAGCAGATAATTACTGCGGTGATTAATGTCTCAGCTACAAGTTCTTTAACTCTAACTCACAGGTGTCAAACATGCGGCCCGGGGGCCAAATCCGGCCCACCAACGGGTCCAGTCTGGCCCTCGGGATGAATTTGTGAAATGTAAAAATTACACTAAGATATTAACAGTCCTTTTATTTCAGGTTCCACATTCAGACCAATTCAATCTCAAGTCGGCAGGACCAGTAAAATACTATCATAATAACATAGAAATAATGACAACTCCAAATTTTTCTCTTTGTAAATGTAAATATTTTCATGTACTTACACTAAAACAAGTATAATTTCACAAAACATGTAAATATCTTGAACAAATATGAACAACCTGAAATTTCTTAAGAGAAGTAAGTATAATTTCAACAATATTCTGCCTGTTACTAAATGTTTTGTGTCTTTGTTGATCCACTGCGATCTGTAAGTTCTAATGTACATGAGTAAATGATAAATTGAGGCAGAATATTGTTAAAATTACACTTATTTTTTCAGCTTGTTCATGTTATTCACATCTTTTGAAAAGATAGTTTGTAGATGTAAACCTTTTCATCATGTAAATTTACTTTTTTCGCTCTAAAACATAGAGAAAAGTTTGGAGATGACATTATTTATATATTATTATGTTATTATTTTACTGGTTCGGCCCACTGCAGATGAAATTTAGCTGAATGTGGCCCCTGAACTAAAATTAGTTTGACACCCCTGCTCTACCTGATGCAGTGAGTTTTCATTTTTTAAACAACCATCAAATTGATAGAGAGCGTAAAGATTGATAAAGATCTGATGAATCCAGATCGACCCTGAAAGAGACTGTTGGCAGATCAAGTGATTACCCATCATGCTTAGTGCCTACAGTTCAGAGGTGGCTTCAGTTGGTCAGCTCTATCATTTCTACATAGCAAAAGCATTGTGTTAACAATTCTAAAGTGACCGCACACTGTAACAAGAAAAGACCTCCACCAGGATAGATCTGCCCCCCCCCCACCCCCGCCCCGATCACCACCAAAATTTAATAATTTCTTCCTTGTGCCAGTATCAACATTTTCTGAAAATTTCATGAAAATCCATCCATATTTTTTTTTTATTTTTTATTATTATTTATCTTTTTATGAGCAATGTAACAGTACATACAAAGGAGCAGAATTACAGTGCATTCATTATACATTGCCTTTTTATATCATTTTTCCCCATGCCCAATCCAACCCCAAGGCCCTCCGAGAAGGGGCAACAGCAGAAACAAGAACATCATAACAGCCTCTGATCAGTAGAAAATCAAATAAGTACAAGCAGTGTCAAATCTGAGGTGTACAAGAATATTAACTGAGCTAATGGAAACAGAAGAAAAAAAAATAAATAAATAAAGTCATAGCTTGTAGATACCTATGTTTACTTTTAAATATTAGACATTACCTAGATCACAGGTGTCAAACATGCGGCCCGGGGCCAAAGGTTCCAATTCGGCCCGCGGGATGAATTTGCAAAGTGCAAGTTAAGGGCATCAAACTCAAAAATAAAATCATAATAATCTATAAATAATGACAACGCCAGTTTTTTTTCTGTTTGATTTAGTGCTAAAAACATTAAATTTTGAAAATACTTACATTCAGAAACTATCCTTTAACAATAAAATATGAATAACCTCAACAAATATGAACAACCTGAAATGTCTAAAGAAAATTAAGTGCAATTTTAACAATATTTTGCCTGTTACTAAATGTTTTGTGCCTCTGTAGATCTGATCTGTAATACACATGTAAAAATGATAAATCGTGGCAGAATATTGACAGAATTGTACTTACATTTCTTAACAAATTTAATTATTCAGGTTATTCACATCCTTTTTGTTTGGATAGTTTGTAAATGTAAATATTGGCATAATTGAATATTGTTTTTTGCACTAAAACAGTTTGGAGTTGTCATTATTTATTGGCTGTCTTGCTATTATTTTACCGGTTCGGCCCACTTCAGATTAAATTGGGCTGAATGTGGCCCCCGGAAGAAAATGAGTTTGACACCCCTGACCTAGATGTATCAAATGTGACAATAATTGGTAGACAGAACAAATTACGACAAAAAACAACAATACCTAAATAATAATAAAATAGAGTAGGGTGGAGGTGTGTGAGATCGATCTGAAGGCAGCGTTCGTAAAGATTGAAAGTAATCTAAAAAAGATTGCCATTTATTAAAGAATTTAGTTGAGAAGCTTTGTAGTGAGAGTCGAATCTTTTCTAATTTAAGAAAAAACATAACATCTCTAAGCCAAAATGAAATAGACGGGGGTTTAGGACACTTCCACAGAAATAAGATACGTCGTCTTGCAAGGAGGGATGTAAAAGCTATTATATCAGACTCTACTTGGTTAAAACAGGAGTCAACAGGGAGCATAACTTTTTGAGTTATCTTGCTAACAAACAAACAAACAAACAAACAAACACGAGTGCATGCCCACAAAGCAAAGTGGTCACAACACCTCCTGGCAGAGGTAATTAAAATAATAAGTTATCCAATAAAATATATTTTTGAGTTATTTTTTGACTATTGGGACATTGCATTACATTTCATTTTGCATATTTTGCGCTGTGTTTAGTTGTGCATTGTTTTTAACTCACCAGCCGATGGGCCATGACCTGTTGTGAAGGTGTTGTCTTTGTCCTCGTCTTCATCGTCGTTAGCAGTTTCTTCAAACATCTTCTCCAACCAAACTACTGGTTGGATTAATAAACAAAATTATGTAGCTTCCTTGAGACAATGTCAAAGTTTGTTTGATTAATTTTCCAAATTTCTAATAAATTTCAAACATTAAAATTATTTATTCCAAGCAAAGTTTTAAACATCAGAGTTCCAACTTCGATGTTTAAAACTGTAGTTTCCACTGAAACGATTAACTGAAACTTTTTTTTTTAGCACTGATATTTTCATGTTGTCCAAAAAGAACACTTTGGTAGTGTGTGTTCATGATATAACGACCCATTGTTTAGAAGTATTTTTGTGGACCTATCAGTTTATTGTCTTTCTTTCTTTCTTTCTTTCTTTCTTTCTTTCTTTCTTTCTTTCTTTCTTTCTTTCTTTCTTTCAGCCTTTAAAATTGTATGTAACTTCCTTGGGACAATGTCTACAAAAAAAAAAAAAAAATTAAATTTTTTACAATTTTTTTGAAATATTGAGACTGTGCCTTTCCTAATATGGGCCATATTTTGGTGGCTTATAACATGGAAATGGTTACAGAATCAAATCGAATCAAATGTTATTTATTTACCACCAAATCATAGGCCTAACAAAGGTTATCTCATGACACTTTACATATAGAGCCGGTTGAAACCAGACTCTGAAGCCAATTTACAGAAACAGATTACAGATATCAATATAGTTACTATTGAGCACTGATAGGAAGTTATATATGATCTTTCATTCAATGCACTGAATTCTCCTCCAGTGAAAGTGCCACCCACTTCTATTGGGAGATTGATCTGAATTAAAACATAGTGGCAGAACCTGCCAACCTCACAAATTCAACTTGTTATTGACTCTTGATAGAATATGCCGGTGAGATACAGGGACATTGGTATTATTTTTTGATGTAAAAAACACATTTTCTCCAAAGTACATGCTAAACTGTACATTTTTTATGCATCAACAGGGTGGGGAAGCAAAATTTACAATATTTTGAGGCAGGGATTGAAAGACACTGTATGACCTATTAGTTTATTGAAAGTCATGAGAATTTATTTGCCACAAGAAAATGTACATAATAGAAAATGTTTTTATTCTATGTGTCCTCCTTCTTTCTCAATAACTGCCTTCACACGCTTCCTGAAACTTGCTCAAGTGTTCCTCAAATATTCGGGTGACAACTTCTCCCATTCTTCTTTAATAGTATCTTCCAGACTTTCTCGTAATAGTTTTGCTCATAGTCATTCTCTTCTTTCCATTATAAACAGTCTTTATGGACACTCCAACTATTTTTGAAATCTCCTTTGGTGTGACGAGCGCATTCAGCAAATCACACACTCTTTGACGTTTGCTTTCCTGATTACTCATATGGGCAAAAGTTTCTGAAAAGGTATGGATAATAGTGTTAGGTATGATTATGACATCAATATATGTTTGGATTCAAAACAATTGACGTAGTGCCTGCTGAGAAAAAAACAACTAAATGTTCATTGTAAATTTTGCTTCCCCACCCTGTATATGTTCATCATGGTCACACCCTGTGACATCGACATTTATGTATAAAAAGACTTCAACATTACAAGACAGTAACCATTTAACAATAACCTCATCTGATTTGCAATGAACAGATTTCCTTCACAAAACATGTTCAATCCACTGAAAGCAGATTACACAGTTTCCTGCCCGATTCAGGTTTTGCATCTAATTGCATCTACATTTCACTGGTATCCTTCACCAAGCTGCCAGACTCAGCAGCCTATCACGATTACTTACGTCTGAGCTTTAGAGCTGCTACAAATTCTCTGTTTCTCACTTTTGACATAATGCTTGCCACCTACAATGAATCTGCTAAGCTCCTAACATGGATCCCTCACTCCTTTTCACTTGTTTCTCTCTACTCTAAAACTTTGTAAGGAGGA
Source organism: Sphaeramia orbicularis (assembly GCF_902148855.1). Lineage (NCBI taxonomy): Eukaryota > Metazoa > Chordata > Actinopteri > Kurtiformes > Apogonidae > Sphaeramia > Sphaeramia orbicularis. Next base: position 38,115,958 of record NC_043964.1, on the reverse strand, counting down.
AAACTGCACACACGCCTATAATGAGAAGGAAAATGTGTGAGAAACAGCAAGAGACACTTATGAACCTGCTCCAAATTGCTGCTCCGTATGTAGACGAAGCACATTATACGCAGTGTCACTCTTCTAAATTGACTTTTTATGGAACTAATACATGACTGAGATAGACTGAGAAGATCCTTTTACTTCCAAAAGGTTTGTGAGAGCTAATTAACCATGTTTCCCTTCTAAGTGTATGAACCCGAACAGAGCAGAGTCGGTGTCATTACGTAACTCTTGCCTTATCGCTACCTGAACAACTCGCTAACTTTGTACATGGCAGCATTAACACAAAAGGTGGGCCCGATTCATCAGCACTACTGATTTAGGACTTGAACAGTAAATGAATTGCAACCATTCATCCTTGCTGAGAGATGTAGTTTGACTGGGCAGTATGCTGACAAAAACTGCCCATGTAGGTATCAGCACACACACACACACACACACACACCTACACACACACACACACCACGGATAGATTTAGAGGGCACTAAAATGGCCAACTCCGCTCTGCAATCTGGTAAATGACTTGGCCATCAAAGCTACATCGAAGCTGAGAGCAAGAGAGAGAGGAAGGGGTGAGAGAGAGCGAGAGAGAGAGAGAGAGAGCATGACTACAACAGCTACAGATGAAAACTTCAGGTAGAGTTGAAGAGGTGAGAACTGTTCTTGTGATTACAAATCAGTGTTCCAGAAATGAAGATGTGTGGGTGTTATTTGAATCCGTGTATCATTCGTTCATTTGTTTTTCAATTTAAAATCAAAAAACACTTGATTTTTTTTTTTTTTTTTTTTTTTCATTTTCAAAACCACAATGAAAAACAGATAACGGTTCGTTTTTCCATTTCCCGATTTTGTGCTCAAATGAAAAAATGGAAAAAAACAGACAACGCCTGTTTCATCCTGTTTTGCTATTTTCAATATTTGTCTGACCCAGAAATAGTCATGACAAGGGGAAAAAATAAACAGAGTTTTCCGAATTAATGAGATACTGTTTTCTGAAAAAAAAAAAAAGAAAATTAATTTTTTGTGTGAATGCAATACGCTTCCGTATGTATCAAACAGCTGCTTAATTATAGCAAAAATATTCCTCCAGTCCGGCCATGATTCCGTTTGTTTATTTTTTCTCTTGTAACGACTACTTCGGGGTCAGACGACTGAACTAAATTGAAAATAACAAAATGGGATGAAACGGGCATTATCCGTTTTTTCCATTTTTCATTAGAGCACAAAATCGGGAAATGGAAAAATGAACCGTTATCAGTTTTTCATTCTGGTTTTGAAAATAAAAAATAAAAAAACAAGTTGTTTTTTGGTTTTAAATTGAAAAACAAATGAACGAATGATACACAGATTTATTTGGTTTCCATTTTGAACACAAATATCTAAAGTGAAAGGTGTTTTTCTGGTCATTTAAAAAGTGGACTGATAGTTCTTTAAGAAATGATAAGTTGAAGAAGTTGTCATTCAGAGATATGTATCACTGCCATAATTATCCAATGTAAAGCAATTAGACCCACAGCAGCACAGCAGGTGCTATATAATATGTATGTATATGTGAGTTTTATTTTATTTATTTATTTATTTATTTATTACACTGTAATAAATTACTGTAAAAAAAACAGTAAATTTTGTACAGCATCATACTGTTATTTGTAAATACAGTATAACACTGTAAATAATGAGGTCTCTAAGGTGCAAATTTAAAACAGTAAGCTACTACAAAATTTGACAGTATTCTACAGTATTTTCTTCAGTTCCTCCACTGCTGTCCGCCCAGAACTGGTCTGAACAAAATCATCTGGCATCAAATCCCACCAGCTCATTTAGAAAAGACTCAATCCAACAAATGTTAACTATAGTCTGGCTGCATCAAAGGTAAGTGGTTCTTTTTTGAAGCAGAAGGATAAAATAAAAAGAGAAAATAACTGAGGATGACTATTTTCACCTGGACTTAACCCCATACAGCAGAGGTCACCTGATGCTTCTACCAACACTGCCAGAACTCCATTCTGCTCCAGTTGTTCATTTATCAAGGTAATTGTGATTTTATCAACGTAACTGTGGCATTTTGGGTTCATTAAACATTAAATTGCTTCCATAAACTGCGTTCAACTTGCACAGTATAACACACCTGATAATACTGCATATTTCGGGGTGCTAACCGTATGTAGAAAACATGTAGCTAATTTAAGTTGAAGCATACTTGCTAGCTGCGAAGTGGACACCGTTAAACTAAACAATTTAAATAAATCAATCTACATAGTTATATATAATAATATCATCTCTTGTTTGAGCTTTTTCTAGCAATGTTCATGATTTTATATTTTAAAATGTAGTTTGAAATGTTAAAATCCTAGCTTTTCGCTGTGTTATACCGTAAATATTACATTAAATACATTTTACAGTAATATATTGTTTCTTGGAATACGGTAGTTACTGTAAAATCCAGTAACGGTGGCTAACAGTATTTTACTGTAAAAGGTACATTATGTACAGCCCAGTACCGTAATACTTTTTACAGTAAGAAATTGTATTTGCAGATTACAGTACAGATACTGTAGAATAACAGTAGCATGCTGGCAACTCTAGCTGCCAGTATTTTATTATTATTTAACGGTAAAATTTGTTACAGTGTATTTATTTTTTTTATTATTATGAGTTTTGTTGCATCTGTAGCTGACCTCTAATATTTCTATTCTTAAACTTCAAATGAATTGTCAACATCAAAGTTCAAACTTCAAATGAATTCCAAATATCACAATTTTAAATTTCAAATGAATTTCAAACGTCACAGTTTTACAAAATTTATGGGAAGGAATGCCTCTCGGACCAAAAACGAGTTTGTTCGAGGTGTTCTTTAGAAAAAGGGATTCAAAAAGTACATATCAAACTGGAAAAAAAAATCCAAGGCACTCTCTTTAAACATTAAAATGCCTTCATTAACATGGCTATTAATAAAGGCATTTTAATGTTTAACCCTTTCATGCATGAATTATGAGAACTTTAATCAAGATATTTTTTCCTGAGTGTTTTTAATCCCTCTTTAGGCATAAAATTAATAATTGTATTGATTTTTGTTAGCCTATTTTTATGGAGTTACAAAAATTTCCATTCAGCTTGACACTATGCATTTAGTTTTAGAACCAAAGAAACATGTATTTACTGATATACTGTGTGAAAACTATGAAATAAAACATTTTTACTGCTGCTAATCTGACGTTTTCTCACATTTTATCATACCTGCATGGAGATAATATGCAAAAAAAACAACAACAACAAAAAAACCTTTTAATTACAGTCTAAAAACAATTAGCAGTTTTTTTTTTTACTTTCAAACATCTTACTGCAGATCAGGTTTATCTAGAACAGCAAAGTTACAGTAATGATATGAATGTCAGTGTATGGGATGATGCATAAGCGTCCACTGTGTTGGCTGATATGGAACTAAAACAACAAAATCCATGAATATACAAGAGAACACTTTTGAACAGCTGTCCACTGTAGAGACCAGTGTGCATGAAAGGGTTAAAGAGAGTGCCTTGGATTTTTCTTCCAGTTTGATATCTATCACAGTTTCACAATTGTGCTACTAAATGAAACTTCCACTATGTCCACAAGTTTCCACTTTTTTTTTTAGCAGTGATATTTTCCTTTTGTCCAAAAAAAAAAACTCTTTAGTAGTGTGTTCATGATATAACAACACATTGTTGAGAAGTATTTCTGTGGACCTAGTAGTTTTTTAATTTGTCTTTCTTTCTTTCTTTCTTTCTTGCGGCCTGGTATTCAAAGACAACAGCAAATTTAGGCTGATTACATCCCAAATTCGTTGCACGTTGCTTCTGTTGGTGTCGAAGCAATGAAGTGTGATGTCTGTTCCAGATTGTTCTTTTTTACCTCTTTCTTTTTAGTTGTGTGTAATTTTTTGCTGACATACAATACAATAGTATAAACTAGGGATGTAATGATACCACTTTTTTCCAGACCAAGTACAAGTACTTACATTTGATTACTTGCTGATACCAAGTACCGATATGAGTACTTAATAATACCATTACAGTTCTTAGTTACTTTTGAAAATGTCCTTTATTGTCGTTATCGTTAGTCTGACTGGAACAAAGTGCTGCTTCTGACATTTAATACGTTGGAATGAGTGTTTCTCAATCAATCCACCATTAATTAACCATGCTGGCCGAATACCACAAAGAAAAGTAAAGTATAGAGTAAAGGAAGTCAATAATAACAAACATGGTGATGACAGAGGAGGTAATACTAATGTAGATACTAAGATTGATATTGATGAGGGTAGTTGTCATAAATATGTTAGTAGTTTTTCAAAGTTTAACGGCTAACTGTAACAAGCTGCATCAGTTAACTTTCCTCTCATTTTTGTAAACGAATCCTCGCTGAAACATTTGTATTCCTTCTCTGTATTCTGTATTCATAGCATGATTTTACTGGCTCTTACATCCTCAAAGTGTGTCTGACCTTCAAACAAAACACCAGTAAAACATTAGAAATATATATATATATATTTTTTTTTTCTCTAATGTGTGGCATGAAAGTGTTCGGTATTCGCTTTCAGTCTGACCTTGGCCAAAGGCGTCACTTTGAACACAATCAGTCGCCATTTTAGGGACAGACAGATTTCTGCTGATCTGCGGTTCATTAAAAACAAAGTATCATCTACTAAAAAACTTTCATGGATGTGAGAACTCATCTGTTCATGCTGTTGATGTTTCACTTATTCATGTATATTTATTTACGTATCATATTGATAATATTTGTCAAGGACATATTGTACAAATTGCTGTTCTAATTGTGTTTTAATAATGTTTTAATATGTATATTATACATATTGTGGCGTGCTTGCCGCATTGCATTATGAGTATTGGACATTATGCTCTACTATGTTCTGTGTTATGTGCAGGTGTTTAGCAGGGTTATTGTGTTTGTGTGAATTAGGTTAATTCATGTGTATCATGATCTTTATTGGCCTTTATTGGCTTGCTTTATCCTAATATTTTATATTTATTGAATACTTTGGTTTTAAACATCCTTTTAAATGTAGTGACTAATATGCATGCCCAAATGGGTCATATCTGATGACCATGAGAAGATGACAAACTGTATTTTACACCAATTATTTACATGTATTGATAGGATTAATGCAGGGGTGTCAAACTCATTTTCTTTCAGGGGCCACATTCAGCCCAATTTAATGTCCAGTGGGCTGGACCAGTAAAATAATGGCATAATAGCCTATAAATAATGACAACGCCAATGTTTTTAAATGCAAAAAATAACATTAAATTATGAAAAACATTTATATTTGACAAACTATCCAGACAAAAAGGATGTGAATAACCTGAAAAAAATGAAATTTCTGAAGAAAAGTAAGAAAAAAAAAAAAAATCTGATCTTGATCTGAGCTTATGATTTATACATGTGCATTACAGATCAGATCTACCAAGACACAAAACAGGCAGAATATTGTTAATTTTATTTTATTATTTATAATTATTTATTTATTATTGACATTTTATTATTAAAGGATATCAGAATTTAATGTTCTTTGCAATAAATCAAAGAGAAAAAATTGGTGTTGCCATTATTTATAGGCATAATGTTATATTATTTATTTCACATTAATCCTTTCATGCATGAATTATGAGAACCTTAGTCAATACTTTTTTCTTGAGTGTTTTTATTCCTCTTTAGGCATGAAAACAATGATGCAATTGAATTTTTTTTTTTTTATGAACCTATTTTTCATGGAGTTACAAAAATGTCCACTCAACTGGACACCATGTGTTTAATTTTTGAAGCAAATAAACATGCATTTAAAACTCATCATCAGAAAGTGATAAACTGTGTGAAAACAATGAAATAAAAAACATTTTTAATGCAGCTAATCTGATGTTTTCTCACATTTTATCATACTCTGATACTAGTTATTACTCAATTCATGGAGATAATATCTTCCTGAGACCCAGGAAATTGACAATTTCAGCTTTTTTAAATTAAAAATTGTCTTGATTGGAAACTGCATAATACAATAGTTTTTTCACATACATTTTAAAAATTATTTTTATTTATTGATTGATTTTTTTAATGGAATGTCCTTTGCAATGGACAGTATTTTTTAAGTTAAATTGTCAAACTTTTGTTCCCTACAGAGGACAAAATGCATTGCTGGGTCTCAGGAGGATGTGCAAAAAAAAGAAAAAAAAAAACTTTTTGCTTCAGAAAACTGTTAATTACAGTCTAATAAGAATTAGCAATTAATTTACACTAAACCATGTAACTGCAGATCAAGTTTATGAAGAACAGCAAAGTTACAATAATTGTATGAATGTCAGTGTTTGGGATGATGCATAACCGTCCACTGTGTTGGCTGAAATGGAACTAAAACAACAAAACCCATGAATATACAAGAGAACAGATGGAGAATAACTGTCCACTGGAGTGACCAGTATGCATGAAAGGGTTAAACCAAGAAGAAGATTTGGAGTCATTATTTCTAGATTATTATGCTATTATTTTTGAGTTTGACGCCCTTAACTGTTAATATCTTCTTCACTTTGCAAATTCATCCTGCAGGCCAGATTGGAACCTTTGGCGGGCCGGTTTTGGGCCCTGGGCCGCATGTTTGACACCTGTGGATTAATGGATCAACAGGTATTAAACAGTTTCGATCAGAGGATGGTTTTAGTCGGCGGCGGCTGTTTGAGTCTTTATGGGTTAACACAGGGGTGTCAAACATGCGGCCCGGGGCCAAAACTGGCCCACAGGATGAATTTGCAAAGCACAAAAATAACACTTAAGATTTTAACAATCAAGGATGTTGAACTCGTTTTAGTTCAGGTTCCACATACAGAACAATGTGATCTCAACTAAAATATTAGCATAATAAACTATAAATAATGACTCCAAATTTTCTTAGTATAATGTGTATACATAATATTACATTGCACCTATAAGAAATGAACTCCAAATTTTTCTCTTAGTTTTATTGTAAAAACTTACATTAAATTATGAAAATATTAACATTTACAAACTATCCTTTAACAATAAAATGTGAAAAAACGGAACTTTTGAAAGTGAAATTTTAACATTATTCTTCCTTTTATTAACCTCCTAAGACCCAGGAAATGTCAGCAAAGTACAAGCTTTTTTTGTTTTTTATTAAATAAGTGCCTATATTGGAAACATCCTGATGCAACAGTTTTTTCAGATGCAGTTTTTAAAATTTTTTATGGAATGTCCTTTGTGGTGGACAGTTTTCTTTTCTTTTCTTTTTTTTTTTTTGTATAAAGTTGTGAAACTCTTGTCCGCAAATGCGGACAGAAAACCCATAGCTGGGTCTTACGAGGTTAAATATTTTGTGCCTTTGTGGATCCAAACCGTAATATGCATGTACAGGGTGACACAAAAAAACGGAAACTTTTTAACAATCCAATAAAACCAAGAGTGATGGAAGAAAAATATTTTATTCATAGTAACTGAAACCTTAAACCATGCCATTTAAGAAACAATGATGGAATTTTCATTTTTACCTCCGCCAAGGAGGTTATGTTTTTGCCAGGGTTTGTTTGTTTGTCTGTCTGTTTGTCTGTCCGTTAGTGTGCAACATAACTCAAAAAGTTATGGACAGATTTTGATGAAATTTTCAGGGTTTGTTGGAAATGGGATAAGGAAGAAATGATTCAATTTTGGTGGTGATCGGGGGTGGGGGGGCCCACGGGGGGGCCCATTTCCAACAAACCCTGAAAATTTCATCAAAATCTGTCCATAACTTTTTGAGTTATGTTGCACACTAACGGACAGACAGACTGACAGACAAACAAACAAACCCTGGCAAAAACATAACCTCCTTGGCGTGGGGGGGCCCACGGGGGGCGCCACTAATCAGCCTTGGCGGAGGTCTGCGCTCTCCGAGTGCTTCTAGTTTAAAAATGACTTCCTGTAGATGGCGTCCTCCTGTACGAATGCAATCTTGAAATCTGCTGTTGAGATTCCTCATTGACCGCTGCAACATCTCAGCTGGAATACTGTGAATTTCATCCTGAATTCTCTGTTTTAACTCATCCAGAGTTCTTGGTCGAGTCATGTACACTTTACTCTTGAGATAGCCCCATAAGAAAAAAATCACAAACGGACAAATCTGGCGATCTAGGGGGCCAGGGAACGTTACTGAATCTTGAGATCACACGGTTACCGAACAATTCTCGCACAGCCGCCAATGGTTACTACTACTACCAAAAAAATGGGAATTTTTGAAGTGCGTATTGGCAGACATGAGCAAGTGGCAGCACTGCAAGACAGTGACCTTGAGCAAGTAAACACACCCCCATTTTAGTAACCATTGGCGGCTGTGCGAGAATTGTTCGGTAACCGTGTGATCTCAAGATTCGGTAACGTTCCCTGGCCCCCTAGATCGCCAGATTTGTCCGTTTGTGATTTTTTCTTGCGGGGCTATCTCAAGAGTAAAGTGTACACGACTCGACCAAGAACTCTGGATGAGTTAAAACAGAGAATTCAGGATGAAATTCACAGTATCCCAGCTGAGATGTTGCAGCGGTCAGTGAGGAATCTCAACAGCAGATTTCAAGAACGCATTCGTACAGGAGGACGCCATCTACAGGAAGTCATTTTTAAAAAATGAAAATTCCATCATTGTTTCTTAAATGGCATGTTTTAAGGTTTCAATTACTATGAATAAAATATTTTTCTTCCATCACTCGTGTTTTTATTGGATTGTTAAAAAGTTCCCGTTTTTTCGTGTCACCCTGTATAAATGGTAAGTTGAGGTATAATATTGTTAAAATTGCACTTATTTTTTCTCAAGAAATTTCAGTTTTTTCATGTTATTCACATCATTTTTGTTTGGATAGTTTGTAAATGTACATATTTTCATAATTTAATTTTGATTGCACTAGAACAAAAAGAAAAATTTGGAGTCGTCATTATTTACAGGTTATTATGTTATTGTTTTACTGGTCCGGCCCACTTCAGATCCATTTGGGCTTAATGTGACCCCTGAACTAAAATGAGTTTGACACCCCTGGGTTAACATCTAACCCCTGCCCACACAGAGGAAATACATTTCTTGTTTTAGTTTTCGATTTCCCATTCTATGTACGTTTTCACATCCCACCGGAGTCCCACCGCATGTATGAGCAAAACATTTGAAGTCAAAGCCCTTGAACACACCTTCCTCCGTTGACACATGCTGCGCTGAGGACGACAATACGTGTTAGTGACAGTGACTCATCCTTCTTTAAAATATGGCGTGATGCTCGAGCGTTACTCCGCTAAATCAAAGTGCGACCACCATTGTGGAATAGTGACCTTTAACATAGAAAGCTTCTTATTTGCTCAGTTTGAATATCATCAGGAAAACTGAGTCATCTAACATTTGTGGAAATGTTTGTGTCTGCATGCATTCATTTTACTCTCTTGAGGATGCCTGTGTATACATTTTCTATGCTCCCCACACTTTCTGTATATGCACATGGTTTTATTCATGTTATGGAGACGTTACACAGTCACATATGAGAGCTCTGCTTTGTATAAATCATTACATTTATTGTTAAAACATGTTGTGAAAGTCTCCAGGGAGTGAATATAAGTCCATGCAGTGTCTTCTGTTGTAACATACACATGACATTTCTGCACTCGTGTGTGTGCGGTCATGAATTTCATACATTAAAAGGATGTAATTCTGTTTCCACGGTTGCAAACACAGGCTCTTGCATCATTAAATATTTGTGTAATTGTGTGTCTGTGTTTTGTACACTACGTATGTGTGTGGACTGAGATATGTCACATCACCTTCATACCATATGAAGTTGCACATCATGACTCTGCCAGTTCCCCACAGCCTAATGTGTCGTCGGCAATTACATCACACACAACCACACACACACACACAGCTGCACACACACTACAATGTATCGCAGCGCTGTCAAAATATCCCGCTTCAATGTGCATCTCCTGCACTGATGCACCGCAGAGTAATGCTCTTTGCCAAGACCCAGGTGATTGTTTTGCATGAGAAGTGATGTCCACAGATGGAGCAAATTTAATAATCCAAACAAAATCTGCATGACATATTTCAACATATTCTCCCTGAAAACACTGTATGCAGCATCGTAGCTTGACTTTCACACTGATAGGAGAGATTTTATGTTCCTCAAAAGAACTAATCAACAAGCTTTTTTTTTTTATTTACTTTTTTTTTTTAATCTGCATGGCTTTTATATTTCAACCATAATTATCTTATTTATTGTTTGTTTGTTTTTTTTCCGATTGTGATCACTAACCCCTCACGTCCAAATCAAATAACCGATTTAAGATGACGTAGCAGCAACGCGGAGCCTTGTCTTTTTTTCAACTTCTGTGGAAAGTGCAGATGTTTCAGCCAAAGGTGTTGAAGGGTCAGATAAAACCACTGACAATACACAATAAAAACACAATTTTCATTAATATTGTCTCAGTGAGAGACTGATTCCACCCAAATGCACCATTGACCCTCACACTGTTTAACTCCACCTTATAACCTCATAATTATAATTACACACAACTATATTTTTACACACATGTATATTTCTTTAATTATCATGTTGATAATATATTGTCTAGTACAGGGTGGGGAAGCAAAATTTACAATATTTTGAGGCAGGGATTGAAAGACAGTGTATGACCAATTAGTTTATTGAAAGTCATGAGAATTTATTTGCCACAAGAAAACTGACATAATAGAAAATGTTTTTATTCTATGTGTCCTCCTTCTTTCTCAATAACTGCCTTCACACGCTTCCTGAAACTTGCACAAGTGTTCCTCAAATATTCGGGTGACAACTTCTCCCATTCTTCTTTAATAGTATCTTTAAGAAAGTCGACATTGCTGTGTGATGTTCTATTGGTAGCATGTTCTAAAACGCCCCAAACAGCAGAATCCAGAGGGTTTAGATCTGGGCTAGAAGGCGGCCATAAACATGATTCCCAAAAATTGCTAAAGTTGGATTTGTTGCTGTTGTCAACAAGTGTTTTGGTGTTCTTGTGTAAGATTTTAACTTCAAATCATATTTTACTGCATTTCTAACGGTTTTGTTCTCTACCTCAAGTTCAATTGCCATTTTTCTCATGGATTTGGTTGGATCCTTAAGGATTTTGGATTTGAGAGCTTTAATAAAAACTTTGGTACGTTTTTTGTTGCTTCCTCCACTTCCAGACTTTCTGGTAATAGTTTTGCTCATAGTCATTCTCTTCTTTCCATTATAAACAGTCTTTATGGACACTCCAACTATTTTTGAAATCTCCTTTGGTGACGAGTGCATTCAGCAAATCACACACTCTTTGACGTTTGCTTTCCTGATTACTCATATGGGCAAAAGTTTCTGAAAAGGTACGGATAATAGTGTTTGGTATGATTATGACATCAATACATGTTTGGTTTCAAAAAAATTGACTAAGTGCCTGCTGAGAAAAAACAACTAAATGTTTATTGTAAATTTTGCTTCCCCACCCTGTATATATTGTACAAATTGCTGTTCTAATGTTGTGTCTTAATAGAGTGTTTTAATTTGTATATTTGGTATATACCTATATATAATCAGAGCCATATGTTTGTATATTTAGAGATGTATATATACACTCAAGGAAAAAAGAAACGCAACATTTTCATTTTCTCGATTTTTTCACAAATATGACAGTTATTGCAAAATTGCAAACTACAATGAGTTCAGTACTATTCTGAGTCCAAATGAAATGATTGTTTTCCTGGTTCCGGTTGATTGATTTTGATTAGCAATAACAACTGTATTTTTGTATTCCTCACCCATGTCTGCTCATGAGTGAAACTCTTAGATGAATTGGACCTCTCCTCAATTGTGCACAACCATTCCCTATAAAAAGACACCAAAATGGAGCAAAAACACATTTGTCCACAATGCCACATCTAATTTATGTATGTATGTATTTATTTATTTATTTTTCTTTCTTTCTTTCTTTCTTGTATTGATTATTTCTTTCCTGCTACTTTTTATGAAGCGACTGTGACACCCAATAATTTCCCCCTGGGATTAATAAAGTATTACAGGAAGAAAAAAAACTTAACAAACAAACAAAAAAAAAAACATTCCACTGCATTAATCAATCAGATGTGTGGCAACCTATGACACCTGATAAATTGTTGTATATCTCTTACTGAGTTGTAAAAACCATTCATCACACATGTTTGTGGCATCATATGGTTTTGTAAATAGTTGTGTATAATTTTCCTTAAAAAACACGTGAGGCATTGCTTGCATATTTATGTAAATATTTGTATATATCTATACTATTTGCTAAATGTGTGTTTTTCAATGTATACATTCATTGTAAGTTGTAAAAATGGTTTGTTCCACATGTTTTTGGTGAAAAACTGTAAAAAATCTAACTTTTTCTTACTTGGATTTCACGTTTTTTTTGTCATTTTGGGGTCATTAGTCACTTTTCCATTGGATATCTGTCCAAAACTTTATAGATATTTACTAAATGTCGAAAAAACAGAAGTGTGTAATGTCGGTGTTTCCATTAAATCACAAATGCGATGATTTGTTTATTTATTATCAAGAGATGACACAAGAAGTCGTTCCATAAACATGGTGACGAACGTAAATATCGTGTTGATTTACAGATACATTCATTATTATTATATATTACCCCTCTGTCCTGTACAAAATTAAAAAATGATTCAGTTTCCTGGTGTGTCCACTCATACCGCGCCATGTTTGTTTTAAAACTCTTCTTCTTCGCTTATTGTAACATTTGTCAACATCGTTTTTTTTAATCACGTGACTCTGGTTGCTGAAAAAGGTCTTTCCATTGCAGTTTTGCGTGATATACCAATTACGCTACACCCGAAAAACCACCTCTTGCCACCGCAAAAACTTTTAATCAAAAAACGAGACTTTGGGCAAATTTTTCATTTTTCCATTAGGTAAATTTTTATGTGAAAGTTACATTCATGCAATTTGACAGTCAATGGAAAAGCGACTAGTGTGTTAATACACCAAATAAGGCAAAGCAAACAGTTTTTAATGAGAAATCTAAAGGCAAAATCAGAAGTATTTTAACACACTCGCCCCTTCTATGAAGACTTCACTCTGCAGTCATGTATGCGTGGTAGCATGTGCCTTTATATGTTATACAATAAATGCACGGTTGCCATAAAAGTCAGATCATGGAACCATCATGCTGCCATTGTTACAAATTAAAACAGTCTGCATGTCCTTGTCAGTTATTAGCTCTTTGCACCCTCTCACACGCTGCACTGCGATATTGCATTACGATGGTCTTCACTGTCTGTGCTTCGGATTTATAATGAGGTCTGTTGGCCGCTACTCTTGGTGAAATCACATTAGACAACTGGGTTTGGACCCATAATGGAGTGTTTCCTGCTGCTCGGTGAAAGATGATGTAATTTTCTTTCTAATCTGAGCTACGATGATGTTTACACACACTGAAGTTGCTTGCAGATGCGTGCGAGTTTAACCCATCTGAGCCTCCTTTACCCTTTTAAAGGCCCAACTTAGACATCCCTAAGGTCAGTGCACAAACATTCGAGTTCAAGTTTGCTCTGTTTTGATTAATTTACTTCAGTAGCAACACTTACTTACATAATCTCCACTTCTTCTTCTTCCCTCTCTCTCTTTCTTTTGGTGGTGTCACCCCACTGTCAAGGCTGTATAACTCTGCATTATTACTCTAAGCCCTTCTCTCCACACTCACTCTAACACTGGAGCTTGTCCGCCAGCAAAGCTCCAATCAGTCTGCTGTACGGTGTTAAAGTCTTTTTAATCTGCGCAAGTGAAGAAGAAAGATAATTGGAAACAATCGAGGAGAAAGTAAAAAGCACTGAGGCGAACACGGTTAGGAGATGTCGGTGTGGGAAAATGTTGGCTTTTATCGCTGCGAGACAAAACAGTGATATCAAACATAATGATGCGCACACATGCCTTCACACACCCCTGCACAAACACACACAAACACACCAATAAGGGTAATGATTACGCAGTTTATCAGTTGACTATAGAAAAAAAGCAATAGCAAAAGTCAAACAATAATTAAGCCATTAGAAATCAAACTGTCAGGTATAGAAACACTAGCTTTATCTTTTCCTCCCCTTTTTTTTTTTAAAGTACTTGTAGAAACCGGCTACAGTTTAACCCATAAAGACCCAAACAGCCACCGGTGACCAAAACCATCTACTGATCTAAAATGTTTAAAATCTGTTAATTCACTAAACCAGTGTTTTTCAATCTGGGGGTCGGGACCCCACATGGGGTCGCTTGGAATTCAAATGGGGTCGCCTGAAATTTCTAATAATTGGTAAAAAAAAAAAGGCTCTTTAGTGAATAACTGTTCCACAACATTGATTCACCAGTAAAACCCATGGAGTTAGATAAATGATGGTGGTTGTATCAAATCAAATCAAATTTTATTTATATAGCGCCAAATCATAACAAAAGTTATCTCATGACACTTTACATATAGAGTTGGCCGAAACCAGACTCTAAGCCAATTTACAGAAACCCAACAGAATCCTCCAGGAGTAAACACTTGTGACTGGTGACAGTGGAAGGAAAAACTTCCTTTTTACAGGTAGAAACGTGGAGCAGACCTTGACTCCTGGAGGATGGTCATCTGCCTTGACCAGTTGGGGTAAAAGCGAGAGGGTGAAGGAGGAGAAAAAGAGAGAGAGATAGAGAGACTGGGAGATAAGGGGGGAGTGGGAGGAGACACATTGATGCAGTTGATGCACAGATACCTGAACTAGAACTGTCAAAAGTAGATCAGCTGGTGTTAGTAGAATTATTAAAAACCAGAACAAATGTCCATAACTGTTCATACTACTACTACATAACAAGTATTAACAGTGGATGTACAACTACTACAACAGTACAAATAATAGAAACCTCTACCATCTTTGGAACTATATAATAAACACTATCATAACTATATGGATAAATAGACCCCTTAGGGTGGTCCAAAAAATTTTTTTTTAAGATTCTCTGGATTAGAACCCTGCATTTGGTTCCATATCTGGCCAAATTACGTCGGTCCAAATTTTATGCAATTAATTAATATTTAGAGGTTGCACAAGACAGATTGCTCTATATACTATAACATAACTAGCCAAATGAATAAGGCATATTAGAATAATTTGTAATTTTATTCTCAAAATCAAACTGCATTTATATATATATATATATGTATATATTCTTTGCATGGAGCCTATCCCAACTGCAGGTTCAGAAAATGAATAAATAAATGAACACATATCCGTTTTACTACAGAATTTTCTTTCCTGTACATATGTGATTTTACTTTTGGTTTTCAGGGTAAATTTTTTTTTTTATTCTTATTTTCATTGTGGGTTTGGTTCTTGTACACCTTGTTCAAAATTAAAAAAAAAGAAAAATGCTAAGTGTGGCTCTGAATTCAGGTTTTTTTTTTTTGTTGAACAGTGACTGTTATATTTTTCTGTCAGATTTGTATTGCCTGAATTGTTGAGTTTGTCTTTGTTGTGCCATACTTTTCAATAAAAATATTTATTTAAAAAAAAATCAAACTGCAGCTCCCATAAAAATGTTACTTAGAAAGTCCAGCAACCACTGTTGCTTTATTGAAATTACAAAAAATGTTCCTGTGTTCTTTTGACAACTTGGAGCAAGTACTGTTTGTGATCTTTATTTTTTGTTCGGCTACAGTTGAAGTCTTGAATAAGCTTCACCCCTCTTTCAGCAACATCATTGACAACTTTTCTGGAATGCACAATTTGAGCAGCCTTCTGAAAGTCTTCAACATCAGCCCAGTCTTCTGGAGGAATTCTGAAGAATGTTTGTGGCAGATCCAAAGTTTCAAAGAAATGCATGGTGCTGGTGGTGACAAAATCACTGATCTACTTCCCTTCATAATCTGATGGATTAAGGGCATCCCAACGCTTTAGTGGAACCTCTGAACCTTCATTTTCCATCACGTTGTGAACCATCATCAGCTGCTTCTGCTCTTGTGTCACACTGGAGTCCAAGAATGCCAGGCCAACCAATTCTTCACTCAAGTACCACAGATGTTGTCTGAAAGCTGTTAAGGCTGCTTTCTTGACAACTGAATTTTCATACTGTGACAGCTTTTCAAAAAATGCCAAATCATTTGCTGGGGCTTTCGCTGGTGATGGGGCTTCAAACCATGCTCTGACGTAGAGGCATTAGTAAAAATTCCAGTAAATTAACCTGGTATATGCCTTACTTAATACATATATTGCTAGATGAATCACTCAAACCTTGGTTTTGGTAGTACTGCTGCTTCTCTTAGCAGGTCAGCTCGGCTATGCTGAAAATGCAAAATTAGTCAACTTCCAGGAAATTTCCAGCAACTTGTGCAACCTCTAAAAACATCTCCTTTTTCTTCCAAATTTTTTCCTGAATCATCTTTTAAATGCCAAAAATCTAATGCAGGGTTCTGATTGAGGTTACCTGAAACTTTATTTTTTACCACGATTGTTGGACCACCCTAAGACCCCTGTTTTTACATTCAGTTAATGATATATTTTGTTGAAAAGTCTGGTTTGATCTAATATGCTCTGAATTTAATCTGAGCTTTTACGAACATCCACTTGATCAGTAAATGAAATATGGGAAGATATCTGATTTACACTGAAAAATGCAAAATGCAGAGGATAATATTGTAATAAATAATCATAAAACACTTGGGAAAGACCAAAAAAAAAAAAAAAATTGGACGATGTGACAAAAATAGTTGTGGGTTGTGGGTTTTGTTATTATTTTTCTAGTTTACTTTACTTCAAGGATGAGACTGAAGGAACTTGTTTTCTCATGTATTTCTCTCTGGTCCCACCTTCTGGTTCATCCCTTTTAACCTATCACTGCATGTGCTGAGATTCTACAACACTGATTCACCAGTAAAACCCACTGAGTTGGATCAATGACAGTGAATGGAGATGCTTGGTTTATATTCAGTTGTTGATATATTCACTGAAAAAGTCACTCTTTCTTGAGTTATTTTTTTCTGTTTCTGTTAAAATAACCTCTAAATTTACTTTGAGTTTTTGTGAACATCACATGATCAGAAAATTAAATATAGGAAAATACATGATTTACACTGAAAAATGCAAAATACAGAGGATAATATTGTAATAAATAATGATAAAACACTTGGGAAAAATAAATAAATTGGAAGATGTGACAAAAATAGTTGTGGGTTGTGGGTTTTGTTATTATTTTTCTAGTTTACAGTACTTCAAGGATGAGACTTAACGAACTTGTTTCCTCATGTATTTCTCTCTGGTCCCACCTTCTGGTTCATCCCTTTTAACCAATCACTGCATGTACTGAGATTCTACAACACTGATTCACCAGTAAAACCCACTGAGTTGGATGAATGACAGTGAATGGAGATGCTTGGTTTACCCAATCCAATCAATCCAACTTTATTTTTAAAGCACTTTAAAACAACTGCAGTGGACCAAAGTGCTGTACAGAAGAATAATTAAAACCACAAAATAGAAGAATAAAATACAGAATAGATTTAAAGACATAGAAACTGTACAAAAAAGAAAAAAAGTACTATACAGACAAATAAATAAAACCCAAATAAAATAATAACATACAAGAATAGATTAAAAAGCCATACAGTTAAAAACAACAAAATAAATAAATGGATAAATGGATAAATAAGAACAATAAACCACTACCAAACAAAAAATATAGAATAAAGATAATACCCTCAAACATTTCACATGGTTTCAAAAGCCAAGGAGAAAAAAAGGGTTTTAAGAAGGGCTTTAAGTTTTAAGATTTATGTTCAGTTGTTGATATTGTCACTGAAAAAGTCACTCTTTCTTCAGTTTTTTTTTCTTTCTGATGAAATAACCTTTGAATTTACTCTGAGTTTGTGAACATCTCCATGATCAGTGAGTTAAATACAGGAAAATACATGATTTACACTGAAAAATGCAAAATACAGAAAATAATATTATCATAAATAGTGATAAATTACAAAAAAAAAAAAAAAAAAGGTTAAATATAAAGAAACATTAATTTAGGAATCTTTATGAGTCTCTATGGGTTAAATCTGTAATGATGCCACAGAGATCACCTGTCAGTCAAACCTTTTGGCTGCTACAGTAACAAATACGCCTGTGCTGAAACTGTCAGCCATTAAAAATGAACACTATCAGTGCTTCTATTTTTGTCAGTTGCTGAATGAAATCTGCTTTGGATAAAAACGTTACTATTTTCTTACCACAATAAGCATCCATTCTAAAAATATCAACTTTGAGGCATTATTGGCGTTCATTTGTAACTGCACAGACGAACAGAAGATTTGTCCATGGAGTGATGTTGCAGAACTCTGTCCCCTCCCCCCTGTATTTGTTGGCAGGATTTGCCATTTCCTTATAATGATGTAAGGACAGTATAAGTGGATGCACTGAAAAAAACATGGAAAATGTGACATAAATAGTTGTGGGTTGTGAGTTTTGTTAATATTTTTTCATTTGTTGTGATGTCCTCAACAAAAGCCCCTTTTCCATCAACATTTACAGTAGCTTTTATTTACCGGGGAAAAATAATACCTGGTAATCTGTGTGGGTTGCATTTCCACTGCACCTCACAGTTCCGGAAAATGTATTTGATTGTTTCACCAAAGTCAAGTCCCATTAAATTTGTTCTTCAGCCAATACACTGAAAAGAGCCCGGACTTTGTTAATCATCCACGTCTCATTACTTTACTTGTTTTGCTCCATTTTCCAAATGAACAGAACGCGAAACAAAGTCTGTAGAAATGGAATAAAGAAATGTATTACATAGCGAGCGAAAGGAATTGCGGAACTCTGCAAGTGTGTTCCACAAATCAACGTTCTTTAGCACATAGCCACGCCCCCAAGAATTCTGGGGAATCTGTAAAGTTTTCCCAGGGTAATTTCAGTGTAAACACACCAGGGTTTTTCAAAATTCCGGGGAAATTGGTAAAATGTTATGACTTGAGATGTTCCTTAGTGAAGAGAATGACTGAATATATTGAGGGATGACATTTTTGCGGACTAAAATAGCAAATTTTGGTATTTTTGCCAAACAGAATAGAATAGAATAGAATAGAATAGAATAGAATAGAATAGAATAGAATAGAATAGATCTTTATTGTCACTTTCACAGAAAAATTTAAATCAGTTTAGCAGCAGATTACGAAAGGCAAAAGGCAGCAATCCTGCAAGCAGGTTCTGTTCACAGTCTTGTGTGAAAACCTTCTTTGCTAGATTACTCTCAGTATTTTAATCTGTCAAAATGACGGACGGCCTTCAGAATTTTCTGACATTTAAAAAAAAAATCTGTCAATGACGGAATATTTTCGGTCAACGCGACCTCTGTATGGTAGATCTCAAGTACTTACCCGATATGAAGTGTGCACTGCACAGACCATCATTCTTAATTTCCTCCTCAGACCAGTTCTCACGTCTTAATACCTGCAACTATAACTTTCGCCAATTTTTGTGGAAGGGATGTTTACCAGCCGGAATTCTATAGACGATTAAATCTTTCTGTGTGCTCTTTCTATTCTGACAACCCATAGCACAGCAAGACGACGGCATTATTCACACTGGCAGTCACTGCTTTGCTACGAACTCGGCGTGCCTTCTGCCTCCAATGTGCGTGCGCAGCATACGTCATACGTCTCATGAAACTGATCTATATTTTTTACACCTTTCTACGTGCTACTTTAAATGTACCAGATCAAATCTTCTATAGCTACATGTATGAGAAAAGGGAAAGCATACACAAAGTACACAAGACAGTAGAGCCCGACCGATATGGGATTTTTGATACCGATATTGGGGGCTAAAAAAAGCCGATATCCAATATATCGGCCGATATCCGATATTGGCCGATAACCAATATAATTGGCTGATATATGAAATAAGAACACTGATCTACACAGGATATAATAAACGTTTATCAGATAATTGTGGATGGGTGGATAAACAGTTGCATAAATTTTTGTTTATCGCACAAATATAATTGACACAACTTTCAAATGCAAACTATGCAATCACAAAAATAATTAGAGCAAAAAATATGACTTACCACAAAATTATGTTTTCACTCACAAATTTTGATGTGTCTGCCTCACGGCACTACAACTTCTTATGTGGACTAAGGACTAAACTGAGCATGTGCAAAGTGAATTAGGTGAGTCCTAAGTCGTTCCTGATTGGAGCAATAGCAAGAGTTACAACTGACCTGTGTTACAATTGTCCCCAGTCTCCCCTACACTATTAGCGCCCAGGCCTGCTGGCAGAATGAAACTGTGAGGGAGACAGGAAGTGCATGGACATGGGTGTGTGTGGGGGGGTGAATACTTCATAAGAGGGGGGGGTCCATGATTTTTGGAGCTGGGGGGGTTAGCGGTCCATCCTGCGCGTGGTAGCAGTTCGTGATTTAAGCAGACCATCCTTGTCAGAGCACGCGAGCGGGGGGGGGGGACGTAGCTCCGTGATCATGTGATTGTGTGTGGGGGGGTGATAGTGTTTTTGTCCGAGCAGGAGTGAAAGTGAAACTAATTCGCTTTAAAGTTCCTCTTATTCTCTGGGCAGCACACACACACAAGAGCAGCGAGCGACAGAATCTCCGCGCAGTAAAACAAGTTAATATATCGGCTACATCAGCTACATATTGGCCGGTGTTGATTAATTGGTGATACGCTATAATCGGCCCGATTAATCGGCCGGCCGATTAATCGGTCAGGCTTTACAAGACAGCAGTGTTTTGTATAAACGGCATCAGAGCAAGGTTATTATCGTTAACAAAAACTAACGAAATGACAAAAACTAGAACTGTAAAAACATTTTCGTTAACTGAAATAAATAAAAACTATAATTAAAGAAAAAAAACGATAACTAACTGAAACTGTATTGTGTGTTTACTAAACTAACTAAAACGGATAAAAATTATGGATACAATTCCCTTCGTTTTCATCTTTGTCAATGTCGGATTGATATAAAATCGATTTATTTCGCTCAAGCCATTTTAGCTGCTGGCACCATATGATATTTAATGGTCCGTCACTGGTTTCCAGTCGTCTTCTGGTCCCCACTCTATCTGGAAACATGGAGACTAAAGTTGGGAGAAAGCAGCAGAGTCCTGTCTGGGATTTATGTGAATATGATGGAGAAGAAGATAAAAGATGTAAAAAAAAAACTAAAACTAAACTAAAACTAAGCATTTAGAAAATAATAAAAACTAATAAAAACTAGCAAACCTGCTCTAAAAACGAATTAAAACTAACTGAATTAGAGAAAAAAAAGTCAAAACAAAATAAAACTAAACCATAAAAAAAAAAAAAAATCCAAAACTATTATAACCTTGCATCAGAGTGTCGTTTTAACTTTCAAAGACTCATTCATATGGTGCTTTTGTTGCAAAAATGTCAGCTTGAAAGAGGTTTGCTTGGTTTTGATTGCAGACTTTAGATGTGAGGTGTTATTTGACTTCCACTTTCCCACATCTCTGCACCAGCTGGTCCACATGCACTGTAGCACTATGAGCATCGCTGCTGTACAAGTGAAGGATCTTAGTGTCTGTGGATTATTTAGCACGCTCTTCCTTCTGTTCTCGTCTTCTATTCCACGGCTGACTCTGTGTTTATCTGCTGCATCAACGGCACAGACACATATAGATGCAACCGAATGTAACAACTTATGCAAATACACATGAAGTCAGTGACAGAAAGAGGAGGAGCTGTGGATTCACTACAGCAGGGGTGTCAAACTCATTTTAGTTCAGGGGCCATATTCAGCTAAATTTGATCTGAAGTGGGCCGGACCAGAAAAATAATAACATAATAACCTATAAATTATGACAACTCCAAATTTTTGCCTCTGTTTTAGTGCAAAAAAACCCATTAAATTATGAAAATACTTACTTTTATTGACTATCAAAAAAAAAAACAACTGAAAAAACTGAAATTTAAATTAAAAAACATAAGAAAATTTAGTGCAATTTTAACAATATTATTCCTCAACTTATCATTTCTTCATGTGCATTATTATTTTTTGCGCTAAAACAAAGAAAAAAAATTAATTCAAAATTTTTTTGGGCTTAATTGAAGATTTTTTTTTTACTTAATTGAAGATTTTATTTTTTGCTTAATTAAAAAAAAAATTTAAATTAATTGAAGAAAGAGAGAGAAAAGGGCTTTTTCAGCGAAATGGAGTGCGTCTGAACAGACATGGAGCAAAACTGTTTAGTTCACACATCCACTACTCGATCTGCCATCCAACCGTGGCAAAGCATCGAACCACTATGATCCCGCAGACCAATACTGCTCCTCCACCGCAGACCATCAACGTGGCCCCACAAACCACCGAGGCACCACTAACCAACGTGCCACAGGGGTTGGAGGAGACATCACAGGACAGACCCAGCACATCACCATCAACACCTGAGGAAGAACAACTTCCAAAAACCCCGAACCACTCTCCCCTTTCCTCCAGCTCCCCCTCACCTCCCCCCTGTTTGTTCAATCCCAGGATGACCAAATTAATAAATGCCGGTCTTACTATAGTAGCGAGCCCACAGCTACTATGCCCAGAACCATCACACCCCCAAAACACTCCCTTGGCCAGTCCCGAACTGAAGCCCAAATCACCAAAGACCAAACCCCCCCACCACCACCACCCCCAGTTCCCCCACGGACTATGTGGAAGAAGAAGAACAACTGTGGGACTTCAGATCTGCACAGACCTGCCCCGGTCACCAGACAACTTCTATTAGAAGACTCTGTGCTTCTCCTGAACAGCTGTGGGACCCTAGACCCGCCCCCCCCCCCCCCCTCCGGTCAGTGGAACAACTATGGGACCTCGGACCCGTACTGCCCCCCCCCCCCCCCCCCCCCGGTCAGCGGGCTGCCTCCATTCGAAGATCCTATGCTGTCCCTGTTTTAAATACTAACAGACCAAGAAAACACTACTCAGGTTATAGACAACACTACTCAGGTTATAGACACCTTAGAGTCATCAACACCCATCATAGACCCGATCCACAGCCCATCTCAGAGCACCTACAGTTAAATGTAGGGTTGCTAAATGTCAGATCACTGACTAATAAATCCTTCATAATTAATGATCTGATAATGGAAAAAAAACCTACACTGTATGTTTCTAGTGGAGACATGGTTAAACAGTGTCACTGGAGTAGCAACGCTGATAGAGACGTGTCCTCCAAACTACAAACATTATCAGTCAGTCAGACATAATAGAAAGGGGGGTGGACTAGCTGCCATTCTATCCACGTCACTTATATGCAGTGACTTTGACTTAGGTGAATTCACATCTTTTGAATATCTGGCTGTTGAATTCAAAACACAATTATCTCTGTTTGTAATCACAGTATACAGACCACCTAAACATTCTTCACTGTTTTTTCAGGAGTTCTCAGAGCTGATCTCACTAAGTATCACTAGATGTGAAAGACTAATAATACACGGGGACTTAAATATTCATATTAATAAGAAAAATGACCCCAAGGCTTTGGAGCTTATGAACTTAGTGGACAGCTTTGGACTAGAACAGCATGTAAAGGATCCCACACACCAACTTGGTAACACCCTTGACTTAGTGATAACAGCAAGAGTTAATATCGACAAGGTTACAGTAACCGAAGTGCCCATATCTGACTATCACTGTGTGTACTTTGACGCCAGCCTGATGTTAACAGAGACCAGAAAACAGGCTGTAATCAAAAAACGGGTATTAGATGACAGAGCTGAAGAAAAGTTTATGAACATAATGCGAACAGTGGCGCCTAACAACCTAGACTGCTCTTTAAATTCCATGGTGGACAATTTTAACAATGCACTATCATCTGCTTTGGATGCTGTTGCTCCGTTAAGGGTTAAAAGGAAGTCGAAGGTCAGAATTTCCCCATGGCTAGGCAGCAGCACTGTTAGTCAAAACAAACAAACCTGTCGGAGAGCTGAGAGAAAATGGAGAAAAACCAAACTTACAGTTGACTATGATGCATATAAACTTGCAATTACCACCTATAATCAATCCATTCGAGTTGCAAGAAAAGATTACTTCTCCAAAATTATCACAGAGAATGCTGGAAATTCCAAAATATTATTCTCCACTATCGACAAGTTGCTCAACACACCCCCCACCCCACTACAGCCCTCCACATCCAAGTGCGAGGAGCTTGCAGTGTTCTTCAAGGACAAAATAACTTCAATCAGATCCAGCATTAATTCCACCACATTAACAGATGCTGTCTGCAGTCCCTGTACTGTGACCATGGGAAAATTCACCTGCATAACATCAGCAGAACTCTACCGAACTGTCAGGGAATGTAACTCCTCAACCTCATGTGTCGATCCAATTCCCACTGCATTCTTTAAGAGAATATTTGACAGCGTCTCAGATCATTTACTCCAAATCATGAACAAATCTCTTCATACTGGTATCCAGATGCCTTCAAAACAGCTGTTATCAAACCCTTACTAAAGAAACCTAACCTTGACAGTAACGCTATGACCAGTTTTCGTCCTATATCTAATCTCCCGTTCATAGGCAAAGTACTGGAAAAGATAGTCTCTGCTCAAATAAATCACTATCTCAAAGAGAATAACATCTTAGAGGAATTCCAATCAGGCTTCAGGGCTGGTCATAGCACTGAGACCGCCCTCACCAAAATAATCAGTGACCTCAGGCTCAACTCTGATGCCAACAAGGTCTCAATCCTGGTCCTCCTTGACCTAAGTGCTGCATTTGATACAATTGATCATGACATCCTGATTAATCGGCTAGAAAAAAGTTCGTAGGTCTCTCTGACAGTGTACTACAGTGGTTCAAAACGTATATTAAGGGAAGACAGTACTACGTCAGGCTTGGAGATCACGTGTCAAACACACATGATACATGCTATGGGGTTCCACAAGGGAGCTGCCTGGGTCCACTACTATTCTCCTAATATATGCTACCACTTGGAGATATCATCAGAAAACATAATGTTAGCTTCCATAGCTACGCGGATGACACACAAATATGCATCTCCGCAGAACCCAATGACGTGACAGCCATCCATTCCATTACAAACTGCCTCACAGCAATGAATCAGTGGATGTGCAGGAACTTTCTGAAACTGAATGAGGAAAAAACTGAAATCCTGTTTGTTGGCCCAAAAGCAAAGAGGGAAATGCTGATGAGTAGGATGGGCAAACTCACTTCCTGGATCAAACCAGAAGTGACAAGTCTGGGAGTCATTATAGACTCAGACTTAAACTTTAAGTCCCACATAAAGAAAGTCACTAAAACGTCATTCTTCCACCTCAGAAACATAGCCAAAGTAATGCCGGTTATAAATCAAAAGGATGCTGAAAAACTGGTCCATGCTTTTATCTTCAGCAGACTGGACTACTGTAATGCACTCCTTACAGGTCTCCCAAAAAGCAGCACAGACAGACTTCAGCTGATTCAGAACTCTGCAGCTAGGTTATTAACCAAAACCAAGAAGAGAGAGCACATTACTCCAGTGTTGGTTTCCCTGCACTGGCTACCGGTAACTTACAGAATTGATTTTAAGATACTACTCCTCACGTATAAAGCTCTAAATGGAACCGGACCAAGTTGCATTGCAAACTCACTGATCAATTATGTACAAACTAGAACACTGAGGTCATCAAACGCAGGGTTACTAGCGACTCCCAGAAATATTACAAAGAAAATGGGGGACGCAGCCTTTACTAACTATGCACCAAAGTTATGGAATACAATTCCAAAAGACATTAGAGAAGCCAGTTCACTGAATATATTTAAACCAAATTAAAAACATTTTTATTCTCATTAGCCTTTGAAAGGAGATAAAAATGGGGTCACAATTCAGGAACCAGGAATGTGCGGTTTTTTATTTTTATTTTATTTTATTGTATTTCTGTTTTTATTTTTTTTATTTTATTGTATTTCAAATTTCATCTTATTTCTTGCACTTCAAAAATTCTATGCATAATCAAATATTTTAATGTGCGCTGTTTTTATATTTATTTTTATTTTATTGTATTTCTAATCAAATCTTAATGTATTTTAATATTGTATTTTTTTCAATCAATGTGAAGCACTTTGGGCTACAATTTCTGTATGAAAGGTGCTATACAAATAAAGTTTATTATTATTATTATTATTATTATTATTATTATTATTATTATTATTATTATTATTGAAGATTTTTTTTTTGTCTTAATTCAAGATTTTTTTTACTTAATTGAAGATTTTTTTTTTTTGGGCTTAATTCAAGATTTTTTTTTTTTTACTTAACTGAAGATTTTGTTTTGGCTTAATTCAAGATTTTTTTGCTAAATTGAGGTTTTTTTTTTTTGGCTTAATTGAAGATATTTATTGAAGATTTTTTTTTGGCTTAATTGAAGATTTTTTTTTCTTAATTGAATTTTTTTTTTGGCTTAATTCAAGATTTTTTCCCTAATTCAAGCTAATTTTTTTTTGGCGTAATTCAATTCAAGACTGTGGAATTCTTGCACTTGGCAAATTCATCCCAGGGGCCGAACTGGACCCTTTGGCAGGCCACATTTGGCCCCCGGGCCACATGTTTGAGACCCTTGCACTACAGCAACCAGACCAACTCAGAGACATTTTAGTCAAATGTCATCTGTTTTTTTTTTTTTTGTTTTAAACACATCTGACCTTTGAGTGCTAGAAGCGTCTTGTCTGTGCTTTACATTGAATCTGTTTTAAGTGGCTAAAATATGGATGATATGCTTGGCATTGTGGCAGCTGTGTGTGACTCAGCATGGGTGTGTATGTGAGCGTCGTCAAGGTCTCTGCAGGACTGACAGAGAAAAGGAGCTGAGACATCACTAGAAAGGGAACAAAAGACATACGTTCGAAAAAGACGGGGAAAAATGAAGATGTAATAAAAGAGAGTCGGATATGAAAGAGTCTGGAAGCTTTCGGGTCACTCTGCCTGACCCTGGGACGTTCAGAAGTAGCGGTTTTAATGTCTATGGTTGTAATGAGCATGCATCCCATAATTCTTTGCATCAAAGTAAATCCTTTAGTAGGATATTATTTTAAATGGTGGCTATTTTTCCTTACAAAACAGTGGTAAGGTCACTTTTCTGGAGATAATCCATCCACCCATTTTCTGAACTGCTGAATGCTAATGCTAATGCTAGTCACTCTGTGTAAGTATTAAGATGGTAAAATACAGAGGCTGAATTTCCCTACAGGGAAAATAAAGCAAGTTCACCTTTAGCTTTTATTAAGGCGCATGATTTGGATGATCTGGATCCAGCAGAGACTGGGAGGAAAGTTCACAAGTACCAGCTATGAGCCGCCATACGAGACAGAAGTCATTCTTACTCTCTCACACACATATATTCTCACTCACACACACCCATATATTCTCACTCACACACATATATTCTCACTCACACACATATATTCTCACTCACACATACATATATTCTCACTGACACACACATATATTCTCACTCACACATACATATATTCTCACTCACACACACATATATTCTCACTCACACATACATATATTCTCACACACACACACACACACACACACTTATATTCTCACTCACACACATATATTCTCACTCTCACATACACACACATATATTTTCACTCACACATACATATATTCTCACTGACACACACACACATATATGCTCTTTTGCTCACACATATATTCTCACACACACACATATATTCTCACTCACATGTACATATATTCTCACTCACTCACACATATTCTCCTCTTACACACTTATATTCTCACTCACACACACATATATTCTCTCTCACACACATATATTCTCTTTTACTCATACAATATTCTCACTCACACATACATATATTCTCACTCACAAACATATATTCTCACTCAAACACATATATTCTCACTCACATATATACATTCTCACTCACACATACCTATATTCTCACTCACACACATATATTCTCACTCACACATACATATATTCTCACTCACACATATATTCTTACTCACACACATATTCTCACTCTCACATGCGCACACATATATTTTCACTCACACATACATATATTCTCACTCACACACATATATATTCTCACTCACACATACATATATTCTCACACACACACTTATATTCTCACTCACACACATATATTCTCACTCAGACATACATATATTCTCACACACACTTATATTCTCACTCACACACATATATTCTCACTCACACATACATATATTCTCACTCTCACATACACACACGTATATTTTCACTCACACATACATATATTCTCACTGACACACACACATATATGCTCTTTTACACACACATGTATTCTCACTCACACATACATATATTCTCACTCACTCACACACACATACATATATTCTCACTCACATGTACATATATTCTCACTCACTCACACATACTTATATTCTACTCTTACACACTTATATTCTCACTCACACACATATATTCTCACTCACACACACATATATTCTCTTTTACTCATACATATATTCTCACTCACACATACATATATTCTCACTCACACACCCATATATTCTCTTTTACACACATATATTCTCACACACACACACACACATTCTCTTTTAAACATACATATATTCTCACTCACTCACACATATTCTCTTTTACACATACACATATTCTCACTCACTCACACATACTTATATTCTTACTCACACACATATAGTCTCACTCACACACACATATATTCTCACTCACACATACATATATTCTCACACACATGTATATTCTCACTCACACACATATATTCTCAATCACACATACATATATTCTCACACACACACACTTATGTTCTCACTCACACACATATATTCTCACTCGCACATACATATATTCTCACTCACACACACATATTCTCCTCTTACACACATATATTCACACTCCCACATACATATATTCTCACTCACACATACATATATTCTCACTGACACACACACACACACACACACATGCTCTTTAACACGCACATATGTTCTCACTCACATACGCATATTCTCACTCACACACATACATATATTCTCACTCACACGTACATATATTCGTCTCTCACACACATATTCTCACTCCCTCAAACATATATTCTTACTCACACATACATATATTCTCACTCACTCACACACACACATACACACACACACACCTATTCTCACTCACACATACATAAATTCTCCTCTTACACACATATATTCTCACTCCCACACACACATACAGTATATTCTCACACACACATACATATATTCTCACTCACTCACACACACACACACACACAAATATTCTCACTCACACACACATATATTCTCCTCTTACAAATATATTCTCACTCCCACATACATATATTCTCACTCACACATACATATATTCTCACTGACACACACACACATATGCTCTTTTACACACACATATATTCTCACTCACACACATACATATATTCTCACTCACATGTACATATATTCTTCTCTCACACACATATTCTCACTCCCACACACATATGTTCTTAATCACACATACATATATTCTCACTCACTCACACACACACACACATACACACACACACACACCTATTATCACTCACACATACATATTTTCTCCTCTTACACACATATATTCTCACTCACACATACTTATATTCTCTTTTACACACACACACATATATATATATGTGTGTGTGTGTGTGTGTGTGTATATATATATATACTCACTCACTCACTCACTCACACATACTTATATTCTCCTCTTACAAACTTATATTCTCACTCACACACACATATATTGTCATTCACACACACATATATTGTCGTCTCACAGACATATATTCTCAAGTCAAGTATTATAATGTAAGAGAAGAATAAATTTGTGTGAGAGTGTGTGTGTGTGTGTGTGTGTGTGTGCGTGCATGCGCGTGTAAATGTGAATATATGTATGAGAGAGTGACAATATATGTGTGTGAGAGAGAAAGAATAGTGGAAATGGAAGGCAGATCTTTTGTCGCGTTGTGATTGGCTGAGGAGCGGAGGGTCACGTTCAGGTCCTGACCATTAACAGTTAAAGACTACGGTTCTGACCCAGCATGGAAGGACGTAATGAGGTGTTAGTCCTGCAGCAAGCAATAGGAGTATTAAAAATATGCTCTCATCCCCTGAAACTGTCACATCGCTGTCATTGTGCAGCACTCGACCCGTACAGATGCAGCAGGAGTTACGCACAAGTGAAATGAGAGACCTTTTCAGACCTGCTAGCCTCCAAATCATTTCCCTCATTGCCATTATCCTCCTTTTCTAACCCGCTGTAAAAAGCCAACCCCTCTTATTTGATGCTGTCCTTTCGTGTATATTGTTTAAATTCTGTTGACACTGTTGTTCACACATGATGTGGTTCTGTTCTCCCAGCTGCAGTTTGGAACCACTGTTGTCTGTTGGTAGTTATCAGAAGTAATAAATAACTACATTTCGCTCTGACAGCCAGTAAGACACAGACAGACCAAGAGCTGCACTGCACAGTAGTTAAAAAGACAGACAAAGATGTACTGCAGGCTAACTCATCACTTAACATTACTGTTATCTGCAGACAGCCAACTTGGAAATGAGAGAACACAAGTTAACGCAGTGACTGTTCCAGTAATTCACTCTTACAGTGTTTATTTTTTCCTCTTTTCATGACCAGGAGGTAGTTCTGCTCCATCCATCTGCTCTAAACACTGGAAACACTGACTCCAGCTAAGATGAGGGGGAAGTGGAGCCATTGTGTAACATGGGTCATGACCTTTCCTGCTATCTCTACCATGAAAATCCATACCAATACTGATAACAGGAACTTGAAGAGTGGAGATTGGATGCATATGATTACGGTCTTATGTCCAATTTGAAATAGGTTGTCAAATCCCATCCTTATCTAAAAGTCAGCTGGGAATCATTTACATGTATGTATTTATGGACATTCATTCCCTAAATATGAATATGTATAATTTATTCTGTAAACATGCATTTTATATATATATATATATATATATATATATATATATATATATTTATATATATATATATATATATATATATACATAGTATTATATTATATTATATAATATTGTGACCAAAATTATCATGGTTAGCATTATTATCGTGGTATTATTGAAATTGTGCTCAAAAATGTTCAAAAAGTACTAATACACATGCTGAAATAATTTAACCAAGTTGTATTTTGAAAAAAAAAAAACAAAACAAAATAAATAAATAAATAAAATAATAGGCACAATGTACCTTCTGTTGCAGAAACATTCAAATATTAACCCTTAGTGGTCTGAGCCTATTTTGGCCGTTTTTCAGTCCTTTTGATTTTGCCTTTATATACTATATAAACAAATGTTTACTATACCCATGTTTGGCATCTTTTTTTTTTCAGCACGACTTCATTTATATCATCTGTCTATTATTTTTTTCCACTTTAACCTACTGTATCAACACAAAATAACAAAAAACACACAAAAAATATATAAAATCCGATTTGAAAAATGTGTATAATTTATTGCATAAATAACACAAACATGCTCAACAAACCTTTTCAAAGACTTTAAAAGTGAATATTGGTTCCAAATATTAGGTATATAAAATTAAAATTGTAATAAATTAAAACTATACTCAAATATTTGACATAAAAGTAGATCTTTACATAGGCGTTTTTTTCTGGAAAAGTGCGGTAATCAAACACAGTTATCCTGATAATTAGAATTTAAACGATAATACTAACCGTCGGCAATTTTACCACGGTTTATTGTTATACCAGCAATCATTACATCCCTAATATATACATATATTTTTATATATATATATATATATATATATATATATATATATATATATTTATATATATATATATAGAGAGAGAGAGAGAGAGAGAGAGAGAGAGCCTATTGGCCAAAGAATCTAATCTGGCCCATGAGATGAATTTGTGAAATGTAAGAATTACACTGAATTTATAAACAATTAAGGATGTGATGAAATTGTATTTTTTTTTTTTTAAAGTGCAATTTTATCAGTTTACTAAATGTTTTGTCTAAATGTTTTGTGTATTTGTAGATTCACTGTGATCTGTAAATTGTAATGTAAATGATAAACTAAAGCATAATATTGGTAAAATTGGATTTATTACCTCTGCCAGGAGGTATTGTGATCACTTTGCTTTGTGTGTTTGTTTGTTTGTGTGTTTGTTTGATTGTTAGCAACTTTACGGGAAAACTGTTACAACCATCTTTACTAAATTGTACCCACAGATAGGCCTGGGCCCTGGGACCAACCCATTAAATTTTGGGCCAAGTAGGACAAAGTTCAAGGTCACAGCAAATTTTCCTATCTC
This sequence comes from Sphaeramia orbicularis, assembly GCF_902148855.1. Classification (NCBI taxonomy): domain Eukaryota; kingdom Metazoa; phylum Chordata; class Actinopteri; order Kurtiformes; family Apogonidae; genus Sphaeramia; species Sphaeramia orbicularis. The sequence goes on along the minus strand of NC_043964.1, from coordinate 38,083,441 downwards.
TCATCATTGAGCAATTTTCAAAAAATCATAAAAAAATTCAAAACGACTCCGATTAGCCTCCAATTTGATCCACCCATAGCTTATAACAATATCTTGTATCTGGCACAAAAGTGTCCACATCTACTGTGGAATGTGGACTCTGTGGACATTTCAATTTAACATTGAAAATCCCATTTATGACACATTTTTCATTATAACTCAACAAATATTGATTGGAATTTAATATAATTTGACATACACATGACTGGTACCAAGCTTCAACTTTGTATGAAATATCGTTCTGCTCCATTTCTCTTCTGTTACTCTCTGTTGACTTTTGTTATTTTTTATGCACCATTTTCAAAAAAATCATAAAAAATGCAATTCGTGAAATATCATGAAATTTGCTTTGCACATCCATAGACACACATGCACACCGTTCGGGGTGCTTGGCGGAGGTTTGCGTTCTTTGAACACTTGTTTTTCTGAAGAAATTTCTGGTTGTTCATGTTCATGCTATTCACATTTTTAGAATAGAACAGAATCTTTATTTTGTCAGTAGTAGTTTGTCACACACGTAAACATGCACCACACACCGAAACTGGCCTTTAACCCATCACTAGATCATGCATCACACACGCTGCATACTAGGAGCAGTGGGTTCGCCATATCGGGTGCCCAGGGAGCAAATGGGGGGGTTAAGTACTAGGCCTGTAACAGTACACGTACCGAACCAAACCGTTTCGGTACACACCTGTTCAGTTTGGTACACAGCTGTGCCGAAATGGCACAGTATGTTGAGAAAAAGAAAAAGGAACTGATGCGGAACTTTAAATCCGCGCAAGTTCCACATGGACATATTGAAGGATGCGCACATTGACCTGAAATACAAAATAGCAGCTGATATAAGGTTAAAAAAAACAAAACAAAACAACAAATATGATGCAAACCTGGAAGGAAGAGACTGAAGACCCTCCACCATCATTACAGTCCAGTTTGGGATCAGTTCGGGTCCTGGTGAAAGACAACAACGAGGAAAGAGACATTAATAAGACTGACGTTGTTTGGCCCCTAGGAACTACGGTAGTTCTAAAACACTTATACTAGCTCTGTCTGTCTGTCTCTCTCACACACACACGCTGTATAACAGAGGAATTGAACTGTAGCTGGACGTTGAAAGCATATAAAGTTTCACTTTTGTTTCACGCCAGCGTTTGTTACGTTAGTTACGGACCCCCCCACCCCCACCCCCACCCCCCGGCTCTGACCAAAACAAAAAAAAAATACCACCAACAAATCGCACCCTGCATGTACATGCGCACGTACACAAAGTCGCCTAAAGAGTTTTTTCTCTGTCCTAAAATAAATAATATGGTTAATTTTTTGTTGTCAATGTTGCTCTTCAGTTTGTTTAAACAGAATACCAGTTTGTCCTCTTGTTAATGTTGCACTTCGTGTGGAATTTTTTTGGTGTTTTTATGCAGAACGTGAACTGACAGAACTGTGATTTGATTTTTGTTGTTTGTTCAAAACTACCTGTCAGGGAAAAGTGCAATACTAATGTTTAAAATACATTTAGTAATATTAATAATTAATTTTATTTTCTATTTGATTTATAGCAGCAGAATTATATTCCTGTTTTTCTATATTCATATTTTTCAAAAAATTGGGGGAAAAATGTTCAAAAATTCATAAATGTATTTAAGACATTTTGAGGGGTTTTCTTTCTTCCCGTACCGAGCTGAAAAAAACTGAACCGTGGCTTTCAAAACTGAAAACATACCGAACCGAAAATTTTGTGTACCGTTACAGGCCTATTAGGTACCTAAGGGCACATCAGCCAACAACTCTCCACCACTCCTGGGAAATCAAACTGGGTGACCCTTCAGTCACAAGCCGACTCTCCAGCCATCTAGGCTATGGTACCTACCCCAAGGTATCTTTGGAGATGTAAACATTTTCACAATGGTATTTTACTTTTTTATTGTCATTATTATACTTATCCAGCCCATTTGACATCATATTGGGCTGTGTGAGATAGATAGATAGATAGATAGATAGATAGATAGATAGATAGATAGATAGATAGATAGATAGATAGATAGATAGATAGATAGATAGATAGATAGATAGATAGATAGATAGATAGATAGATAGATTTAATCACAGTCACACATGACACCAGTATAAATTTAACTACTACACAATATCAACATGAATATTTCACATGGAGGAGGTAAATAACACAGAAAAGTGAAACAGAATAAGCCACTGTTCCAATTTTCAGTTGAGATTTCTTACACACACACACACACACACACACACACACAGCTTTTTTTTGTCCCAGACTCATGAAAAACATTCAGGATCTGAGCCTAGGGATTTGTGTTATCTCTCTTCTTCCACCTATAACAAGCAGAGGGACAGAGAAAGGGAAAAATCCTCAAAATAGAAAGACAAACAACATTATCTGGTTTTAGAACTATCTCTTTATACGCCACATATGGGGGAACATAAATTGTGTTTGCTCTATATTTGGAATTTACTAGATGTAACTACTCTTTTCTACGTGTTTTTTTTTTTTTTTTCACTTATTTACAACTGAAGTTAATGATCAGTGTGGTTACATACTTATAAAAAAAATATCTTAAATCAATACTATTTTACATATACAGCCACTGAAAAAAATATTAGACCATCAAAAGTCATCAAAAACAATGGTTGTGCAATCAAGTACTAACTCCTGTGTGTATCATGTGACTAAAACAGACAGAAAAGAAAACATGGAATGCCTAAAAGCACTGTTTTTGTCAGTACAATGCCATAGATATTGATGTAAGAACTGAAGTGATTTTGGTTATTATCAATAAAACATGGAAAATGGATAGATATCAGCTCTGATATTAAACTCTTATGAGCTATTTTTTGTTGTTATCATTATATTTGTCCAAACAAATGTACCTTTAGTTGTACCAGGCATTAAAATGAACAAGAAACTGAAGAAAACAAGGGTGGTCTAATAATTTTTTCCGCGACTGTATAGCTAGTTCATATATTTCTATAGTTGAGAAAGTGTTTGAACAAGGAAATAGAGATGATAAAACTGTTCAAAAGTGCATTGCTGTGTGCTTTGCTCTCTTGCACTCAATAAAGGTAGTGACCCAGTGTAATAAACAACAATAAGATGTGTAAGGATATAAAAAAAACTGAGGTCTGACCCTTGTTTTTGATCTTCAACAGAGAACTGGTCTAACTGTGGAAATGGAGGTACGTGTTAACATCCGTCATGTGTTGAACATAAGGATCGCTATTAGCATTTATGTTATCTGAGGATGGCAAAAAAAGAGGAAACAAATACACTACAAACATAAAGTTAAGGATATTTCAAATTTTTGGGCTATTTTTTTCAGTTGGGATTCTTACATTTTGTGTGTGAATTGAAAAACATTTTTTTTAATGACCAGACGTAGTTTTATTTACAAATGGCAAAAATGTTTAAAGACTGTTGTAAACATAATTATAAAGACTGCTTCATATGAATGGGTGCTTCATAAGCTTAACAATAGGGATGGAAACACAACACCAGTTTGGGAGCCATTCTGGTCATACATAACTATGACTGACAGCAGGATGACAGCTAAACTACTTCCCTCTTTTATTTATCTATTAGGCCTGTAACGGTACACGTACCGAACCATTTCGGTACACACCTGTTCGGTTCGGTACACAGCTGTACCAAAACGGCACAGTATGATGAGAAAAAGAAAAAGGAATGAAAGACGTCGTTCGATGCGGAACTTTAGATCCGTGAAAGTTTCACATGGACGAATTGAAGGAGCACACATTGACCTGAAATATGAAATAGCAACTGATATAAGGTTAAAAAAAAAACAACAAATATGACGTGAACCTGCAAGGAAGAGACTGAAGACCCTCCACCATCAGTCCAGTCCAGTTTGGATCAGTTCAGGTTCAGGTGAAAGACAACAACGAGGAAAGAGACGTTAATAAGATGGACGCTGTTTGGCCCCAAGGAACTACGGTAGTTCTAAAACACTTACACTAGCTCTGTCTGTCTGTCTGTCTGTCTGTCTGTCACGCTCGCTGTATAATAGAGGAATAAATAGAACATTGAAAGTATGTAAAGTTTCACTTTCGTTTCACGACAGCGTTCGTTACATTAGTTATGGACCGCACCCCCAGGTATATAACTGCGCGCCCCCCCTACCCCGTGGCTCCGACAAAAAAATAAAAAAAATCCCCCATGCACACAGGCACACACAAATACACACAGTGTCCTAAACAGTTTGTTCTCTGTCCTAAAATAAATAATTTGGTTCATTGTGTTGTCAATGTTTCCCTTCAGTTTGTTTCAACAGAATACCAGTTTACCCTCTTGTTAATGTTGCACTTCATGTGGAATTTTTTTGTTATTTTATGCAGAATGTGAACTGATAGAACTGTGATTAGATTTTTCTTGTTTGTTCGAAACTACCTTTCAGGGAAAAGTGCAATACTGATGTTTAAAATACATTTAGTAATAATAATAATTCATTTTATTTTCTATTTGATTTGGAGCAGCAGAATTATATTATTCCTGTTTTCCTATATTCTATTGTCTCCAAAAATTGGGGGGAAAATGTTCAAAAATTCATAAATACATTAATAGACATTTTGAGGGGTTTACTTTCTTCCCGTACCGAACCGAAAAAAACAAACAAACCATGGCTTTGAAAACCAAAAACGTACCGAACCGAAAATGTTGTGTACCATTACAGGCCTACTATCTATCTATCTATCTATCTATCTATCTATCTATCTATCTATCTATCTATCTATCTATCTATCTATCTATCTATCTATCTATCTATCTATCTATCTATCTATCTATCTATCTATCTATCTATCTATCTATCTATCTGTTTGTTTGTTTATTTACCTATTTTATTTATTTATTTTTTCTTCTTGAGAACTTCCACGCTTTGTAGCATTTTTTGGTACTTTTCATGTATGTATAGAAGCCCTCATTGTTACCATTAAACAACATTGTATGAATATTGTGTACCAAGTGAAAACTCAAATAAAAACTTGAATTATACAAATGGCAAAAATGACCAAAAAAAAACAAAAGAAATATCCTCAACTTTTTGTTTGTAGTGTATATTAGCTACCTACAGGGGCGCTGCTAGCAATTATGCAGCCCATAAAAGCTAAACATTGTGGGCCCTTCGTAAAATTCAGTATCTTGTCGATTTGTCGGACGGGGGGGGGGGGGGGGGGGGGGGGTAGGTATCTGGGGGTGCGGGCCATTACTGACGTACGTAACGCTGACGTGAAGCGAAACTGAACATACTTTCAACATCTGACTCCCAGCTTCTATGCCTCTATTGCACAGGTGTCAAACATGTGGCCCGGGGGCCAAATCTGGCCCGCCAAAGGGTCTATCCCCTGGATGAATTTGTGAAATGCAAAAATTACTGTAAGATATTAACAATCTTTTTAGTTCAGGTTCCACATTCAGAACAATTCAATCTCCAGTGGGCAGGATTCAGTAAAATACGATCATAATAACATAGAAATAATGACAACTCCAAATGTTTCTCTTTGTGAATGTAAATATTTTCTTGTATTTACACTAAAACAAAGATTCATTTCGCAAAAAAAATGTGAATAACCTGAACAAATATGAACAACCTGAAAAGTCTTAAGAGCAGTAAGTGCAATTACTGCAATTAGTGCAAAAAAAAAAAAAAAAAAAAAAAAAAAAAAAAAAAATATATATATATATATATATATATATATATATATATTTTTTTTTTTTTTTTTTTTTTTTTTTTGAACATGCAAAGAAAATAAAACAAAACAAAGCAAATTAAGACATAAACAAAATAACATTTAAATGGACAGAATCTATCTTCAAGCACATACAAGTCTGAATTTTGCATGATCAAAAAGGAGTAGAAAGAAGTATAAACTTATTTAATCCTACCCCTCAGTCCTTTTACACCTTTTTTTATTTACTTTATACAGCAATTAACCTATACTATTGCCCTAATTTTAGCATTGTACCACAACAATCCATAATACAGTAACTGAATTATCCACAACATTATATTCGTGTCAGTATGGTCATACAAACAGACTCAACAAATCAAACATTTTCTTCAATAATTACAGCAGATTTAACAGTACACTATCATACACAAACAAAACAAACAGGCCTCATTGTCATTATTAAATACTGTACCTCTCAAGAATCACTTCTTTATATCTTTTTTTAAACTGAATTATATTTGATATTTGTTTTTATCTCCACACACAATTTGTTCCACAGTTTTACTCCACAAATGGAGATACAGAAACTTTTTAATGTAGTGCGTACTTTATGAATCTTTAAATTTAATTTTCCTCGTAAATCATAGCCTCTCTCTTTCTCCCCTCTCTTTCACAAAACATTTCTTGAATATTGCCCGGTAGTAAATTGTTTTTAGCTTTATATACTATTTGAATAGTTTTGAATTCCACAAGATCAATGAGTTTTAAGATTTTAGATTGTAAAAATAGTGGATTTGTGTGGATATTTCACCTGTTACTAAATGTTTTGTGTATTTGTAGATCCACTGTGACCTGTAAGTTCGAATGTACATGTGTAAATGATAAACTGAGGCAGAATATTGTTATAATGACACATATTTTTCAGTTTGTTCATGTTATTCACATTGTTTGACAAGATAATTTGTTGATGCAAACATCTTCATAATGCAATTTTACTTTTTTTGCTCCAACACATAGAGAAAAGTTTGGAGTTGGCATTATTTATATATTATTATGTGATTATTCTACTGGTTTGGCCCACTTCAGATCAAATTTAGCTGAATGTGGCCCCTGAATTAAAATGAGTTTGACACCCCTGCTCTATTGTACATCGGACCTTGCATGACATTTTCAGAACTTATACCCACTTGGCCTCCTCCACTGCTCTATGGGCCCCCCAGGAATGCTGGGCCCCATGAATTTGTCATGCCCCCCCCCCCTTAACGGTACCCTAGGCTACCCATGGGATTGTAGGATTTAATGTTAAAATCTGGTTGAAACATTTTTTGAAACAGACCACTTATTTTAATGTCTAAATTTCTTTAAAAATGTTATAAAAAAACATGTTACATTGACATGGTGTTCAACCCTTGATACTGTGGTGCTGTTGAAGATTTTAAAATCAATTTCAGAAGATTTAACATAAAACCTCCATATTGTGCAAAATCACCCTCATTGCACCCTCATCTCACCCAAGATAATTGTGACTGGTTTGAAGAAAAACGCAGAAACAATAGATGTTTTTTTTTGTTTGTTTGTTTTTTTACTGTTTCACAATGACTCAGCTGTAAATTTCTGCAGCACTAATGAAGGGGATGTTATGCAAGACTGTGGGGTCTGTGGGGAATTTGCTGTTTAGACGTTTTTTCATTATAAGATGACCACTGGGATCCACTTTTCTTATACGCCTTTTCCACTAGATTAGTTCTGCTTCTTGAATGTTGTTGAACTGGTTTAATATAACAACACTTTACCCACAGTGAGAACCACCTTTGGAGAACTTTCTTTTCCGCCTCAGTAAACCTTAAGTTTTCTTTGATAATTGTTTGTTCTTGTATGCAGTTGAAACCACTCTAATCACCCCTTTTTGTGCTACTTTCTTGTTTTTTCTTAAACTCAATATGTGATTTAATCAGCATCAAGCACTGGATGTAGTCTGCGGTTGCTGCAGACTGCTTTTTATTGGTTTTTCCAGCCTTTTACATTGTTGTTTTTGTCTCATTCATCTGTTTCCAACCTGTAAAATGTGACACACAACTGTTCAGTCTTCAGTTCAGGGGAAAACATATAATCAGAGTTCCCACATATCCTGGAAAATGATTGACCAATTTTCCATCTAACATCTAAAAAATGAGGGAAAAAAAAGAAAAATATCCTGGAAATGGTTAAGTTATCCTGGAAAATTATTTATTCTTCCCCTTCCTTGTGACCTTGTGTGCTGCCTAAATTGAGATGAAACAAAGGAAATTGTTTTTTAGTGATTTATTGAAAATATACAATTATTTTAACAGGAAGTGGAAGGAGGAAGAAGGGTGATTTGGGAATTGTCCAGTTGAACATTGTAACTCCAGTTTGTCAATGAAGTGCTACACTGTAATCTGTGGGTGTGTTTGCATTGTTCTATGATACATTTGTCATAATTATTCTTCATAGATAAACTAGAAAAGCACTCAGAGATCACAGACCTCTGCCAAGGCAGATCAGTCCCCCCCCCAATCATCACCAAAATGTAATCATTTGTTCCTCGTGCCAGTGTCATCATTCCCTGAAAATTTCATCAAAAGTTTCTGTAAATTGGCTTAGAGTCTGGTTTTGACCAACTCTATATATAAAGTGTCATGGGATAACTTTTTTGTGATCTGGCGCTATATAAATAAAATTTGATTGATTGAGTGATTTGATTGGTTTTCCCCTGTAAGTCGTTTTGGAAAAAAGCGTCTGCCAAATGCATAAACATAAACATAAAATCTGTCCATAACTTTTTCAGTTATCTTGCTAACAAACCCCCCCGATCATCCCCAAAATGTAATCATTTGTTCCTCATGCCAGTATCAACACTCCCTGAAAATTTCATCAAAATCCGTCCATAATTTTTTGAGTTATCTTTTTAACAGACAAACAAACAAACAAACACTGATGAAAACATAACCTCCTTAGCAGAGGTAATTATAGCCATAGACTGCACATCAAATGTCTGAGTGATAAACATAGAAACAGTGTGGGTAAATGCAAGTTACAACTGTAGAAAAGAACACTTCCACAGAATGAGGGGGAATGGATTACTGTATGACATGATAACTTGTCTCTGTTGCGGCTCAAAATGTCCTGAAAAATTACACTGGTCAACAACAAATTTATTGTTTAAGTTTTTTGAGCTGATTTAGGATAATTTTGGTGTTCTGAATCCAAAAATCACATTCATTTTGCTCAATCAGGTCAACTTTCTGAACTATGCTACATATTGGCTTTTTAACATTTTTGCTTACATTTATGGGCATTTTCACATCATATGATACAAAATTCTTTCATATTTCTTGCAATAAACAAGTTCTGAAGATTTTACTTTTGCCAATTTATGATTCATGTTTTTTTTTAATATTACAGGTGAATGAAATGGCTTCGACTAGAAGATCTTGCAAAAATAAGCCTGACGTATTCTGCTACATCTGCGGTGAATACACCATTGTACCTAACAGGAATCAAGTCACAAGTTTCATAAAGTGTGCTTACCATTCTTATTTTGGTATTAAACTTGGTGACCAAAATAAAGTTTACAAAAATGTAATGAATTTTGTGAGAAGATCAAATTTTTCAAAATCAAATTAGCAAAAAAACCTGACCTGATTGAGAAAAACAGATGTCATTTTTGGATTTAGCGGTGCAAAATGGTCCTAATTCAGTTGAAAAAACCTAGACAACTTGCAAAAAATATTTTTTTGTAACCCAGTGTCCTTTAAGGGAAAGAGTGAGAACCCTGATAATGCCTTGGTTCCAGGTTCTGAGCTCATTAACTCTTTCGGTGCCAGACAGTTAAGGGGCTAATAAGCGTTAAAAGTGCCACAGAATTTGGCCGTTTTTCAGTATTTCGCGTCGTTTTTATAATCGAAGTCTGAATCGTCATCAGAACTCATTTTCTAGCAGATGGGACTGTTTTGACAGATCGCTGTGTTTACGATATTACTACAAAATGGCCATCTAATTTGCATATGATTTCATTCATAAATTCATTCATAAAATTTCCCAAGCAGAAAACGAAACGCGAGCTCTTCCTTGGTCAAAAACCGCTTGGTAACATCCGACCGATTGCTACTTAGATTCAAAACGCACCGGACGCAGCTGATTCATTATTAATCGTAATTTGCAAGAAGATTTGAAAGAACGTCATCGAAATGTGAGAAAGAAATGGGGGTGGATGGTTTGTTTGTACACAAATATGGCGTGTTCTCCAAAGCCGATCTGATCGGCCCGTGGCACTTTAAAGGTTGTATTCGTAAAGCCGATTTAATCGGCCCATGGCATTGAAAGAGTTAATTTAGAACTCGGAAAAAAAGTGCAGCATTGACTCCACCCCATGTGCAACAGAAAGTGAATCTCAGTCGGACTGTACAATATTTGCGCCATAACTAGTGAAATACACAGCAACATAAATACAATATGGAACACAGCACAGTTTCTCTCACAGATTTTTACTATGTGTGTACTTGTATTTATATATTTTTCTACTGATTATTTTTTAACCTTGTTTAATGTCCTTACAGGTTTTTTTCTTTTTTTTTTTTTTTTAATCTACTGTGGCCCAATGCAACATACTTTCATTCTGCAGTGCATTTATGATGTAATGTCTGAATGACAATAAAGAAATCTGAATCTGAATCCTATTAGTGGAAAAAGCCTATTAGAGGTTGTCTGTGTAAGACTCATGTCAGACATCTATTGACAGTAACTGACAGCATTTCTAATTTCTATTCTTATTATTTCTAGTGTTGTACTTGGGAACAGGAGAGAAGCATTTGGGTGGAAAATCTAACCGGAAATAAACTACATAGACAAAAGTATAGGGACACTTTGAATTCAGGTGTTTCGTTTCAAACAGGGGTCTGGGCTACAAAACAATAATGACAAATGTTATAATATAGTTTTATATTGGGATAAATAATATTGCATTGCATTGGTTAGTTTTGTTATTGGCTAAAATTTGCTTAGAGGTCTTATTTCTGTCTTTGTGCATAAGAAATCAATCTAAGTGAATCCCCAAAGGAACTTTGTGTTGGTAAATGCAAGTTCTGCAAATTTATAGGATTTCAGTTCTGCTGCAACATGTTGATGGTCATATGAACTATGTTTTCAGGTCAAAAATGTCCAATTTCATCACAATTAATGCTATATTTTCATGTCACAAATGGCCAAGTTATATTTGAACTGAATTTACCTGAAAAACAAACATTCTATTCTTTTAGATTCCCCAATTTTTCATATCACGTTTTATTTTTACAGGTTGCAATATGGAGTATGGTGCTGATCCATCCTGCTTATGTTACACCAATACATACATCAAGAATGTCATATGTCACTTTTTAAATTAACAGTTTTCTAATAATAAGCATTTTTATAAAGAAACAATTCTATATTGTTATTTATTCTTTAGTATGATGATAACCTATGCAATAAATAATTCTGATCCTAGTTTTTGCACAGGGATCATTAGTGTAAACGGTGACATGGCTGCCGAGCATCAGTATGATGGGATCTGTAACAACCATGTCACATCCGTCCACTGCCACATTTTGTGTTTTTGCGTCAGCTGTTATTGTTTTAGATCCATAATACTAACATTTATGAATAAGAGGAGAATTGGCAATAGTAAGTATATAAGTTTATTACTAATAAAGTACTGGTACTGACCAGAGCATCATGGGTAATGTCACGTCCGTCCACCAGCAAAAGTTTTCACATTCACTTGCTATTCAAAATCCAATATTTCTGAAAATATAGCTTCCACTGTCAAATAATATCAGTAGTCTGTGCACAAATGTGTTAGCATTATTTCAACACAGTTCTATGCATTTATTACAACTTTTTTTTTTGACAAAAATGGCCACTCATTTGACTCCCTAAGTAAATTTTAGTTTATTATCTTTGCTTCCAAAATGCCTCAGAGATTTTTACTTAATTTCTCTCAGCATTGATTTATTTATTTATTTTATCCATGACTATGATTTTAAAGGTAGGGTGGGAGATCCTGGAAAAACAGTTTGAGCTAGCTGCATTCTGAAAATACACAATTCAAAAGTCCAAACCCTTTTCTTCAGACTTCACCCCAAAGCTACGGCTCCAGAGTACCGGAATGTGCAATTAGAATTTTGACTTTTCACTTGTTGTTTTGATACCTGTTCTAAGTAATCTCAGCCTAGTAAGAACAGCTGATTAAAGTAAGACTGATGTTAGGCTAGCAGCCCACTAACGTTTGCTTTGAATGCTGCAATCTGTGCATTACACTGTTATGTTTGCCGGCAGAACAGCCCCAATTCATACCTAGCTGGCTAACGCAACATTCCCTAGTGATTTATACGGACAAATGACAGTTGAGTTTGATAGACATGTCATCATTCAATCATTTCGATGGGCCGGTTAAAATGATTGGATGGTGTTTTTTCAGTCCTGTCCGTTCCACAGGTGACTAATTTTTTTTTCTATTTTTGTGTTAGAGCGTTTAATTAATTGGTTGCAATCAGGGTCTGAAGGGGATTTGAAGCAATATAGTAAAAAATGCTCCAGGAAAACATCTCCTACCTTACCTTTAAATGTTCTATGTCTAAATTCTAAAAATATTTTCATGCTCTGACTGTAAATAATAATTTTCTACAACTACTTTCTTTACATCTCACTTTCAAAAAAAAAAAATCTCTCATTAAAATTTAAAGAAATTTTGATTTTTATAGATGATCGGTAATATTAGCTCTTTTAGTCTCAGTTGCCTACATTCTTGATAATAACTGATATATACAGATCTCCATGTAGGTACATTATATGGACAAAAATATTGGGACATATCATGGCTACAACTTGTAAGATATAAACATCAATACTGTTAGAAAAGAAATACCTGAATCTAACATGTCCCAATACTTTTGTACATTTAGTGTACCCATATGGAGATCCGTATATTTCAGCTATCATCAAGAATGTATTCAACTGAGACTAAAAGAGCTAATATTAGCGATCATCTCACTCCTTGCACAAAAGAAACCCCAAAACAAACTTGAGGAACATGTGGGATTACATAAATCTCCCATAGTGCACCTTTAATACATCAGTGTCCAGTGGGCATAACCATCCCATTACTGCAGGATTTCCCAACACTCCCAGCATGCGATAAACAAACTCAAAACGCTTCAGGCCTAGTGACTGTATACATACTTTGTAGGCCTATGTATTAGTAATAAGAGGACAGGACTGCATTACAAATTGCAGTTCTGTAATGAGATGTAACTGAATATGTGTGGGGAATACTGAAGTTTTAACAAATTTCTGGGCATTTCATCAAAGTTGTCGACATATTTCACTTCAAAGCTCTTCTCTCTATGATGCTGTGGTGACAGATGTAGTGTTTCTGAGTGTATAATGGATCTAAGTATGATCACGACTGTGGAACCTGATGTACCTAGAATGGTTCAATGTTACCATAAGTAGATTTTCAGACCTCAAAATGTCCAAAACCTCAGATTTTCCATCTAACTTCACACTCAATGTATTAACCCTTTATAAGCACTCATAGAAATATTCTCAAGGGTTTAAAATTTTAAACCTTGGGGTGTTATTGGAGGACCTAACAAGACTATGACTAGTGCTGGGCAGCGATTAAAATTTTTAATCACGATTAATTGCATGGATTTCTGCGATTAATCGCATAGTTGTTGGGGAGCGGGGGGGGGGGCGGCATCAACAGTGTGTTTTGCCTTTCAGTGATATTCCAGACTGGAAGTACTCCAGCGATAAAAATAATTGCACGTTAGTGCTTCCAAACAACTGTGTCCTTCTCAACCCCACCATCTGAAGACATTTAAAATGAAAATGTCCATGTAAAAAACCACTACTTTTACACATGTTTATGTCCCCACCAGTGTATTTACAGTTGTGAGTGATTGACAGGAGTCTTAAGCCCACTAATAAGTACTAATACTAATAAGCCCATTAATATGTGATGTTCAGTTGTTCAAAGCAAGCAAAGGGGGCCCTCTAGTGGTCGGAATAAGTTGAGCTAACGTATGTTTTGTCTTTTCGGTGTTACCGTAGTCAGTTCGGACATAAGAACTAACTAACAGACATGTTTCTTTCACTCTGTTTGTACGGCCCCAAAAACGTTTGCCTGTGAGTATTTTATGTTCAGTTGTTGTAAGAATGAATAGTATCAAATATCTCTGATGTGAACCTTTGTTGCTGGATAAAAAAACGTTGTAAATCTTAAATTAAGCTGTAAATGCTAATCGTTAGCGTGTCTATGGATTTTCCCATTCAAGTTAGCATCGAGATAAAATGACTGCTAATACAACATTCACATCGTAAATGAGTAAAGGTTAATTCAAAGGCTGGCATATTATACTTAAACACAACCAATGAATTTACATAAACTTAACATGAGCCTGCATAAAGAATTAGCAACCCATCTCTGACTGCTAGCATAAGCAAATTAGCTTAAACATGTTAATAAGACATTGTAATAAACACATCCAAAATAACATCATAAACATGTTTCTAACGGCACGTTTGCATGTGAAATTATTTAGTAAATAACTGAAAGACTGATACATACAGGCGTTGAACTGCAGGAGTTACACAAAGTTTGGTTCAGCATTACTTGTAAAGTTCGCTCTTTTCTCCTCTCCGCCGGCATGTACACACAGCGCCTGCGTGTGGACCGCCAAAATAAAAGCATGAGTTTCAAAATAAGAGTCTGTATGTATAAATCAACTAAGACTTGCTTGAAAGGCAAAACAATAATAAAACGCCGTTAACGTGAGATAAAAAAAATTGTCGGCGTTATTTAATGAATGCGTTAACACAGTAATAACATGTTAACTTGCCCAGCCCTATTTATTACTTCTGTAAAAACTGTTCAATTTTTTTTGTCATGTAGAAAATCAAGGTCAATGAAGTTACCATATTTGATTATTTGCCCATATGTGGCAAAAAAAAACAAACACAAAAAAAAAATCCAAGAAGTATATAATATAAAAATACAAGAAAAACACATGTAATATGAAAAGAACATGTATTTTAGAACATTAGACCAACGTAAGTGCTGATCCAAACCCCTGTCCACATCCACATTCTCCCTTTGAACATCATTCCTTACATTAGTACCATTACTTCGTGGTACCTAACAAAGCAGGTACACTCACTGTTCATGCAGAGGTGGACCTTACAGACCCTGTAGACCACATTGGACCTGAAATTATTATCTCACTGTCCTCACTGGAACTGTTGCTGTCACTGTCTTGTAATGTGTGCAGAAATGACTAAAAATAGTCACTTGCCTGATAAAGGGTTAAGTAGACTGTAGGCTGTTAGAAAGGCGAGTTGGTCAAGCTCCAGCATTTTTAATACACAGATTGATTATGTCCGTTTTTGTCATTTTCTTATACAGGGTGGGGAAGCAAAATTTACAATGAGCATTTAGTTGTTATTTCTCAGCAGGCACTACGTCAATTGTTTTGAAACCAAACATATATTGATGTCATAATCATACCTAGCACTATTATCCATACCTTTTCAGAAACTTTTGCCCATATGAGTAATCAGGAAAGCGAACATCAAAGAGTGTGTGATTTGCTGAATGCACTCGTCACACCAAAGGAGATTTCAAAAATAGTTGGAGTGTCCATAAAGACTGTTTATAATGGAAAGAAGAGAATGACTATGAGCAAAACTATTACGAGAAAGTCTGGAAGATACTATTAAAGAAGAATGGGAGAAGTTGTCACCCGAATATTTGAGGAACACTTGCACAAGTTTCAGGAAGCGTGTGAAGGCAGTTATTGAGAAAGGAGGAGGACACATAGAATAAAAACATTTTCTATTATGTAAATTTTCTTGTGGTAAATAAATTCTCATGACTTTCAATAAACTAATTGGTCATACACTGTCTTTCAATCCCTGCCTCAAAATATTGTAAATTTTGCTTCCCCACCCTGTATTACTGTATATACTTAGCACTAGGGATGGGAATCGATAAGAATTTAACAATTCCAATTCCATTATCAATTTTGCTTATTGATTTGATTCCTTATCGATTATCTCATCAATTCTCATTGGGTGAAGGAATAAAAGAGTACAAACAGGTGTGTTTGCATTAACTGTCTTTTATATTTCCATCTCTGCACAGAAAATATAACATATACAGTATGCACAAATAACACTAACGGATGACGCTTGGCCCAGTGCTTCTTCCATCAGTTGCCACAGTACTGTGATAGCAAAATGCACAAAAGAATGAACTGAAGTATATGCTATATCACCACAGTACTATGGCAACAAGAAGTGAATGAGTAAAAAAAAAACAAAAAACAAAACAAGAGGCTAATGAGTTCATGTAACAGTATCCATGACTGGCTGTAGTACAAATGCTAACATTTGAGTGGTCTGTGGCATTAGACAAACCGATATTTTGTGCCACAGTACTGTGGCAGTAGCCATTGCCTTAATTTAATATATCTCCAAATATAGATATTATTCTGACCTGTGCGTTTTGAATGGTGCTTCCCCATAAAATCTGTTCTAGTTATTCTTCTTTTTCAAAAAGTTATATGGTAAAACTTTTAAGCAATACTATCTGGTCATCATTAGTTTATAGATGATCCTCACAAAAAATGTTGCTAACTTTTGTAAAATATACAAAACAATTGTAAGTATGAGTCAAATATTTACCACCACTGATTTTAGAGTCAAATACAACGTAGTAGGAGATGTGAAGGCAGCCATGAGAGATGTGGTAGTGATTATTATAGTCTAAACCAGTCTTCACATAAACATTCATGTGTGTGTGTGTGTGTGTGTGTGTGTGTGTGTGTGTGAGTGTATCTGAATCCCTCACCATTACTTACAACGATTAGCATTCTCCAGTCATGACTATTGATCTACTTCATTGCTCTGTGTGATTTCTTACTTGACTGTTAGGAGAAAAAAGTACCACTGCAGACACACATACATAAATAAATACAACAACACACACTCAGGTAGGTCTCTGCACATCTGTGATTCTGTCTGCATGCTGCTTAGGCCGACAAGAAAATTGGGAACAGCTACTGATGAAGGTCATTGTGAGGCACTTCTTAAAAAGAGTTTACATGTAGGAAAAACAAAAGTGCTTGAGTTGTAGTTTTTATTTTTTTGTTTTTTTGTCTACAGGTTCTTTTTGGATTTACCAGCACCTGTTTCCATATGCTGACTTGAAAAAACCTTTCTGTGTTTTTTTTACTTGTCCAGTAATTATAATATCTATAGCATCAGTGTGTTCTTTTATACTGACACATGTAAATGACGATAAATACACTGACCCACGTATGACACACGTTCTGTTTTCACACACGTGAATACAGCAGCGGCATTTTTCTCTTGTTTTCAAAAAGATCCTTTGCTTTATCTACGCCGTCTTATCATGCCATCACGGTCTTTGATATGGTAAGCAGACCACTGCTACAAAAGCCTGGCTTTGTCAGAGGAAACATGCATCACTGCTGGTGCAAAAAAGAAAAAAAAAAAAAGAAAAAAAAAAAAAAAACAGGAGAAAGTCAAGCAAGGAGGACAAGAAAAAGTAGATGGGGAGTGGAGCGATGGAGGTAAGGGGTAGAGGAGACGGTGTCAGGGAGGCCTGGAGGGAGGGAGGGAGGGAGGGAGGAAGAGGAATGACAGAGAACGGGGGGGAGAAAGGAGGAATGGAAATACTTAAAGCGAGGGAGAGGAGAAGGC
Organism: Sphaeramia orbicularis; assembly: GCF_902148855.1. Classification (NCBI taxonomy): domain Eukaryota; kingdom Metazoa; phylum Chordata; class Actinopteri; order Kurtiformes; family Apogonidae; genus Sphaeramia; species Sphaeramia orbicularis. The sequence continues at coordinate 38,065,903 of NC_043964.1, read as the reverse complement.
AAAAATGAGTTTGGCCATGACATAAAAGCAGACCATACAAGGTTAGTTATCTCCCAAAGCACCTGGTAAGGAGGGAAGTGCTCAGAGAGAGAAGAAGTGAGATCTATAAGGGCACAGGGAGAGAGAGGTGTGGCTATAGAGTATGAGTATATATTAAAAAAAAAAAATCTCACTTCACTCATTCGCTTACATTTACAAAGACACATAATTGCATAGAAGTACATGCACATTAAATCATGAATCAAGAAAAAACAAGTATTTTTGTTTAGCTAATACAACATAAAGCACAAATGACTTCATAATCATTATTTCAGTTACTTAATTATTTGTTCTTGGTTTTGCTTCATGCTTTCATTTGACCTCTCATCGCTCCACAGTGTAACATGCGTCACCAGTGGAAATCTATGAAAAATCCTAGTTTTTAATTGGAGCATGTGTGGCTGCTTCTGAATATGCATATTACTGGAATATGAATTTTCAGTTGCCATGTAAGCAGAATATTATTTTGTCTCAAGTAAGTGAATATTTTGTGCAGGAAAAACTCACTGAGAAACACGGTGGACTTAGAACATCATCATTCACTGGTTCACAGTGAAGGATTTGGTCATGTTTGTTCGGCGGCATGAAGGTGTGTACTGAAATACAACTGTCAACAAAAGGGAGAGTTTACACAATATTAGGAGGGAGCTAAGAACGTGATGTTCCAACACACAGTAAAAAAGTGTCAATTTAACTCTTAGAGAGTTGAATTTAATTTTGTTTCAGATAACATTTGGTCCCACTCAAAATTACGTAAAATTTACTCTATGGCCAGTGTCAAATTTTCAGAGTTAATTCTACTTGATTCTGTGTCAAAATGTGTAAAAAAAAAAAAAAAAAAAAATTAACACTGTGGTGTTTTCACACTGTTACAGTGATATGATTACACTGCATAGAGATATTTTTGTTCCAAATGTAGTTTAAAAATGACTCTATAATGTGTTAGTATTGAAACAATGTAGAATTGCAGGTGTTCCCATGATGGGGGTCATGAGATGATTATCAGAAACTTCTTGAAGTAGCTCTTCAATTTGAAATGAGAGATTAAGTGAATTATTATTATTATTATTATTATTATTATTATTATTATTATTAATTTATTTATTTATTTATTTTTTTTTAATTTGAAGGGAGAACAATTGCTCCATGGGTTTCAATCACTCCAGGTAATACTTACCTACTTATTGGGATGTAAACAATTAATCGACTATCGACTGTCAATAAGAATTTGCTTGATTAAAGTATTAATTGTCAGTTAATTGCCCTCGTCCACACCTGTCCACACCTGTCCGAAGGCTGCCGGTTTGTCTGCGCTCCTGATCCGGAACACAGATATGTCCTGCATTATGTCCAGGTGTCACCCCGTTGGACATGGGAAAAAGTGTGTGTGTGGGGGGGCATATTAAAGTTTGCGAAGTTTCAGGAGATAGACAAAAAATATAAAAAGGATGAGCGAAAAGTTTCACTTCCACTTCTGCGGGGGCACGGACTGCTCCGCCCCATACCCCCATAGTATTATAAGCAGGACGGAAAGTGACGCACACACACATCCCCCAGCGCACGCACGGCCGAGTAACACCCCCCACCACCACCATTTTTCATTAAGTATATAAATAATATTTAGCTTTTATTCTTATAGACCATATTGAAAGAAATTCAGGTTCTCAGGAAAATAAGCGTTTATCAATTAATCGTTAATCGATCGATAAGCTCGACCTATTAAGAATTAATGGACTAATTACATTTTTTGATAGTGCAAAGTCCTCCCATTGGATATACAATTATAGCTTCTCAGATAAGGCATTGTTCTGCCAACTGGTTTGACTAATGGTGTCACATTAAAAAAATAAAATAAACATAAAAAGGTCAATAAATGTTGTAAAACAGACATATTAACCTAAATAAACAATAACACAAAACCCCCTCTTGAACCCCTGCACATAAAATAGAACACAATGAGTAAAATGTCCAGAACCCACAATGCAATGCAGCAGACTGGTACTAATCATTACTCTGCTGACCAGTGGTTCCCAACCTTTTTTGGCTCGTGACCCCGTTTTAACATCACAAATTTCTGGAGACCCCAGACATTCAAAATAGAGACTTAAAAAAAAAAAATAATGTTTTTGATCATGTAATAGTTTGTTATACTATGTTGCAAATAAAGGTTAATTTTAGACATTTATTCTATATAATGTATATTATTCTGGACAGAGGCAGAAAAGCCAGGTGTAGATTACTGCACAAAGTGAGAATTTGATTTTCCTTGGTCAGGATATGTACAGTCAGTCCAGCTTGGATTTACAAGGCTGACAATTAATACTGAACAAACAAGAACTCAAACTATGAATTATGAAAGAGCTGCAGCATCTGAAACCGACCACAATGAACATTTGAAAGATTAACAGTACCACAGTGCTTCAGTTTCAGCTTCAGAGTTTGTCATGTCTTTTATGGATTGGGATGGTCTCTCTCTCAACTCACCACATATTTTTTTTATTAGTAAGTTGTCGTTTTTTGTTTTTTTCATCAATTACTAGAACTTTCAGGTGACACCAAAGGTTGAAAAACACTGCTGTAGAGTTAAATTTCACACTGCATTTGTGCAGAACGTTACACTGACTTATAACTCTTCTGTTAGAGCTGGTTTACTCTCCAAACCACCAAAAATACTTTATCTAGGTTAAAATAGTTTGACCCTGAAATATTGACACTGTATTTCTTGCTGTGCGAATTTTCGACTGGGTTGAGATCTGTTGTTTTTTTGTTTTTTTTTCTTAGACCACTTTTGGTAGAATCTAGCCACTGCAGACCAGAAAAACCTGACAAGACCTGCAGCTGTGGAGATGCTCTGACCCTGTGAAGTGGAAATCACAATACGGCATTTTGCTGCTTCCAACACAACAACTTCAAGCCTTCATTATTCACTTGTTTCCTTATACATCCTACCCCTTGAGCAGTGCCATTACAACAAAATGATCACATTTGCCACTTCCATCAGTCACAAAATATATAGTCTATGTTATACACGAATGTTACATATTGAACCGCGGCTGTAATGACCCCAAATCATTAAAAACCTACATTACAAAATGTGATTACTGGTGTTTCCGTCAGTTAATAAGGATCTGAGCTGCACCATGCCCCGTGCAAATTTCAACTGAACTCCGATGGAAATTGCAATGGAACGATAGAAGAAAGAGTAAGCAGGGAATGTGGCGGTGAGATACAACGCACGGCCTGGTTATCTCCTAAAACACCTGCTAAAGAGGCATAAATAATGTAGAGCTGACAACACGGAATATATATTAGACATCTAGGTATGAAGAGGCTAAAAGACGAGTAGGAATAAGTGGAGAGGGATCCATGTGAGCGTGTCCTGGAGGTAATCTTTCCCAAAACTGATTCTAAAAGGTGCCATTTTTAAAGCCACCGCAAAATGATCAAATTAACGCCCATTTTGTATGATGGTAAATTCCTGCTTTGTGAACCCCAAGCCCCTGGTGGCACCATTAGGAGTATTTTCTTTGTTAAAGATCCCCAAGTGGCAGAAACCATTCTACACTTCCTGCTACGCTCCCTGTTGATTATTAAATCTCAGAAAATCCACACACACTTTTAGACACACTGATTTTAAATGTATACTGGAACCAGCTTTCATAAAAACCAATATTTGTTTCCATTATTTTGCTTTTTTTGGCTTGAATACGAGTAATAGGTTCTTTCCTGAAAATATAATTGAACATTCAGCGTGATGAGGAGTGAAATACGCGGAACGCTAGGTGCACAGAAATCCAATATTAATCATCTGGGTGCAAGGCAGAGAAAGTGAAATGTGCAAAGGCAAACAGGTATGAGAAACAGTAGAGTGGTAAAAGCAAAAAAAACCCAAAAAACAGACAGATGAAGCGGTGAAATAGGGAGAAGGGGAAAGGGAGATCCAATTGGGAATCACAGGAAGAAAAGGAGAGAGAGATGTAAACAGAAGTCGCTTTTCCATTGACCCTCAAATTGCGCAAATATAACTTGTGCACAAAAATTTACTCAATGGAAAAACGACAATTTCGCCAAAAGTCTCATTTTCGATTAAAAGTTTTTGTGCTGGCAAGAGGTGGTTTTTTGAGCATAGCGCAAATAGTGTATCACACAAAACTGCAATGGAAAGACCTTTTTTCACAACTAGAGTCTGGTGAATTAAAAAATAGATGTTGACATACGTTACAACAAGCGACGAAGAAGAAGAAACATGTCGCAGTATGTGTGGACACACCAGGAAACCCAATCATTTTTTAATTTAGTATGAGATAGAGGGGTAATATATAATAATAATGAATATATCTGTAAATCAACGTCATATTTATGTTCGTTGCCATGTTTGTGGAATGACTTCTCGTGTCATCTTGTGATAATAAATAAACAAATCATCGCATTTGTGATTTAATGGAAAAACTGACATTACACACTTCTGTTTTTTCTACATTTAGTAAATATCGATAAAGTTTTCCGCAGACGTTCAATGGAAAAGCGACTAGCGATATTGTGATTTGAATTGATATAGGATAGAACATGTGAAAATTTTGTCTCAGGTCAGCGGTATAAGAGAGAAATAGAAGTCGGGAGGCGAACGGTAAAAGTATGTAAAGTTTCAGTTTCGTTTTCATTTAAGTGACGTTGTGTATGGATCACCCCCCCATCCCCACCCCCACCCCCAACCTGCTATAGGGAATTTATACATCGTACTGTACATATGTTTGTGTCTCTGCCAAGGTTATTATCGTTAATGACAAATAATGAAATGACGAAAACTAGAATTGTAAAAACATTTTCGTTAACTGAAATAAATAAAAACTATAATTAAAAGAAAAAAACGTTAACTAACTGAAACTGTTTTGTGTGCTTACAAAACTAACTAAAACGTATAAAAATTCTGGATAAAATTCCCTTCGTTTTCGTCTTTGTCAATGTCGGATTGATTTAAAATCGATTTATTTCCCTAAAGCAATTTTAGCTGCTGGCACCATATGATATTTAACGGTCCTTCACTTCTTGTCACTTGTCGTTTAGGCGTCTTCTCGTCCTCGCTCTACCTGGAAACATGGACAATAAAGTTGGGAGAAAGCAGCAGAGTCCTGTCTGGGATTTATTTAAATACGACGGTGAAGAAGAAAAAAGATATAAAGAAACTACAACTAAACTAAAACTAAGCATTTAGAAAATAATGAAAACTAATTAAAAAAATAGGACCAATGGCCCTGTAGCTTACCGGCCAAATTAAAAGCTTTGGGAAATGTATCCAGATGCCATTTATTATCACCCAGTTCTGTGTATTTATTATATTACAGAAATAGCCCATGTTTTGCTCATATTCCAATCAGATCTGTAAAAAATTCAAATTCCAACTTGATATCATTGATACTGATTTATTGGATCAATCCACTTCCTATCTCTTATAATGGAAAATTTTTCAAAGTCGCACCAAATCCAGAATCAGATCCGGATCCAAATAATTTCAATACTTTGTGTTGACATCATCATACAGAAGCTGTATACCAAGTTTGAAGTCAATCAGAACTGGAGTTTCAGAGAAGAAGACAATTGAACTGTTTTCCCCCTAAGAGCCCATGTTAAATTTTCCGTAAGTTCCCGGATCCAGAAGAAGATCCTGATCAACATGTGGTCATTATGTTTTGGTCATCTCCCCATCAGGGCTGGACTGTAGAAATTTCCACTGGATATCATTTATATTTACTGAGTTATTGCATCGATCCACTTCCTATCTCTTATAATGGGGACATTTTTCAAAGTCGCACCAAATCCAGAATCAGATTCAGATCCAAATAATTTCACTAACTTTTGTTGACATGATCATGAAGAAGCTGTATACCAAGTTTGAAGTCAATCGGAATCGTAGTTTCGGAGAAGAAAACGGTTGAAATTTTTGTAACAGACGACGACAGACGCTGCATGACGACAATAGCTTACAGCCTGTCGGCTGGTAAGCTAACAAGCAAACCTGCTCTAAAAACTAATTAAAACTAACTGAATTAGAGAAAAAAAAAAGTCAAAACTAAATAAAACTAAGCTATAATGAAAAATCCAAAACTATTATAACCTTGGTCTCTACTCAGTCAATGAGCTGCCCCAACCCGACCTCAAAATAAAGTGTCCATGGTAACCCGCTGATCCACGCCTCACTAATTTCTTTGAACATTATGGCGAGGAAGATAAAATATATGAAAAAACTACAACTAATAATAAAACTAAACTAAACCTCAGTAAGACCCAAAAAGCGGACCACATTAGTCCAACTCTGAGATCCTTACACTGGCCGCCTGTCCGTCAGAGGATAGACTTTAAAGTTCTGTTGCTGGTCTATAAAGCTCTGAATGGTTTAGGACCTAAATACATCAGTGACCTCCTGACTCAGTATGAACCCACCAGACCCCTCAGGTCATCTGGATCCGGTCTGTTGTCAGTTCCCAGAGTCAGAACCAGATACGGAGAAGCTGCGTTCAGCTTCTATGCTCCACATGTCTAGAACAAACGTCCAGAAAACCTCAGATCAGCTGAAACACTCAGTTTATTGAAATCCAGGTTAAAGACCCACCTGTTCTCAGCTGCATTTGAATAGAGTTTGTATTCATCAGTTCAGATCTGCACTGTTTCTTTTAAGCTAAAAGTTTTTTTTGTTTTTTTCTTACCATTGTAGGTATGTAATTATTGCTGTTCTTTACCACTTGTGGTATTGCAGTTTTTTGTTTTTACCATTGTTGGTATGTAATTATTATCATATCATTCCACCAGGAATGTACTTTGTTTCTATTTTTTACACACATTTTGGTTGTGCAATGTAAATGCTGTCAAATGAGGTCATTCTAACTTGGTACAGGCCTATTTTGTTCATAGTTCTGGCTCGAAGTCTAAGGACAGAAGTGAGTATTTAAAATGTTATTACGTTAAGTTGTTGGATGATGAGAATGGGGGTGGGATTAAATAAGTTTTTCTTTTTCCCCACTCCTTTTCAAGTATAAATGATTTTTTTTTGGTATTTTGAATTTGCAAGTATTCTGTAAATACTCAAAATAAACAAACGAATTAAATTAATGAAATCTGATTTTTGTTTGTTTGTTTTTCTCATGCCTATACTTTTTATTGCTTCCCCGCTGTAATGCTTTTAATATTTTATGTAGAGCACTTTGAATTGTCTTGTACATGAAATGTGCTATATAAATAAACCTGCCTTGCCTTGCCTAAACTAAACCTAATCATTAAAAAAAGACGGGAAAAAAAAGAGATATAGTGATTTATTTAGACATGTTATCTGTTCCTCTGTGTGGTCACATATATGCAACATCACCAGCAACATCATTTAACCATATTTATACAGACATTTTATGGAGGAACAAATGGAGACTAGCACGTCCGGATGGTTGTGAAATAATGTCAAACAATGTTAAAATGATGACATAAATCCATAAAGTACTGAATATTTAGTTCTTAACCCCCAGTCCTTCCTTTCAGGCTGGTGTGTCTTTCTCTGTGGGCAGACAGAGGCTGTGGGAGTTCACTTGTTCCCAGGCAGACATGGCTAATTGAATACAGAATCCACACTTCTCCGCACTGCTTACACGCTACACATGCTAAGTACCTCCATTACAGCGAGAGGGAAGCAAATGTCTGAGGGATAGGCACAGCGAGCGGACAGAAAAAATCAAATGCTTTAGATGTTTTGTGTGTGTTTTTTTTTTTCCTGCATTTGTATTCATATTTTATTATGCGCACATTTGAAAATGTGTTTAAAACAGATGGGAGCTCACTGTGCAACTGCAACAAAATGACTGTTGGCCTTTTAGCAGTGAGAACTATCAGCCTCTACTGCTATGTGTTGTTACTACTTTCAAACAAAATCACTGGATGCTTTTAGTGTGTGTGTATTAGCACATATACTAAGAATAAAAGCATGAAAGTAAGGAACAATAGTGTTTACAATGAAGGTCACCCCAGTGTTTGCAGCGTAAACCTGTACATGAACAGCATTATAACATGCTGAGGACACACACACACACACACACACACATATACAAGTTTTTACTGCAGATAAAATTTAGAGAATGTTTTTGTCAAATTAAGTCATCCTGGTAGCATCATGCACACCAAAGCAGATATTTTGCAAAAACAATATATGTTTTCTCTCTTTTGGCCTCCACACCTAAATGGTCGCAAAAAGACTTTTAAAAACTCCAGATTGTGTGAATCCATGTGGATTCACACAATCTGGAGATCACAGATATCCTATAATAATCCTTCATTCTAACCATAATGCTGTCAGATGACTGGAAACAGCGGGAACGGAGGTGTTGTTCTGCATTAAATAGTGAACGCACCTGTTTAGCGCACCCTTCAATGCAAATAATGCGCTAACGATGGTTCAGCGAACACGAGCACAGAAACAGATTTTGTGTCCGTTAAACCTCTGCGTTTGCCGACCCATCATTAGCTCACTATTTGTGCAGAATGGCGTGCAAACGGCTGCGTTCACTATTTAACCCAGAAACGAGCCCCAGGTTTCCGAAAAAAGCCCACCCCAGTGAACCAAACCACTGAGAGACTGAGGTCCTGTCGCCTTGACCTCCCACCTCATGAAGACCATGGAGAGGAGCGTCCTCCACCACCTCCACCCCCAGGTGAACTCTGTGCTGGACCCTCTGCAGTCCACCTACCATCCAGGCATCGGGGTGGATGATGTTGCCGTCTACCTGCTGCACCTGGAGCACTGTGAGAGTCATGTTCTTTGACTTCTCCAGTGCTTTCGACAACATCCAGCCGTCACTGTTGCAGGGGAAGATGGAGAAGGCAGGTGTGGACCAACATCTGGCTGCATGGACCACCAACTACCTCACTGACAGACCACAGTATATGAGACTACACAACTGTGTGTCAGACACCACCACTGTTGGTTGTGTGTCTGAAGGGGAGGAACAGGAATACAAGGGGGTCATCACAGACTTTGTGGTTTGGTTTGAGTGGAACCACCTGTTCCTGAACATCAAGAAGACCAAGAAGATTGTGATTGACTGCTGCAGGTCACCCTCACAAGACACACAGGTGAACATCCGGGGCTTGGACATTGAGATAGTGGACTCTGGGTGCTCACCTCTACAATAAACTGGACTGGACTGATGACAGAGATCCTGTCCAAGAAGGGCCAGAGTCCCCTCCACCTGCTGAGGAGACTGAGGTCCTTCGGAGTGACCAGAACTTTGCTCCAGACTCTTTTGGACACTGTGGTGGTCTGTACAGTCCACTTTGACATTGTGTGTTGGGGAGTGGACAGACAGAGACAGGAAGAGATCCAATAAAGTGATTAAAGAGAGCTGGCTCTGTCCTAGGCTGTCTGCTGGACTCCGGCGAGGAGGACAGAAGGATGTTGGCAGAGCTGACTTCCATCATGGGTAACCCTTCCCACGCCCTGTGCCACACTGTAGAGGCCCCGAGCAGCTCCTTCAGCTCCAGACTTTTTTGCTGCATTTCCACTGTGTGGCTGGACTCGACTCGACTTGACTCGGCTCTGCTCGGCCTTTTTGTGTTTCCATTCCAAAAAAGGACCTAGAATTTGTTACCCGGTACTAGTTTTTTGGTATCACCTCCGCTGAGGTTCCAAGCAATACTAAACTGTGATGTATAACACTGCGGACCACTGATTGGTCAGACAGTTTTCTCTGTGACCTGCCGTTTTACAAAAAACAGATGCGGAAGTGGACAGTAAATATAGCGGTACATTAACCCACATGATAACAGCCCAAAACTACACCATGGTCGGTCGAGGAGATTCAGTCTTTGGTGGCCGATGTAAAAATTCAGACGAGACAACACGCAACGAGCGAGTTTATCAGCGACTCTCTGAACAGATGGCACGGAAATAACACGCTGCATTGCTATGACGTCCAGGTACTGTAACGTCAGTAGTATCCTTTAATGGAAACAGTCTCCAGGAATACCGAGTTGAGCCGAGCCGAGCCGAGTTGCGCTGGTTCCACGTAGTGGAAACGCGGCATTACACCCCCTGGACAAGAAGGAATGATTCTGCAGGTCATTCCTCCCCACAGCCATCAGACTATACAGCAGTTAAGAGCAACCCCCCCCGCATGTCACACCATGTACATGTACTACCATGATGATGTAAATATGTAAATAATATTTAATTTAATTTTCTAATTCTAATTCTTTATTTATATGAATATATTTATATAAATACTAATTTTCTTATTTTTCTCTTTATATTTTCATTTTTCACTCGCTTGTGTTTTTTTTTTCTACCTGACTACTTGTATTTTTGCTGCTGCTAACAGTGAAATTTCCCCACAGTGGGATAAATCTTATCTTATCTTATCTTATCTTATCTTATCTTATCTTATCTTATCTTATCTTATCTTATCTTATCTTATCACAGCCAGTCTTGGTCATGAACTGGTATATAAGTCAGTTTATTAGCTACAGAAGATGAAGGTTAGCCTGGACACCCATGGGAGACGGTAAATACTGGGACAACCCCAACCAAGGCCACATATACACATATTTATAGAATATTTCTCCACCTCTGTCTTCATCTACATGAACCCCGCATAAATACACCAGCATAGGGTGGTTTTGTGATGTTCTCTTGACAGAGGTGTAAAAGTAAGGTCATGTGGACAGATTTTTTTTTTTTTAAATGCAATGAAGGTGGATAAATAGCTGTAATTGTGTGAATTTGGCATCAGATTAAACTCTCCCTTTCAGATCCAGATCCAGATCAACTTTAGTAATCTATAAGAGTAAATTTCTTTTACCTTAATTAAGCAAAAAAAAAAAAAAAAAAAAAAAAATCAAAATAATCATTACTCTATCAGTCATCAGACTATAGTATTGTTCAGTCTGATGACAGAAGGGATAAGGGACTCTGCTTGAGGAATTTATGGAGCAGAAAAAAAAAGTCGTTTTATCATGTCTGTGTAATACCAAAGGTAGACTCGGGGCGACACAGACATCCTCTGATGGTCTAATATAACCTAAGTCCAACATTTATTGGTGTTCACTCCTGTAAAATTGAATCTGCATGCTCTTAAGAAAATATCTGGCTCTTCACGGCCCGTTTGTTGAGTCCAGCTCTTGGCCACTCTGTGCTATAGGCAGGTTCTGCTGCTCATAGATTTATATGAACTGGCATGGTTTGTGTTTGTCTAATAAAACAATGAGCTAAAAGCTGCACAGCAGGCTGATGATCCCCAGGGGGACTGTCAGTACCCGAGAGGTGTTTTGTACATTACAAGGGGTCATGATTCATTGTCCATGTCCGTATAATAGAAAATTGGGCTTAAATCTGCACATTAGTTAAAAAATACTCGTTTTTTTTTTTTTTTTTTTTTTTTTTTTTTTCTAACCTTTATTTAACCAGGAAAACCTCATTGAGAATAAAAATTTCTTTTCAAGAGTGTCCCAGCCAAGATGGGCAACAGTACATTAAATAGTTACAGACACAGACTTTCATGCATAAAACAAATACATAAAAAACACACAGACAAGTCAAACCTTCCAAAGTCAACTTTGCAAAAAGTGCTCGTGAAAGGAAGACAGAGTGTGTCAGGTAAAACATCTGCAGCCAGATGTCTCCCTCTCTAAAGGCGGCCTTACACTGCGATTTTAGAGACGATTTCTCACTCGTGCGACTCTTTCTGGGATCGGGCCAGATGTGTCTCTAATCGTGTGTCGTGCTTCGTGCAGTGTACATGGGGTAAGGAGAAGCAATGAACACCTCACGATCACCTCACGACCAGCAATCGTGTGTTCGCAAGAAAAACGGAGCTGTTTGAAATCCTGCTCGCTCCTCGTGAGGGTATCGCACTGTCAAAGCAGTGCCACAAGCCGATGTGCCTCAAATTCTCACACTGTGCATGTGCAAACACAGAAGCGTGCAGTAGCGTACAAGCTAACAGTAGCTGGCTATCGGCCTAGTGCAGTTTAGCTTTTGCATCTTACCTCTAGTTCCCTTTGCTGAAGGATTGACAGCCCATACTGTCCACGTCTGGCCAACCAATTCCTGCACCAAACATGTTGTCATCTTTCCCTCTTTTTTTATTCCCCGCAGATAATGGAACATATTCCCAGAGCACTACTACTACTACTACGACTCCGGCGATGGGGCGGGTGTCCCGTCCCGGTGCATTGAGCCGACCAGGTGAACCAGTGTTTTCCATCGCTGGCGGTCTTGTGCCAGCTGCTCTGCGTCCTCCATGGTAACTCCATGTTGTTGGAGGTCGCCCGCAATGACGTCGAGCCATCAGGTTCGGGGCTTGCCTCGTGGTCGTTTCCAGCCTGCGGCCTTTGGGTCAAATTGAAGGAAGCAGCTCGTTGGTTTTTCTTAAGCACTACCATTTCGTGACTCACGCCAGTACACAATCGTCTATGCACTTTTACGGATTCCTTGGTATTTTAACGTTGTATTTCCAGATACAACTCTTGAATGTGTCGTGCGTTCTCTGGTGTATGGTCCTACAGTGTGAGCAGTCAGGTCGCATATGAGCATCGGTCCATACGGTGTGAGAACATGAATCGTGAGCCTGACTTTATGATTGATTCGCACAGTTTGAGATGGAGCTGTGTGCAACGATCAAAATAATCACACAGTGTATGGCCGCCTTAAGTCATACAACATCCTCTTAAGTGTCCAATGAAACCAGATCCTTAAGTTTCAGGTCTTTTTGTAGTTCGTTCCAGGTGAATGGGGCCGCAAACCTGAATGCCTTTTTTTCCCTGTTCAGTTCTAACTTTAGGAACAGACAAAAAGAAAAGATCCTGAGAAGGAAGATTATTAGCGTCTGTGGTTCTCCGACTGATGTAGGCCAGAAGGTAGGATGGGGGCAGACCTAGAATAGACTTATAAATTAAAATACGCCAGTGACTCAGTCTGCGAGCCGACAGAGAAGACCATCCTACACGATCATAAAGCAAACAATGATGGGCGAGAGATTTAAAATTGGTGATAAGCCTCAAAGCTCCATGATACACAGTGTCCAATGACCGTAAGCTTTACCTGATTTATTGAACTTGATCACAAGGTTGCATGAGGACAGTTACCAGAGTCACATTCTGTGCATTCTGTTCTGTATTATGAAGAGAATACTGCCTTAATGAGGCTTCGATGCACATTGAAAACACACATCTCTCAAAAGCCTCAGCCTCTAGTCAAACTAAACCCTATTATTTAGCATTGATTCCATGGTTTTTACCCATGTTTGAAGATTACTCTATTTACAACATGCTTGTGTCTTTGCATTTGTTCAACCATTGATTCAAGCAGTGATTAAAGGCATGTACTCTATATTAACGTTTAAAAGAGGGGTGTGTGTGTGTATGGGGGGGGGGGGGGGTCTTGCATATGCAAATCATGTGTGCATCTGTTTGTGTGTCTAGCCCCAGAGGTCAGATCCCAGACAGTATTGATCAGCATATTGAGCAGATAATCATTAAACAGCTCATTATTGATCGTACCCAGGTAATTGAATAATCGCAAACACCATTCTCAGCCTGTCTCCCTCATTTGTTTTGACAGTTTTCATTCTCAGTATGGTCACTCCTCTTACTTTTCTCATCTTTTTAAATCAATAAATGCAGTGATTTGGTGGTGTAATGTCGGACGGTGACCACAGACTGTATATAAAGATGGACAACGTGGAGACTCTTCCTGACAATCGGGAAAAGTGAAGCCAGATTTGTTTCCTTCCACATCTATGATGATTTATTTAGTTATTTATTTTTACAGTAAATGCTTAGTAAAATGCTTTTTTTTTTTTTTTTTTTAACCTATTTTTATACATGTAATTGACTGATTTAACCCATAAAGACCCAGTGCTGCTTTTACAGAAGTTCCCTAATGAATTTTTCTCTCTATTTAATCTTTCTTAAGTGATTTAGCACCATTTATTCAAATATTATCTTCTTTATTTTGTGTTTTACAGTGAAAATCATGCATTTTCATGTATTTAATTTACTGATCATGTAGAGCACAGGTGTCAAACATGTGGCCCGTGGGCCAAATCTGGCCCGCCAAAGGTTCCATTCTGGCCCGCGGGATGAAAGTGCAAAAATGAACCTGAACAGTCAAGGTTGTCCAAATCATTTTGGTTCAGGTTCCACATACAGACCAATGTGATCTACAGTAAAAATAACAACACAATAACCCATAAATAATGACAACTACAAATTTTATTTGTGAAAAATGATGTGGAAAAAATTGAAGTGAAAAAAAAAACATTACACTATGAAAATATTTACATTTATAAAACTATTCTTTCACAATAAAATGCAAATAATACATAAATAAAAACAAAGATGAACAACCTGAAATGTGCAATTTTAACAATATTCTGCCTGTTACTAAATGTTTTCCGCATTTATGGATCCACTGTGATCTGTAGTTGTGTTAATAATAAGAGATGGAATATTGTAGAAATTGTTCAAATTTTAGTTCCAAACTCCAAAATTTTAACAATATTCTGCCTGTTACCAAATGTTTACGTAACATCGTGTGTAATGTATGTGTATAAATAATAAGTTGAGGCATAACATTGTTAAAATTGCACAAATTTTTCAAATGAACTTTCTTTTTTTTCAGGTTATTCATATCTTTTTTGTAAAACGTAAATATTGTCATTATTTAATTGGGTTTTTTTTGTACTAAACAAAAACAAAAACTTGGATTTGTCATTATTTATAAATTATTAAGTAATTATTTAACTGGTCTTGCTCACTTGAGATCAAACTGGGCTAAAAAAGCACTGGGACTTTAAGAGTAAAAATCCAGGTTAAAAAATATGGATAATTATACCTATAACAGCCACAGGGTCAAATTTACCCCCATAGGAAGAAAATGATTTTCACACCGTTTTTATTTAAATATTTTGGGTTTTTTAGGCAACAGTATTTGAGTGTGATTTGAAAAATATTTCAAATAATTAATGATATGAAATGATAGACTTATGAGCAAAACAAATAAGCAAACATTATCATCAATTACCAGTTTTCATTAATTTTTTAGACTAATGTGTGGTGATGTCTGTGCAAAGTGATTAGTGTTCTTAAACTTTAACAACAGAATCAGACAAAAACATGGAATGATTTAAAATATCCATGTTATGACTTGAGATGTTCCTTAGTGAAGAGAATGACTTAATATATTGAGCAAAGACATATTTGTGGACTAAAAATAGCAAATTTTGTTTGTTTTTTTCCCCCATATGGCCATTTTAGATACACAAAATAGAATAGAATAGAATAGAATAGAATAGAATAGAATAGAATAGAATAGAATAGAATAGAATAAGCTTTATTGTCATTGCAAGATTCCATTGTACAGTGCAACGAAATTTGTGTTAATGTTCTAAAGCAGGGGTGTCAAACTCATTTTAGTTCAGTTTAGTTCAAATTTAGCTGAATGTGGCATTCAGCTAAATTTGATCCGAAGTGGGCCGAACCAGTAAAATAATAACATAAAAATATATAAATAATGTCAACTCCAAACTTTTCTCTATGTTTTAGAATGAAAAGAGTACATTTATATTATGAAAAGGTTTACATCTATAAACTATCCTTTCAAAAGATGTGAATAACATGAACAAACTGAAAAAAATAAGTGTAATTTTAACAATATTCTTCCTCAGTTTATCATTTACACATGTACATTATAACTTACAAACACACAAAACATTTATTAACAGGCAGAATATTGTTAAAATTACACATATTTCTCTTAAGAAATTTCAGGTTGTTCATATTTGTTCAGGTTATTCACATTTTTTTTTGCAAAATTATACTTTGTTTTCATGTAAATACATGAAAATATTTACATTTACAAAGACAGAAATTTGCAGTTGTCATTATTTATATGTTAAACAGTCAAGAATAAAAATACAAAAACAGTCAAGTAAAAAGACACACACACACACACACACACACAAAAGCAAGTCCACTTTCATAAATCGTTATTCAAGGTTAATTTAACTTTATTTCCATTATTCCAACAGTAAACGTTATTTTTGCTTTTGAATTCAAAGATGTCTATTTTGAGATAAATCTGATTAAAAATAAGAAGAAACATCAATAACTCATTTAGGTCCATCGCTATGTTCGAACACTGCGAGTCACGACAAAAAATAATCCCCAAGTCCATGCCTTCAGACTCATTGAATATTTTCCACATTTAAAAAACCATTTAGGATCAATTCAATTATCATCAGAGAAATAAGACAAAGTAAAGAGAAATTACCGATAGACTACCAGTGCAGGATTAGAGGTGTGTGGGTGTGTGGGTAAAATGAGCAAATTCTCTGTGTAATGCTGGCAGCCACACTGTTTCAACCTTTTCATGTGCAGCTTGAATAATAATCAAATAAACACAAGATTCAGAACATGCAGACATTCCCTATTCGCGGCACGCTTACATCCATGTGTCTGTTTAGAATCGCACAGTGTGTCAGACAGACTTAACACTGAGCTAAACCAAGCACATAAAGTCTTAAGCCAAAATGGATGTTTGTTTTTTTTTATATTTCAAGTCTTTAAATGGAACACAGTGGAAAGTGAAACAAAAAAATACAAATTAAGAGTCATTTTGCTTCATAAACAAAATAAATAACTAGAAACAGTTCAATCATTATAAGGTAGAAAACACCAAACTACACCAATAATAATAACTGGTTTACAGTAATGAAAATAATAAACCAATAAATACCTTCAATTTAGCACAAAACCTTGTTATTATTATTTTTTATTATTATTTATTTATTTTTTCTTGTGTTTATATCACCAGTTTAATTATTTTATACAGATTATGTTTTAGTATTCTATTCATTGTATTGTTTGTCGGGTTTCATTGTTATTTGTTCCTAAAAAATATGCAAATCTAAACATAATAGTGTTTACAAACATGGTTAATGTTGACATCAGTGTGCCCTGGTATTTGTATATACCTTTAATTCTCTTGTATACACTTCAGTAAAAATATGGAAAAAAAAAAAAATGCATTGTTAATAATGTGAATTGTGATTGTCATGCGTATCACGTATTGTTATTTTCTGTGTTTTGTGTTGTCCTTCTGTGTGGACCCCCAGGAAGGTTAGCTTGTCTCTTTGGTGGCAGCTAATGGGGATCTTTTTTAACCCTTTCATGCATGAATTATGAGAACCTTAGTCAATACTTTTTTCTTGAGTGAATTTCGTCCTCTTTAAGCATGTGGAAAAAAAACAAACAAAAAAAAAACAATCCAATTGAGATTTTTTTAAATGAACCTATTTTTCATGGAGTTACAAAAATGTCCACTCAAACTGACACCATATGTTTAATTTTTGAAGCAAAGAAACATATATTTAAAACCCATCATTAGAAAGTGATATAGTGTGTGAAAACTATGAAATAAAAACATTTTTAATGCTGCTAATCTGATGTTTTCTCACATTTTAACATACTCTAATACTAGTTATTACTCACTTCATGGAGATACTATGCAAAAAAATAAAAAAAAAACTTTTTGTTTAAGAAAACTGTTAATTACAGTCTAATAACAACTAGTAATTAATTTACACATGTTACTGTAGATCAGGTTTATCAAGAACAGAAAAGTTACAGTTATTGTATGAATTGCAGTGTATGGGATGGTGCATAAGCGTCCACTGTGTTGGCTGATATGCAAATAAAACAACAAAACCCATGAATATACAAGAGAACAACTAGAGAATAGCTGTCCACTGTAGTGACCACTATGCATGAAAGGGTTAACCCCCTAAGACCCAACTATGGATTTTCCGTCCACATTGGTGGACAAGAGTTTCACAACTTATATATACTTATATATATATATATATATATATATATATATATATATATATATATATATATATATATATATATATGTAAAAAAAAAGGGCATTCCATAAAAATTGTAAAAACTGCATCTGAAAGAACTGTTGCATCATGATGTTTCCAATATAGGCACTTATTTAATAAAAAAAACTCAAAAAGCTTGTACTTTGCTGACATTTCCTGGGTCTTAGGAGGTTAAACATTGAACATTATGGACATCTACATGATCAGTAAATTAAATACGGGAAAAAACCCGATTTACACTTTGAAAAAAATTAAAATACAGAGGCTAATATCACAATAAATGATGATAAATCAATTAAGAAATGGATAAATATAGAGAAAAATCTATTTGGGAACTACCACAAAAGTAGCTATGGGTCTTTATGAGTTAATGACAAAAAATAATTGTTTGGAACAGAAGGCAAACTAAATACTTAGCGTGGAAGATCAAAAAATATTGGCTCAACACAGTAGACACTTTTAATAAACATATAAGCCAGAAAGTAAAGGCATTGATATTGTTAAAAGCTCAGCAATCAATAGATTACAAAGGGAAAACATAAACAATCTATGTGAAGAAGCATTTGTTGTATTTGTTGTGTTATAATCACACTGCAAAGCTTTCATTTATTCTTACTTTGAATTAAAGTTAGAGCTGTTCGGTTTTGCTTCACTGCAACTCTGCTTTTTCAGCAGCAGACAAAGTAAAGGAGCACATCTGCAGTTTCAGTGCATCGTCATCAGTCGGGTCTTCCTTGACATATCTTTGAGATGGGTTTTATTGATGTCTGGAAAGCACGAGAGTGCAAAATATGTGTCATTTCTCTGGCACTTTACTGGAAGTAGTAGTAGCTACAAAATGGATGTACATATGCACACTCTGTTCCCTCCAGATGTACGGCTGTATGGATGGGAAAAGCCACCAAACAACCCTCATAACTTGCATATCATGCGACACCGAAATGACTGTTGGATGTCGTGTTATGTTCCTCTGATAAATAGAGAAACACATTTTAAAGACTCATCTCCTTTTTCAATTCTAGAGTATTCAAAGAAATATACAACCAGGCTGTTTTTAAGTCCCAGCGTTCATCAATTACAGTAGAAGCCGAACAAAGTCGGAAATGAGGTAAACATGCTATAAATAATTCCAAACCAAGCCCCCCCCCTTTTCAAGTTAATGATACTGCCTGATGCCCAAAGGTTGCATTTTCTTCAGGGTAGCATCTTGTGAAGAAAAGGAGGATTTGTGAGTGAAAAATGAAGCCCGTGTAAAATTCAGCTGCGAGAAAAAGAGCGGAGCGAAGACAGAAGACTGATTAAGAGGAAGAAAAATGGAGGCAGAGGTAAAATGTTGAGGCTGTAGGCAGGCTAGAGGGGAATCTGGATGAAAGGATAGAGGCTTTGAGAGGGGGGAAAAAATGAAAAGAAGGGGTGGGGGTGGGGGTTAAGGAGAGGAAGGAAACGGAGGTTAGAGAGCAGAGGGGAGCGGGGGAGATAAGAGGTGAAGGGGATAGAAGGGGAACAGGATTACCAAACCCCTGCCTGCAACTTACAGGCACATGGGAGAGCTTAACAAGAGGAACATAAACACACACAAGTGGGAGAAAAAAAACAACATCCCATTTGATGCTCAGACACTAAAGCTGCAGTCACACACACCTGCTGCAACAAGTGCAGATGTAGTAAGATATGATGTTCTGATGCAGTTTGGCATAAAACCACAATTATCTAAAATTATCCCAAATCTGGAGGGGGTGTGCTCTGCCCCAGTTTGGTACAACACAGCAAATGCAACCTCTTTTCATTTATTTATTTAAAGCCTCGCTCAAGAAAAAGAGGCAAAAATAGGGGGAAATAACCCAGTCTGCAGCTTTCTCCTCTCTGGCCAAATAGAATAGAATAGAATAGAATAGAATAGAATAGAATAGAATAGAATAGAACGCCTTTATTGTCATTATACATATGTACAACAAAATTAAAAGAGACAACTCTGTAGTGGTGCGTAGTGCATAGAAAAGTGTAAATATATATATAGAATAAAAACAAGTATGTCAACCAACCGAGAAAGAGTAGAGATAAATATTGCTCTTTGACCCTGGCTGGACATTAAGGATATATGTTAAATATATATTTACATTTACATTTAGGCATTTAGCAGACGCCTTTTTTTCCAATGTGACTTACTCAAATCAATCAATCAAATTGTATTTATATAGTGCTAAATCATTACAAAAGTTATCTCATGACACTTTACATATAGAGATGGTCAAAACCTGACTCTAAGCCAATTTACAGAAACCCAACAGAATCCTCCTCATATATATATATATATATATATATATATATATATATATATATATATATATATATATATATATATATATATATATATACACAGTACAGGCCAAAAGTTTGGACACACCTTCTCATTCTTTGCATTTTCTTTATTTCATGACTATTTACATTGTAGATTCTCACTGAAGGCATCAAAACTATGAATGAACACATGTGGAATTATGTACTTAACAAAAAAGTGTGAAATAACTGAAAACATCTCTTATATTCTAGTTTCTTCAAAGTAGCCACCCTTAGCTCTGATGACTGTTTTGCACACTCTTGGTTTTCTCTTGATGAGCTTCAAGAGGTAGTCACCTGAAATGGTTTCCCAACAGTCTTGAAGAAGTTCCCAGAGATGCTTAGCACTTGTTGGTCCTTTTGCCTTCACTCTGCGGTCCAGCTCACCCCAAACCATCTCGATTGGGTTCAGGTCCGGTGACTGTGGAGGCCAGGTCATCTGGCGCAGCACTCCATCACTCTCCTTCTTGGTCAAATATCCCTCACACAGCCTGGAGGTGTGTTTGGGGTCATTGTCCTGTTGAAACATAAATGATGGTCCAACTAAACGCAGACCGGATGGAATGGCATGTCACTTCAGGATGCTGTGGTAGCCATGCTGATTCAGGTTGCCTTCAATCTTGAATAAATCCCCAACAGTGTCACCAGCAAAGCACCCCCACACCATCACACCTCCCCCTCCATGCTTCACGGTGGGAACCAGGCATGTAGCATCCATCCGTTCACCTTTTCTGCGTCGCACAAAGACACGGCGGTTGGATCCAAAGATCTCAAATTTGGACTCATCAGACCAAAGCACAGATTTCCACTGGTCTAATGTCCATTCCTTGGGTTTCTTGGCCCAAATAAATCTCTTCTGTTTGTTGCCTCTCCTGAGCAGTGGTTTCCTAGCAGCTATTTGACCATGAAGGCCTGATTCACGCAGTCTCCTCTTAACAGTTGTTGTAGAGATGTGTCTGCTGCTAGAGCTCTGTGTGGTATTCATCTGGTCTCTAATCTGAGCTGCTGTTAATTTGCGATTTCTGAGGCTGGTGACTCAGATGAACTTATCTTCAGCATCAGAGGTGACTCTTGGTCTTCCTTTCCTGGGGCGGTCCTCATGTGAGCCAGTTTCGTTGGAGCGTTTGATGGTTTTTGCGACTGCACTTGGGGACACATTCAAAGTTTTTTAAATTTTCTAGACTGACTGACCTTCATTTCTTAAAGTAATGATGGCCACTCGTTTGTCTTTACTTAGCTGATTGGTTCTCGCCATAATATGCATTCTAACAGTTGTCCAATAGGGCTGTCAGCTGTGCATCAACCTGACTTCTGCACAACACAACTGATGGTCCCAACCCCATCAATAAGGCAAGAAATTCCACTAAGTAACCCTGACAAGGGACAGCTATGAAGTGAAAACCATTTCAGGTGACTACCTCTTGATGCTCATCAAGAGAATGCCAAGGGTGTGCAAGGCAGTCATCAGAGCTAAGGGTGGCTACTTTGAAGAAACTAGAATATAAGAGATGTTTTCAGTTATTTCACACTTTTTTGTTAAGTACATAATTCCACATGTGTTCATTCATAGTTTTGATGCCTTCAGTGAGAATCTACAATGTAAATAGTCATGAAAATAAAGAAAATGCGAAGAATGAGAAGGTGTGTCCAAACTTTTGGCCTGTACTGTATATATATATATATATATATATATATATATATATATATATATATATATATATATATATATATATATATATATATATATATATATATATTTGAGGTAATATATTGGGACAGATGACAGTCACAGCTTTGTAAAACTTCCCATTCATGCAGATTTGGGCAATTTTTGATTGATTGATTGATTGATTGATTGACTGTTGGATTGAATGATTGAAATCTTTATTTCAAACATGTAGACAGTGAAATCAAAACAAAAATCAACCAACAAAATATCAGTAATGATACATAAAAGGTTGATAAGTCAACAAAAGAAAAAAAAAATACAATAAAATAAATAAAATGAAATTATACATGCTCAAAAAGGAGTAGGAAGAAGTAAAAACGTATATACTCATACCCCCAATCTCTATTCCTTTTGATCTCTAAAGTAATTATTATTTTATATGAATATCGATATAATAATAATCCTTATTCCTGTATACACTAATATAATAATACACATTTACAAATTATCATACTGGTATCAGCAATCTCAGATATTAATAAAAACTAAAAAACAAACAAAAACACATATACATTAATAATATAAATACATATAGTATTTTATATTGTCCTAAATAGTAATAATATATTCATATATCCATATTTAAACTAGATATTATCAACACATATGTGGCAAAGCCCCACTATGAAAAACAACCGGATTCCCCCCTCAAGCCCTTTCCTCTCTGTATTTTGTAAAAATCATTTGTTTGTTTGATTCTGCAAATGTTCATGTCAATTGGTTATCATGATCAGGTTATCACGATCAGGGGATGGGGGGGTAATTAACCCCCCATCGGGTTTTTACATCCCTACTTCTGCTCAATGAATGTCATCCTTGTGGGGGGGGGGCAACCACCCAGTTGAAATAACAGGCAGGTATATCCTACATTACTGGCACTAACATTCACCTGAACTGAACTGTCAGCAGTCTCAGAATTCACAAACGTCCCCATGCACTGGGGCACCGT